>NC_139967.1:5549744-6149744 GCF_963993115.1 Abramis brama | reverse complement strand
CTCTATAAACGAAATGATATGCTATTGGCTAATTAAAAAAAAGGGAGGAGCTGTTCGATATGTTCCGCCCTGTCTTTCTGTTTCAGTGGGCCTTTTAATCTGAATTAATCTGTGGGCGAGCGCAGCGGTTAAACACGTCCGCATTGTTTACATTGACAGCTTTAAGACACTATACTTATACAATTATGAACAAACAAACATAAAATCAAATCATTATTTATATCAACGAATTTGGTGAGTAGCCCCTGGAGTAAACGGGATTATGTACAGTCAGCTGGTCATTATCGCAAAATAAACCACTGAGGAATAATGACCATCTTATGGATAAGCAACTATTACAGTCTATTTTTGAAAAATAAAAAGTGTCATTTGAGTGTGTACTAGGTACCTCCCTTGTTTTTATTGTCCTGTGGCGATCTCCTCTCCTCTCTTCTCTCCTCCTGCGCGTGGAAACAGGAGGAAAGTCAGTCACTGGAATCTCTCCTCCCACTCCACATCATATTCCTTCATTCTCTGTTCACTTTTCTTTCTCCGTGTTGCTGACCCCAGAGGTCTCCTGCTTTCACCAGAAACTCCCCTCAGGACTGACTTTAACTAGTTCTTCGGCTTCAATGCCGCAGAGCGTTTATTTACCCTTTTAATTTTGCGTTGCAGAAACATGCCAAGTCGGGTCAGCGTCGCGATTTTGCGGTTTAATTGTGTTTTCTTTCTGGCTGCGAGCCACGTCAAGAGCTCTGATCCGGACTACCTCTTTCCAGACACAGAACAAGGTTTGTGTTTTCATGCATAAGAATTATACAGTTGTGTTCAAGCATATTTTTACTACATATTTTAGGCTGCTTTATTTACAGAAGCAGCTGGTAAGTCTTATGATATGTCAAGTGTTTCACTGAGGCGAGTGGTCAGTCCATGTTTCTGTTTATGGAGTCCTGAATTTATACTCAATCTCATTCTATAAGCACATTTAACCCTTTTATGTATGAATGATTCAGTAACAAAGGATTTTTTTTACTTCAATATAACATTCTTTCTCAATCTTGTATAGCTAGGCTATGTATTTGGAGAAACTTGCACATCTGTTCATTGCAGTAAAAGGTTCTTGGTACATCAACTCTTTCATCAGTCATTTTGACTGTTTTATGATGTCTGACATGAAGAGGACAGTGATGTAGAATTATGGGTAAGGATCAAAGGTAATCATTCATTGTGGTTTGGATAAAGTCACTCTCTGAATGGTTAAAATGGCTTGAATGAATCAATGCCTATAGGTTATATTTCACCCTATCAGAAGAACATTTTTTATTTTTTATTACAAGTATTTTGATATTAAATGATTTTAGGAGTATTAAAATGCACACATTTTGTATTTTTCACACTTTCCACATTCACTTTTTGTGTCATTTGATTTTATTTTTTTTAAAGAATGCATATATATATATATATATATATATATATATATATATATACATACTATACAGTATATATAGTGTATATGTGTGTGTATATATTGATGCTATGTATAGCCTAATGAATGAAATAATATTATAATTGAATACAAATATTTAATAAAATGTCATAAAGATGCAAAAAGATTTAATGGTCCTAAAGGTCCTAGTCTTTTTGCTAAATGTAAATTATTTATTTATTCATTCGCTCTTTTTTCCCATTTAATTTTATGATGAAATATGACTGAAATAACACTTTTTGGTGAGTTGTGCCCTTATCCTGGTAAACCCAGAAATGATTTGCTGTAATATGTACTTGAACTGAAAAATGTAAAGTATTTAAATTGAACTGTCTTGTTTTCATTCATTCGTAGACCTCTTCATCAAGCAACACTCTGAATTTTATGTGGATCACCCTGAAAAAGTGGACAGGAATGGAAAATTCATCTCATACGCTTTATCACATCACTTCACTAACATGCGACATAAGAGGGACCTAAATTCAGCGGAGAGGCGGGTGTATTACAAACTCAACTACAAAGGTCGGGAGTACACTCTCAATCTAACCACCAATGACAACCTACTCTCTAATGAATATGTGTTGGAGAGACACAACGGGAGTTTAATGGAAAAGTGGCCACGAACATCTGGGAATGGGGCCTGTCACCTTCTTGGCACAGTAACGGTTGATAACATGCCAAGTGTTATCCGGACCGCCGCTATCAGCACCTGTGAGGGACTGGTGAGAAATATCTGACTTAATCTGTCAATTGTTTAATGTATATCATGCAGTTCATTTCTGGGCCAGTTGCATAAACTGCTTAGACAAGTAATTAAAAAAAGATTTTTTCAAGACTGGTCCTAACTTTTTAAAGTCCGTTACATAAAAAGTTAGATCTGTCTGTCTGACTGATTACCTCTTGACTAATTTCTAATTGGTCAAATTGTTTCTTAAGTCTTAACAGGCTAAGCTGATGCAAATGGCCACTGGTGTAAATTCACATACTTGCAGTAGTGCTGATATTGTCATCAGCTGTTAAAGTCAACATAAAATTTCAGTCGACCTTATTACTTTCTTAATGGATATCCCTGATCTAATTCTGAACAATTGATCAATGCACATTTTAAAGAAAGCCATTTTTTCTCTGAACAACTCAAGTGAAGTCTCCTTTATTTACAGTATATAACGCTTTATACGATACAGATTGTGTCAAAGCAGCTTTACAGTGATAAACAGGAAAGTAATGATTCAATGATGCAAACAGAATTCAACTGCAGTAAAGCAGCTCTAAAAGGACAACAGTACACCGTTATTATGCAGTTGAAATCAGTTCGGTGTTGATTCAGTTTTGTTCAATAACTATGTAAAATCAATTATGGAATGAGTTCAATTCATCTATAAAGCAGCTCTGGAGAAATCAATGATTTCATCGTCCAGCTCAGTTCAGTTCTCATCCAATAGTGTCAGTGCAGTAATATCAATCATATTTCTGAATATTAAGTGTCCCCAACTAAGTAAGCCAAAGGCGACAATGGCAAGGAACTTAAACTCTCCCTTAAGCCTGATATTACCTGTCGTCCTATTCCCAAATTATCATAGTTTTAAAAATTTTGGAAAATGATTTTTACCGTGTTCTTATCCAGCCTTACATTTTTATTTGGAATATTTATATTTTGAATATCTCTGAAATCTGCCACATTATGGAAGTAGAATGGGTTGCTAATGCAGTTTCATGTATTTGACTGTCCACTAGTAAACAATGTTATTTTAGTATTATTTAAGCCCCTGGTTTCACAGACAAGGCCTAAGTCTAGTCCAGACTAAAATGCATGTCTCAATGATGCATGTCATCAATCGTCATTGATGTCAATGATGACAATGTTTTGTCTAAAGATGCACACCAGTAATGTTTTATTTTTATTTTTTTATCTAAGGCATGTTTATGAAAGCTAAGGCCTAATACTGGCTTAATCTAAGCCTTGTCTGTGAAACCGGGCACTATACTATTATATCTTTATTTTAGTAATTCAGTAATAAAATATTCAGTAAAAAAAAAATATTAAAAAAATTGTTACAAAATAAACTTTAACTTAAACATATAAAATTTCTAATTTTCATCTTAGTTTTTTTAGTTTTTTAAGTTTAAGCGTTTCACCTTATATTTAGTATATCTATTTAAATGAACGAAAACAAGTTTTAGTTTTAGTTAACAATTACCAAACAGCTAGTGAAGAGCTCCCGTAAACCTGGTGGTCCCAGACAGAACAAATGCCTGTCTGGAGCGACATCGACTGGCCTGGTATTGGCCCCTGTTTTGTTTGCAAAAAGAAGTCAGTGTTTAGCCCTCAGAGTGACTCTACAATGGGCCGACTGTATGTTCAGCAGAGTAGATATGAAAGAGTTTATATTTTCCAAAAATGACCGTCGGACTGTAAATCATCCCACTATTACACGAAATAGATACACAAATGGACATGAACTATTGATCTGTGTTTAAATTGTTTTAAATCTATGAAGGAGATTGTGTCTGACAACTAAATTTCACTACAGATTGACCAATCAGAATTAGCTGCTCCAGAGACCCATGTAATAAGATCCAATAGTAGTCTGTTATTCGAAGTGGACGCTCATAAAAAGCGGGGAACTTGAGAAGAACTGTAACCAGGTCAGTGTGTCAGCACATAACATGACTCATTCTGACTTGGCAATTGAACAAGAAGTTGCAAACAGGGAAAAGAGGAGAGGCAGAGGGAATCGATTGTTGGTGAAAGCACAGCAAAGAGTTCTGGACTTGAAAATGAGCTTTGATTTATTAGGTGCATGCATAATTTGCAGAAGAATGCATGCATTACTTTTAGTAAATGCTGTCTCTGTCTGTCAGTCACTGCCTGAGCATGCATGCTCCTCCTGTAAGGTCAATCAACAGCGCTTCATTCCGTTCTCGTGTTATCTTCCCCTAAAAACATTCTCTCTCAGTCTCGGGTGCTATTACACTCGCATTCCATTCGCTTGTATGCATTCACTCCTCAGAGACTCAGGTGTTTAACTGACAGATAGAGCTCTATAAAACTGCTGTACAGGTTATTGAGATGACGCTTTTAAAGCAGACAAAGTCAGGATTCCTTGTGACCAAACTAAAATATAATGAGGTGCAAATGATCAGTACAGAGCATTTATGCACTATAACCAGGCACACAAAAAAAACAATGTGCAAATGTTTTGTGCAATGCATTTGGTGGTGGAACAGAGGCCAGAAACTACACGTTCAACATTGCAGGGCTTGTTGAAAGTTTTCTGTAGTTTTTGAAGTAACAGTTTACCCAAAAATAAAAATTCTGTCATCATTCTGTAATTTTAATCATTCTTTTTTTTTTTCCATAGAAGGAGAAACTTACGCCATTGGTTCAGACAGAAGTTGACCCACTCAAACAATACACTAGTGTTCAAAAGTTTAATTTTTTTAAGTTAAAAGTTCAATCAATTTAAAATGTAAAATTTTTGTTAATGTATTTTCAAACGTAATTTATTCCTGTGATTCAAAGCTAAATTTTCAGCATTACGCCAGTCTTCAGTGTCACATGATCCTTCAGAAATCATTCTAATATGATGATTTGCAGCTCAAGAAATATTTCTGATTATTATCAATGTTGAAAACATGTAGTGCTGCTTAATATTTTGGTGAAAACCAGAATTAAATTTTTTCATTATACTTTGATGAGCATAAAGTTCTAAAGAACAGCGTTTATTTAAAATAGAAATATTTTGTAACATCAAAAATGTCTTTACTATTTAATTTGTCCTATTTAATACTGATCCCAAACTGTAGTGTATCTTGAAAGCCATACAGAGCCATAGTGTTTATACTTATAGTCGTCTCGCACAGAAATCTAGGATGGGAAAAAGTATTTGAGTAATTTTGTATTTTTTATTTGCATGATAAACTGAACTTTAAGACTGTTTACTGTTTGGTTCATGGTCCTTGCGAAAAACTCATTAGCACTGAACTCTGTTGACTTTTACAACTTTTATTTCAAACCAGAGCAGTGACAGATAAACAAATCTACCCGTCACTGACCCGCTCTGCATTAGTCATTAGATCCATACATTCTTCCTGTCCTCCAGAGGATGTATAGCTGGTTTTGAAGGACTATACTATAGTTTATAGTCCTTTACATAAGCCTATATCCTGTTAGAAGAACCAAAACCTGCAGGAACTCTGGAAGCCGAGCAACACACACATGGCTTCTGTATTTAGCAGTTCAGGTTTTGTTTTCACAATGCCCCCTGACACCAAAGCTCACGTTTCTGCTGTGAGGAGCAGATGAGGAGAGAGAAAGAGATGGATTGAAATGTCTTATGTGCTCGTGTAAAGTACTTTGGTAGTAAAATGAAATGGCGATTGTATTATATCTTGTATGTGTGTACATATACTGTGTATATATATGTATATATATATATATATATATATATATATATATATATTAGGGCTGTGAAACGATTAATCGCATCCAAAATAAAAGTTTGTGTTTACATAATATATGTGTGTGTACTGTGTATAATTATTTTGTATATATAAATACACACACATGCATGTATATATTTAAGAAAAATGTGTTTATATAAAAAATATTTATATATAATATAAATTATATATATATATATACATATAGTATATACATGCAAATATTTTTTAAATATATACATGCTTGTATGTGTATTTATATATACAAAATAATTATACACAGTACACACACATATATTATGTAAACACAAACTTTTATTTTGGATGCGATTTAATCGTTTCACAGTCCCAATATATATATATATATATATATATATATATATATATATATATATATATATAATTTATAATTATAACATGTTATTAATTATTAATGTATTATATTCTGTGTACTGTTCAGTATCACAGTACTTTAAATATATTGGTACAGAATGATTTCCATATACCATATACTTCAAAGAATATTGTGTCATGGTATGATAATTTACTGTTTTATACTCTATCATCATATGATAATACTAGTATTATCATGGTAAATGCCCAAAAACATGGCACTTTTTGTAGCATGAAGATTTAAATTAATTATTTGTTTTGGCTGTAGGATCCAGAAGAAACTTTTATTGCTCTGCCGTTTCACTTTCTAGATAAATAATGTTTTAACTGTGTCCCAGATATTAAGAGAGAGAGAGAGAAAATAGAATTATAGAAAATAGAACACAATTAAGACACTTGTTGACATATAGTAAGAGTATGGCAGCTCAGATAATTTGGTTTTGGAAGTATTCAGTGAGAAATTTGAGTTTGAGTTCATATTGAGATTTTTGATGCCAAACTTTGGTATCTTGGCAGATCTAAGCACAGTTTGAGATCTCTTCTGAAACTCTAGAGGAGAAACGTGAGATGACTGGGTTCTTTTCTCAGGAGAAAAATCAGAGACGTAAACAAATCTATATTTTTATATTGTCTAAGGGAAACAATTGAGACATTAAACAGATCTCAGTTGGGATTTTTCTTTCATTTGAGGAGATATGTAAGAGTGCTTCTCACGCCATACCTGTACAACACAGTTGTGTGTGTTGCAGGGGTTAGTATTGTTTAGACTCTGTGGATGATCAATATTATGACTGTGTCTCCAGCCCCCTGGAGGATTCATGGTCTTTTCACAAATCCTAGTATCTGTTTTGCATTACAAGCAACCCATTTGGAATGTTTTTCTGGTCACAGTTTATTTAGTTTGTACTGAACACACACACATGCATACACACCTGTTTTTGGCCTGTGGGACTGAGTCATTCAGCTGGGCAGTGAAGCTGGGATTTCACTGCAGCTCCAAGAATTAATGGCGATAAGAGAAAAATGGCACGTTTCAGAGATGTGTTGTTTGCCAGATTAAATCTCGCAGGTTGAAGTGTTCAGAGTCCAAGACATACAGACAATCACACTTTAAGAACAATCTAAAAAGTTAACATGCAACCTGATCTGACCCTTAAAGGGATACTCCACTTTAAAATGAAAATTCTGTCATCATATACTCACCCTCATGTTGTTTCAAACCTGTATGAATTTCTTTCTTCTGCTGAACAGAAAGGAAGATATTTAGAAGAATGTCAGTAACCAGACAGTTTCTGGGTCCCATTGACTTCCATAGTATATTTTTTTCCTACTATGGAAGTCAATGGGACCCAGAAACTGTCTGGTTACTGACATTCTTCTAAATATCTAACATGCCTAAGACTTTTGCATAGTACTGTATATATATATATCTTAAAGGTGCAAATAGGATTGAATTCAATTTAACACTTGCATGTCAAACTGCACGGATGTGTGGCATTTAACGGTTATAATGTGTTCGTGCTGTGTTTTAGCATGTGCACGTGACACGTTCTGACACACCAGGTGGGTAATAATCCCACTAAAGCCCCCGCAGTGTGGAGAAAATGTCAGGACTGGCAAGAACTTGCAGGGAAAATGAACAAACAGAGGGAGTGTGACAGGGAAAATACCTTCCCTGCATTCAGCGGAATTCCAACAGATCTAAATAATGGGACCTGACACCTGAAGTGTCATTATAGGACAAACTACTTTAAACCATTTGAACAAACCCTTCCATAATCCCTAAATTTTAACCGTTAATGTGTAACGCGTCCCACACTGTTTGGGCTACAGACATGAATGACACATCAAACTGAGTGGCTTGTTGTGGAGAGTTGGGCTGTAAATTTGTTGGTGGATGTTAAAGGGGAGGTATAATGCCCTTTTCACAAGATGTAAAATAAGTCTTTGATGTTCCCAGAGTGTGTATGTGAAGTTTTAGCTCAAAATACCCCACAGATATTTTTATATAGCGTGTTAAAATTGTCACTGTTTGAGGGTGAGCAAAAACGCACCGTTTTGTGTCTGTCCCTTTAAATGCAAATGAGCTGCTGCTCCCGGCACAGGGGGCGGAGCTTCAACAGCTTGTGTCCTTTTACCTCACACAACATGCACTGGACATTTCAAAAACTTTTAGCCTTTTTATGTTCAAACCGGAGTCAAACAATGATGGAGAAACTCAAGAAGAAGTGACAACATGTAGAAGCAACAGGACATTTCTGAATGGTTAGTTGATGATTTTAGATTTAGTTTATGTGTAGTTATCTTCTAGTCATTGATTAGCATATTTTGTCAAGATAATCTATAAATCGCATTCCCGGGTGTGGTGTTTCTGTTTATGCAAATTTTAGGGTTAGTGATGTCACTAACCTGGGAGGAAGCTTGTGTAGTCCCTACCAGCCGTTTGTTGTAGTCCTTAAAAAGTGATTTCTTTAAAATAAAATATCTCCCTTTGCTTTGAACTTTGAGCGTTGTAACTTTGCAGATGTTGTTTATGCTCAAACAGCAACATTACACACTAAGTAAAGTTAGAAAAGTTAAATCATAATCAACCGACCCTTTAAAACAGGTGAAAAATTACCATAGATTTACACTGACAAAGTACGAACCCATGGGACCCCTAAATCATACAGTAGATACAGGATGGTTGGCTCTTTTGCTTTTGAGCAATGTACACAGACCCTAATTCAAAAAGATAATCATAAACTGTTACATACAATGTTACTCCTACATCATGGTGGAGTTTTGAACTTTAGAATTAAAGAGGCTCAAAACACAAGATCGTTTAAATATTTGGTAATATTTTTTGAAAGATGCCTCTTAAAGCCCGTTCACACCAAGAACGAAAACTATAAAGATAACAGTAACTATATTAGCGGACGATATGGTTCTGTTTATTCTAAGCATGCTGCATTTTTGTCATCAGCCACTTAAAGGGTTAGTTCACCCAAAAATGAAAATTCTGTCAGTAATTACTCACCCTCATGTTGTTCCAACCATGTAAGTCTTTCGTTCTTCTTCGGATCACAAATTAAGATATTTTTGATGAAATCTGACAGCTTTCTCACTCCTCCATAGGCTTTCAGAGGGACCCAAACTCCAGCCCAGAATAGTAATTAAAAACATCGTTAAAATAGTCCAAGTGACTACAGTGGCTCTACATTAAGTTTATCATGCGACGACAATACTTTTTGGGAGTATTACCGCCATCTATTGTACAAGATGACGTCCCGACATCATCGAGACCTAAATCACAATAAGTGTCGAATTCAATAGCTTACATACAGCGCGCGTCTTCCTCTGCTTATAAACAGACCGTTTTGCGCTTCCGGAAGTGTCGGGACGTCATCTTGTACAGTAGATGGCGGTAATACTCCCAAGGAGTGAGCAGCCAGTAGCAAGTAGTAGTAGAAGAAGAACGCCGTAATCTCAGTTCTCGCGCATGCGTCCTGGTGCTCCCGTGAACTCTCGTCAGAGGCCCACATTGAAGAACACTAATAGTTCGATAAAGTCGTTATTTTTGTTGTTTTTCCGCACAAAAAGTATTGTCGTCGCATGATAAACTTAATGTAGAGCCACAGTAGTCACTTGGACTATTTTAACGATGTTTTTAATAACTATTCTGGGCCGGCGAGTTTGGGTCCCTCTGAAAGCCTATGGAGGAGTGAGAAAGCTGTCAGATTTCATCAAAAATATCTTAATTTGTGATCCGAAGAAGAACGAAAGACTTACATGGTTGGAACAACATGAGGGTGAGTAATTACTGACAGAATTTTCATTTTTGGGTGAACTAACCCTTTAAAATGATCAAGCTCTTTAAAGCAGGATGGATTCTGATTGGCTGTCAATGTTTTTATCATTCATCAGCTGGAAATATTGTTCTGAAAGTGATTCCAACAAGATTATTTCTCTGTGCCGAACTATATCTTTATCATTATCATTATAGCCCGTGGTGTGAACTGGCCTTTATGCTCATGAAGGCTGCATTTATTTGACCAAAAATACAGTAATATTGTGAAATATTTGTTAAATTTTTTTAAAAATGTATATTATATAAAATATATAATATATCAAATGTAATTTATTCCTGTGATGCAAAGCTGAAATTTCCGCATCAGTCACACGACCCTTTAGAAATCATTCTAATATGCTGATTAAAACATTTCTTTATAAATTCAATTTTATAACATTTCAATTATTATCAATGTTGAAAACCATTGTACTGCTTAATTTTCTGAAAGTCGAAATATAAATATTTATTTGAAATACAAATATTTTGCAACATGATAAATGTCTTTTCTGCCACTTTTGATTGATTTAATGGTGAATAAAAGTATTAATTTAGTTTTTTTTTTAAAGTACTACCCCCAAAATGTTAACGGTAGTATAAATGACATCTGTTATGATTTATGACTAAGTGTGTTGTTTTTTACTTATAGAGAGGGCTGTTAAATTTACCGGAGGGGCCGTTATTGATCGAGCCGGTCCGTGGCCTCGCCCCAAATGTCACTCATCCTCGACACCCACACGTGATCTACCGGAGTTTAACCTGGAGCGCTCTCAGGCGGCGACGCAGCACAGATGCACACAGTGTTCACTACAGTCCCTGTGGTGTCAGAGGTCAGAGAAACAAGAAATACATTTCAGTATGTTAGATGCATAATCTTTATATGGTGTTAAAGGATATTTCACCAAATAATACTTTGGGAAACTAGTAACCACTGCTCGGTTTCACAGACAAGGCTGAAGTCTAGTCCCAGCGTAAAATGCATGCTTGAGCTGTTTTAACTGAAAGCAACTTGCACTGACGTATCTTAAAATATGTCACTGGCTGACATTATTTTGTCTCAAGATGCACAGCAGTCATTTTTTTTGCCTTCTAAGGCACGTTTATAAAAGCAACTTAAAGGGATACTTCACCGATTAGCATTAAGCTTTGTATCAGTTGAAACCCGGTAGTATTTTCGAATGACCGTGCTTCCCTCCCTCATGTCCCCCTGAGACGAGAGATTTCTGTATTGTGTGTCTGGAAAAAAAACTCAGATGTCGCAAAAATCATCATTTATCGTCATCGGAGGCTTTTTTGTCCAGCGGCGAGAGACTCCAGCCAGTAGGAGGAGCTCGTTCCACATGTGTTCAACCCGCCCATAGGGGGATCTCACGATAAAACGCCGTCTTTTCAGTTTCGAGTCGACTAGTAGCCTAGCTGTGTCATTTCTTCCGACACTGCCCTCTGTAACCGGTAGGCGTGGCTTGGGAGTGTCCTCGTAGGACAGCGAAGCAAGTGCATTCTGGGAGTTGTTGTCTTTCATCCACATGAGCCAAAAATACATTTTCTGGCTTTTCTCAGTCTAGAAGGCACCAACTTCTAAAATAATTTCACATTTCTACTACATAAATGACCCAATTTAAATACACATTCATCTTTCCAGCGGTGAAATATCCCTTTAAATGTCCTAAGTGAACTAAGGCCTAATCCTGGCTTAATCTAAGCCTTGTCTCTGAAACCGGGCCTACATTTTTTTAATCAGTGTAAGCTGTGTTGCATGAGCAGAATTTGTCTGTGTTTGTGCAGATGGTTCCAAGTATTCCCAACAGGTGGAGCAGGAGAGAGAGCGCTGGGAGCGGGAACAGCAGGGTGGGGATCGTACTGACGAATGGAGACGACCTCGGAGGATCTCCCCTCGCTCCATTAGCAAAGAGCGCTGGGTGGAGACCATGGTGGTGGGCGACTCCAAACTCGTGGAGTACCACGGAAGTGGAAACGTTGAGTCCTACATCTTTACTATCATGAACATGGTAAGTGATTCAGTTTTAACTAAGACTTTCATAGTATAAAAAAAGCAGCTAGGTGAACTGCTACTTCGATTGCGCCTCTGACTTTCTTATGTAAAGATTTTGCATTACATTCTTGTAGGTGGCTGGAATTTTTCACGATGCCAGCATCGGTAATGCAGTCCATATCATTTTGGTCCGGCTCATTCTGCTACAGAGAGAGGAAGTACATATACATTTATTTTGATATTTATAGATTTATTTTGCCAAGCTGATTTATGCTGGTTGATGAGGCTGGTTAAACATAGACATGTGCTTTTTTTTAGCAGGGTTACTGGACACCATAGAAATAAAATTAGTTTGGACTTTTGTGTGTTTTCAGAAAGGGCTGAAGATCATTCACCACGCTGATACGACTCTCAACAGCTTCTGTACATGGCAGAAAAACCTCAATCCTCAAAGTGACACTCATCCTGCGCACCATGATGTTGCTATACTCATCACACGGTAAAAACACTGTTAATATCTTTTACATTTATATATTTTTAAATTTATTTATTATCTTTTATATTTTTCATACCTTATATATTTAATATATTTTTTATTTAGGTTTTTATTGCAGTCATTTCAACATTTCTTTACAGGTGGATGGTACCTGAAATCTCAGACAGTAAAGTATAATAAAGACAATAGTATAAAAAATAGTATAAAAATGACAATAAAAACATCAGTTGTGGTAACAATGATTATATTATATTATATTATATTATATTATATTATATTATATTATATTATATTATATTATATTATATTATATTATATTAATAATTTTATAAAAATTTTTAATATATATTTATATATATTTTTTCCCACAAATAAATGCGGCCTTGGTGAGCATAAGGGACATCTTTCAAAAATAATATATATTCTGATGTCTGTGCATTGTTGTTTTACTTTGCGTACACACACACATGTATATAGAGTATATGAAATTAAAAATGCATAAGATGCATATATGAATATATAATTATGAACAGTACATATTCATATATTCATTCTTATGCCTGTAAAATGTATTGCCAGTTGTCAGTATCTAAATGATCCAAATAATATCAAAATATCTAAATTTACTGGATTTAAGACCATGAAATTATTTTATATTGCTATATTTAATATTTAATATTGCTGACCGTGGAATGCACCACTGAAACAATTGCACATATACAGCGACCTAGTAAGAAACATAATCCAATTTTCAAGAGGTAAAGTGATGTCAAACATTCACATGAACTCCCTCACTCTCATTTATTATCATAATTGTCAGTTTCTTGGTTACAGTAATGGAGCTCTCCATCTCTGAGCTTTTAACAGTCCCTAAACGCTCTCTTTTCAACCCAGAGCTCCACAGATGGAATAACCTCATCATGTTCTGCATCCAAGATTCTCCAGAGCTACATGCTTAACACAGTTTTGCATAATGGCAAAGAATTCAACCCAAGACCATAACTCTTCTTCAGCAGTTTTTCCCCTGCAGCACAACTTTAGTAGCCTATAAAATGAAAGCTGTCTGTCAAGCTCTTTTGTGTCTGACCTGATGTGATCTCTGCTCTCAGGAAGGATATCTGCGCAGGCATGAACCAGCCGTGTGAGACGCTAGGCTTGTCTCACCTGTCAGGCATGTGCCAGCCACATCGCTCCTGCAACATCAACGAGGACTCAGGGCTACCGGTGGCTTTCACCATCGCTCATGAGCTTGGACACAGGTACGTTTGGATCAAATGCTGTCATTGGTGCCTGAAATATGGCATTCATTTTTTAAAGCCATCATTTGGAAAGGTCACTGTAGGTGAACTGTAAAGAAATACATTTTTCTCTTCCTTTAGACCCAATTCCCTTAGGGTCAAATAAAATAAATAAAATAAAATAAAAACGGTTTTATCAAGGATTCATTATATTGTATCAGTGTTGGTTGCAGGAGAGATGAAACAGGATCTAAATGCAGCAGTCTTTATTTAGAAATAAACTCAAATCTTCACAAAACAGAATCACAGGAACAAAATCAGGAACAGAACACACAAACTAAATATGCGACATAAATAGATCAAAAGTGCATTTGTAAAATAATTTCTATTTCAAATAAATTTCTATTCTTTCTATTCATCAAAGTATCCTGAATTTTTTTCTTGAAACTTGAAAATGTGAAACTGCACAACTGTTATCAACATTGATAATAATAAGAAATGTTTATTGAGCAGCAAATCATCATATCAGAATGATTTCTGAAGGATCGTGTGACTCTGAAGACTGGAGTAATGATGCTGTAAATTAAGGAATAAATTACATTTTAAACATATCTAAATAGAAAATTGTAATATTTCACAATAATACTGTCTTTACTGTGTTTTTGATCGAAAAAATGCAGCCTTGGTGAGCATAAAATACTTTTTTTTAAAACATTTAAAAATCTTAGCCAATAGTGTACATTTGAAGGGATAAAAGGTGTTGAGTGATTTAAGGAGTGATTTATGGAGTGATTTAAGGAGTGATTTATGGAGTGATTTAAGGAGTGATTTAAGGAGTGATTCGCCTTGTTTTGTTGTAGTTTCGGAATCCAACATGACGGTCAAGGGAATGACTGTGAGTTAGTGGGGAGACATCCCTTCATCATGTCCCGTCAGCTCCACTACGACTCCTCTCCTCTCACCTGGTCCTCCTGCAGCAAGGAGTACATAACCCGCTTTCTCGAGTGAGAACACGCTCTCTTGTACAGGAACATGTAATTGCATGCTTTATACCTTACGTCTTACCACACATTTTTGAGAATTCCAGACTATGACCTTCATTCATAAAGCTCTGTCATCTTCCTCTCACCTGCTCAGTCGTGGTTGGGGTTTCTGTCTGGATGACCGTCCTTCTAAGAAGGGCCTCAGCACCCCGAGGGCGGCACCTGGAGTGCGATACACACCCCAGCACCAGTGCCAGCTGCAGTACGGGCCCAACGCCACCTTCTGCTCAGAAGTGGAAGTAAGGAGTGCATTGTTCAGAAAACAAGATAAATAGAAAGGGAAAGGATCCAGGATCAAATCAAGTTAAATATCTAAATATTAAATAATAATAATCATTCATTCATATTATTATCATCCAGCTCTTTATACAAAGTTGTATATGTAAGTATGTCCAACTTTATCCACATAAATACAGTTTACTCACTTAGGGCAATATATAGCAAATCTCAATTGCTTGATTGCGTGCATCGTCGCAAAATGTAAACGATCGCTGCGTCCAAATATGCCAACTTCCATACTTTATAGTAGGCAAAAAACAGTATGGCTGCGTCCGAAAACGTAGGCAGCTGACTTATTGCCTCGCTGACTTTATAGGCAGCGTTTGCGCACAAAGGTACTTCACGAAACTGATATTGGACAGACTTCTGAGGCAACGTAACGGTTTAATGATCTACAGCAAAATGGAGCGAGCTTTGGTGAAAACTAAGCAAATATTTAATTACACTGAAAAAAAGATTAATCAATTTTTTTATTGTAAGTGGTTGCATTCAATTGATTTTATCTACATTTAAACAAATGCATTAAGTTTAACTAAAATTGATTAAGTTCAACTTAATGCATTTGTTTAAATGTAGATAAAATCTATTGAATGCAACCACTTACGATATTTTTTTTTATTAATTTCAACTAATCATTTTTTTCAGTACTACAATAGTAATTTACACACAAACTGACCACCAACTGAAACTTTCAGACGCCATCTTTATTTTCCTAGCTCAACTGTCACAGAATGGAAAGCACAGGATTGTGGGATATCAAAGGCAGGGAAGGATACATCTATGCTGCCTTTAAAACTCGATCAGATGAAGGTATCACAGGAGACAGGAAGTGAAGCTAACATTGGATTCGTACGTGCCTTGATGCCTTCCTACCTTGTAATGCATCCGCCGAAGGCAGCATTTATCAGTTTTCGGACGCAGCCGATGTGAGCCGAGTAATGTGTCCGAATTCATAGTGTTCATAAAACAGTAGGCGAAAAATACCCGAATGACCTACTACTTCTGGTGAGATTCTGGAATGTGCATTCGATGGACACTTTACTATCCCATGAGGCCACGGGAGAGGATTTGTGAATGGAAGTGAAGCAACACAACCGACGGCGTAGGTCACATGACAATGTCAACACAGCGAATGTAGTACATCCACATATTCATACTATATAGAACATACTTTTTTAACGGTCAACGGTTCCAAACCAAATGTTGCATCTACTACTATATAGTATGCGATTTCAGACGTAGCAACTATTATTGCCCAGCTCTAATCTTCTATGCAACTATAAGGCATGAAATTCTTAAGATATTATAAACATTAGCATTGTAATTTTCTGAATAGCTGCTTTGAAACTAAGGGCCCTATCTTGCACCCAGCGCAATTGACTTTGTACACCGACGCATTCCTATTTTGCACCCGCGCACAGCGGACTTTTCCCTCCACAGACGCACGTCTGTAAATTAGGGAATGAACTTGCGCTCCCGGGGGCGGTTCAGCGAAAAGAGGAGGCGTGTTCCGGGGCAAACGTTCCCTGGTGCTATTTTGCAGGTTTAGAAAACAATTCCACCACTGACCAGGAAAAACCTAGTCAAAAGTCAGTGGCGCGTTGCGTTGCGCATGTTAATCAAATGCTATTTTGGGGGCGCATGCTTGGCCATAATGTAGCGTGTGCACAACACGCATACACTTTGATTATCTCATCTACACAGAAGCAGCAATTTTCATTTTTGCAAATCATAGGCTACATTATTACAAGGAAAAAAACACACAAGGGAAATCATTGTCGTGTCCATGAAGATGTGAAAAAATAGGGATAAATCTAGCTTACACATTTACCCAAATTATCATACGCCTGTTTAACCGAAGCTAATTTGGGTGGGTTTCTCCATCCCCAATGTCACTTCTCTGTCTTTTACGGCCCTGACGAGAACGTCGGTCTCCTCGGCTGTGAACCGCTCCTGGCGTGCGTCTGGCAAATCCGCCGTTATAATAGCAATCCGCCATGGAACAAGCGCGCCTGCTCTTAAAGGGAATGTGAGATGACGCTCTGATTGGTTTATTTCACGTTACGCCCAAACCACACCTATGAATAATGAAGCTACTTCAGACCAACCCAATTTAGATGTGCGAGATCCGCCCACAAAGTTACTTACGTTTCGCGTTTGATACTTGCGTTTCAGATCGTTAAAATAGGGCCCTATATCTTCTGTGAAAAGCGCTATATAAAAGGAGTATTTACCATGCAAAAGTCACCACCGTTATACTAGCATGTTCTGGATGGATTCCAGGGTGTTGAATTGCGTTTGCTAGGCGGATTTTAGTGGATTGCTATGCAGTTTCCAAGATGTTCCTGGTGGTTGTTTATTGCCTCTGTTTAAAGGAGTCTAAGCCCAAGTTTCTGTGGTATTGAGATCCCCAGATTTGGATTGGGACATTGTGGAATGTTTATGGCCATTTTATTTTTCCCTAGGCAAAAGTTTGCAATCAAAATATTGTCAGATTTTCAGAAAAATCACTTAAATTATAAAATAATTGCATGCCTCTCTTCAATAACCTGCATGATTTGGTGCATTTACACCAGAGTTTAATGCTTTCAGTGTTTGTTCAAAATGTTTTAACTTTTGCTTGTTTTTACAAGCTGAGGGGAAAATATTTTTGTTGTAATGGACACATATACAGTTTAGAGTATATGTTAACAGTTATATGTTACAGTTAAGTTGTATCCATTACAATATTACTTAGATTTTTTCTTCAAAAGTGTAATGTATTTTCTTGTCTCAAATAACGAAAGGGGATCTTCAGGTTGTCAAGTAAATAATTCTGGCCCTTTTGGTTCCAGAATGTGTGTCAAATTCTGTGGTGCTCTGTTAATGGAACGTGCCGCTCCAAACTGGACTCGCCAGTCGACGGAACCAAATGTGGACCGGAGAAGGTAGGAGAGATTTACATGTGGAGAGAAGTGTTTTTTTGTATCACTATATATTTAATCGTGTATCTGTGTGTGTCAGTGGTGTATCTCTGGTGAGTGTGTCATCGTAGGGAAGTTACCGGAAACAGTGCATGGAGGCTGGGGTCCCTGGAGCACCTGGTCCTTCTGCTCTCGGACCTGTGGAGCCGGCGTCCAGTCCGCAGACAGGGAATGCAACAAGCCTAAGTACCATTACTCCTCAGTGCTTTTCTTTTATTCATTCACGTTTTGTGGTCAGTAAAAAATGTTTTAAAGAAATTTAACTTGATCAAAAGTGACAATATTCAGAAGTTGATCAAAAGTGTCCAGATCAGCATATTAGAATGATTTCTGAAGGATCATGTGACACTGAAGACTGGAGTAATGATGCTGAAAATTCAGCTTTGATCACAGGAATAATTTACATTTTAAAATATATGAACATAGAAAAAAGTTATTTTAAATAGCAATAATATTTTACATTATTACTGTTTTTACTGTATGTTTGATCAAATGGTAAAGTATGAAGTGTTACCGATCAAATAAATGCATAATTTGTGAGCATAAGAGACTTCTTTCAAAAATATTAAAGATCCCAACCTTTTGAACGTTAATGTACAGTATTTGTGTGTGTATATATACATATAAATATGTATATTTTGAAAACTAAAAAGTTAAAAATCAAATATTTATTTGTCACGTGAAATGAAAGGTCAAGTCGGGTGGATTGTATTCTGGGATATAGTATTCTGTGTGCAGTGTGCTTGTTATATCCTGCACTTTTTTGTAAATGTATTGAGCCATTATTGGGTGGATATTCTATGCATACAGAGAATTTACGTACTGGCTACAATAAACATACTGCATAAAAAAGTACAGTGGTAGTTGTATGCCATCCTGACAGCGTTCATGTTTTTCTGCATATTATCTTCTGTACTACCAGCAGAAAACACTAGAGGGCACACCTGTACCTATTTTGCGAACTGTTGCTGCCTTTAGTGCTGTCATAACTTCACTAGTGTCTTAAATTTATAATTTTCACCATTTTGAGTCTTTAAATAACCACTGTCTCTTTTTTTCCTCCTCATTTCAATTCCTCTCCCTTCTCAGTCTTTCCTTGTGTATTTTGCTGAACATATGATCTGTAGCATGATTTTTGTTTCTATGTACAGACCTGAGTTTGGAGGGAAATATTGTACGGGTGAGCGGAGGCGCTACAGGATTTGCAACACGAAGCCGTGTGCCAGAAAACAGCCCTCCTTTAGAGAGATGCAGTGCAGTGAATTCAACACTGTGCCTTACCACAATGAACTCTACGAGTGGATCCCTGTTGCGGCCAACTGTAAGATCACATGCATCAAAATATTCCATTCAAATGTGTATATGCATGGTACAAGATCAATATTTGTGGTGGTCAAGAGAAAATACACTACCGTTCAAAAGTTTGGGGTCATTTATTTGCTGCATTTATTTGATCAAAAAATACCAAAAAAATGTGTAATATTGTGAAATATTATTAGAATTTAAAATGACTGTTTTCTATTTGAATGTATTTTCAAATGTAATTTATTCCTGTGATCAAAGCTGAATTTTCAGCATCATTACTCCAGTCTTCAGTGTCACATGATCCTTCAGAAATCATTCTAATATGCTGATTTGCTGCTCAAGAAACAATTCTTATTATTATCCATGTTGGACACAGTTGTGCTGCTTAATATTTTTGTGAAAACCATGATGCATTTTTTTCAGGATTCTTTAAATGAATAGAAAGTTCAAAAGAACAGCATTTATTTGAAATAGAAATCTTTTGTAATATTATAAAATCTTACCCCAAATTTTCACTGTTGTTTATCTATCTTAACTTTCATTAGCACATTAGCATATTGATGGCATCAAAGCTTGTATACTTAGATTAAAATAATTTCATGGGTCACGAGGATCTGTTTCAGAAATAATTTTATGTAAACCTCTCTAGCTTATTCAAAATAATTTTTTGTAAGCCATAGCATGTGGACTAAGCCACACCTAGTTGACTTTTTTTGGGGCATGTAAGCCACCATCCCTGCTTCTTTGATCATATTTCTTCTCAAGAACTGTTTGAATAAACACAGCTTTCTGCAGATCTGTGGCGCTATTAATGTTTGTTACCCTGAAGACTCGAGAAATGAAAACATGTGCTCTCTACAACTGAACAGCTGAGCCAAGACACTGAGTTAATGCACGCTGCGGCGGGTCGAGGCCTGTTGACATTAACATAAAACTCCTTACACGTGGCTGCTTACAGCTTTATAGAGTTTGTTGGTTCACTTTCAAGAATGCCCCACTTTTATTAGCTAGCTTTAGAGGTGTGTGGGTTCCTGACACAAATGTTTAGTCATTGTTGTTTGCTATGTTTAAGCAGTTGGAGCACAGCAGGAATTTTGGATTGTAGATTATAGCCTAAAGACTATTTGATGTTTGCATGGGAACAATATCTATTAATTATAAACTTTATATGTTTTTTTGGTAACTTAGATTTACAAAAAAAAGTTCTGTGGCAGGCAGTGCTATGGTATAGAATAGTATCTATGCCTAAACTACTGTACTTTTTAATAAATATTTGTATTCAGCATGGACACATTAAATTGATCCAAAGTGACAGTAAAGACATTTATAATGTTACAAAAGATTTATAGTTCAAATAAATGCGGTGACTTTGACCTTTATATTCAGGATAAAGGATGATGTTTTCAACATTTATAATAATAAAAATTGTTTCTTGAGCATCAGATCAGCATTTGAGAATGATTTCTGAAGGATCATGTGACACTGAAGACTGCAGTAATGAAGCTGAAAATTCAGCTTTGAATCACAGGAATAAATTACATTTTAAAATATATGAACATAGAAAACACTGGTTTTAAATTGCAATAATATTTCACAATATTACTGTTTTTACTGTATTTTTAATCAAATATACGCAGCCTTGATGAGCATAAGAGACTTCTTTAAAAAACATTAAATAAAATCTCACTGACCTCAAACTTTTATGATACTTTCCATGATATTTAATGTATTAGTATAAAGGATTTTACAAACACTATAGTAAAATTCTTCACTGTATCATACAGTAAATTGCAGCCCTGCCGCCTGTCTCTCTCTCTCTCTCACAGCGCATCCATGCGAGTTACACTGCAAGCCTGTGGATGAGGACTTTTCTGAGAAGATGTTGGACGCAGTCACAGATGGAACGCCCTGCTTCATGAACAACAACAGCAGGAACGTCTGTGTCAATGGTGTGTGCAAGGTAGTGTGGCTGGGTATGTCTTACTCAACCCAATTGTGCTTGTGTATTGATGTTTTGTCTGTGTTCTACAGCTGTGTATATCAGTGTATAACAAAGTATTTAGTGACACATTCACTTGTCTGAATGTCATTACACATTAAATGATCCAAGCTGCATCTGTGCTGCACAAGCTTCACTAACAACTTTTTTTCTGCATTATTCTTTTTCAATGTTCTTTTCAGCTTCATTTTGCACTGTATGCACTACCATTCAAAAGTTTAGGGTTGGTAAGATTTTTAATAAAAAAAATATTTAAAAAATGCTCACCAAGGCTGCAATTATTTTATCAAAAACAGTAATATTGTGAAATATATATTTTCCTTTAGAAATATTTATAACAATATAAATGTCTTTGTCACTTTTGATTAATTTAACTTTCTTTCACACACACACCAAAAAAAATCTTACTGACCCCAAATTTTGAACAGTAGTGTATATTATCCAGATATGTCACCTACAGGTCCATTTACAGGTAAATCAACCTTAAAGGAATATTTCATGCAAACATTTAAATTCTGTCATCATTCTCACTGTTCTGCCTTAGGAAAGCCAGTCATACAGGTCTGGAACGACATAAAATGTTTACATTATTTTAATTTTTGAGTGAATTATGCCTTTAATTATTGTTTTTACAAATACATATATTGGCTGGTCAACCGCAACTTAAATAGGTGTTTTTTTGTTTTTTGTCTCCTAATATTGACCTTTCATGTTATGAGAAAAGTAAATTATGTTTTTGTGCCATAGAGAACAACTATATTGTGTGTGTGTGTGTGTGTGTGTGTGTGTGTGTGTGTGTGTGTGTGTGTGTGTGTGTGTGTGTGTGTGTGTGTGTGTGTGTGTTTGTATGTGCATGTGTTTGTGTAATCTTTCTCCAGGAGGTGGGTTGTGATTTTGGCATTAATTCTAATGCTAAAGAGGACAGCTGTGGTGTTTGTCTCGGTGATGGATCCACTTGTGAGACGGTGAAGGAGAACTTTGTAAAGCAAGATGGATTTGGTGTGTAGCACACATGAATTATATATTTATATGTATAGTTATATATTTTAGAGATTAAATTACATTTAACAAATGATAAATTAAATTATATATGTCCAGATGAATGTACTGTTTGTTGAAACTCCAAAGTTTGAATGATGTCTTATATGGTTTATAAGTGAGATCATGTGATTTAGGTTACATGGACCTGGTTTTGATTCCTAAGGGAGCTCGGGATATCTTCATACAGGAAGTAGAAGAAGCTGGGAATTTCCTTGCGATCCGAGCGGCTGATTCGGATGAGTATTACCTCAATGGGAATTACATCATTCAGTGGAACGGAGAGTATGAGGCAGGTGGCACAAAGTTTTACTACGAGCGGAGCGGAAATATGGAGAATCTCACCTCTGCAGGACCAACAACTGAACCTGTCTGGATCCAGGTACCCTCACGCACGTAAATGCACATATACCAAAGGAATTTTGGTATTCCAGTAGGAATTTTCTAGGTTCAACATCTTTTAAACTCTATAGACACCATCAGGTTTATAAAAACAAAGAAAAAATGTGCACTTACATTTAAAGAAGTTCAAGAAATTCTGAAAGTAAGTTGTAGTAAGGAAATGTAAGGCTAAGAAACAATAATTACATAATGATAATTAAAATAGTGTTTATGGATAGTTGCATCACATCCCTTTCTGGCACAGATTTCTGTTGAGAACAGAAAAGGTTGGCAAATGATTTTATAGCACCATTCTCTTACATGATACATAAAAATGTGAAGCCATTTACAATTTATTTCCTGTTGTATACGTTCAAAACAGTGTGTATTTTGACTTTTATTCTTGAGCTTTACTTTGCCACATAGACTTTCATTTAAAAAATTTTGTTTGTATTAACACATTGAGTAAAGAATCTGTGGCTTTACTTTGGTAATCAATTGTAGTGAACCTACAATATTTGTTTAATGAACCAATGGCCAATTTGGCCAGAAAGCATTTTTGCTAGAATAGTGGATTTTAATTTAATTCAATTCTCTGGTGAAAAACAAAATCATTATCAGGGCAGGCACAAAGAGTGTTTTTTATTTATTTATGTGAGAAAGCATGAAAAATAGCATGACAAATAAAGCCGTTGCGTCTTAGACTGGCGGCACTTGCAGAACAAGATGATTTCTTGAATACTGCGATTAAATGATAGATGTTTTTGTTTTAATTTGAAATGTTCAGTTGTTGTTCCAAGAGCTGAATCCTGGTGTCAAGTATGAGTACACCATTAAGAGGAGTCGCCTGCTGGGGAACGATATTCTGGAACCTGAATATATCTGGAAATACGGAGCCTGGACTGACTGCAGCACCACCTGTGGGTTTGGTATGGAGATTTTCTTTACTTTTCATTACAGTCCATATACTTAAATTGACTAATTTTTGGTTCCAAACAATTGAATCGCAGTAGTTACTGGGTTTGTTGTTGTTGAAATGTTCTCTCATCATTTAAATATCTTTGAAAGCTGATAGGTCTGATTTTCTTTCTCTCTGTATAGGTGAGCAGCATCAACCTGTGCGCTGTTTCGAGGCAGAGGTTGGCGTGGTTGAAGAAACACTATGTGACCCCAGTACCCGTCCTGATGACAATCATCGCAAGTGCAAGAACATGGACTGCCCTGCAAGGTACGGTAATGTATAAATAATGGCTATGTGTTAAAGGAACACGCCAACTTTTTGGGACTTTAGCTTATTCACCGTATCCCCCAGAGTTAGATAAGTCCATACATACCCTTCTCATCTCCGTGCGTGCCGTAACTCTGTCTTATGCACTCACCGCTAGCCTAGCTTAGCACAAAGACTGGAGGTAAATGGCTCCATCTAGCATACTGCTCCCAATAAGTGACAAAATAACGCCAACATTTTCCTATTTACATGTTGTGATTTGTATAGTCACAGCGTGTACAAATAACAAGGTCACATGAGACACAGCCATCTTCTAACCGTATACATACTGGGAACTACAGTATATTCTCAGAAGGCGAAGCACTGCTACTTCTGCGGAGTGATTTGCTCGCTACTAGCTACTAGCTAGCTAGTCACGTTGGTTTTGTTGATGGAAGTAACAACGGTGCTTTTCAGGTGTTGCGCTAATCACTCCGCCCAAGTAGCAGTGCTTCGCCTCCTGAGAATATAGTTCCCAGTATGTATACGGTTAGAAGATGGCTGTGTCTCATGTGACCTTGTTATTTGTACACGCTGTGACTATACAAATCATGTAATCATACAAAAACATGCAAATAGGAAAATGTTGGCGTTATTTTGTCACTTATTGGGAGCAGTATGCTAGATGGAGCCATTTACCTCCAGTCTTTGTGCTAAGCTAGGCTAGCGGTGAGTGCATAAGACAGAGTTACGGCACGCACGGAGATGAGAAGGGTATGTATGGACTTATCTAACTCTGGGGGATACGGTGAATAAGCTAAAGTCCCAAAAAGTCGTCGTGTTCCTTTAAGAATGTTCAGAATAGCACACCACCATACCCGTCTTATTTATTATTTCTGCAGTGTGTGGTATGTTTAATAGACCTTAATCAGGGTAGCGCCATGTTTAATTTTTGACAGGAATGAAAACAAGACTGTGATGGATAGAATACATTGCGTTCAATGGATTATACTGTTGTTAAAAACATAGCGTTTATTCAGCTTGTAAAAATTGAGTTGTAAAAATTACATGCTCTAGGATCTTTATTCAGTGTACGCAATTATAAAGGCTGTTACGGAGCCCCTGAGTGGAAAACAATATGAGATGGGAGGAAAAATCAATACTTTTGCGTTCCCCAAGAAAGTTTCTCAGGGGAGAGAATGCAAAAGCATTGCCAAATAATTTTTCCTCCCATAATTTTTTTTCTTCACCATGTCCCTTTAGGGGCTCCTCAGGCTGTAAGTCTATCCCTCACAGCCTCATTTCCATCCGTGTTAAATTTAATATGGTATCTAACCTGGCTAAGGTTTATGGGGGGCCTTGAAGTCAAAAAGGTTGAGATACACTGGCCTAAACCCTCGCTGACTTCAGGTGGTGGCTGGGAGGATGGCAGACATGCTCGGCTACATGCGGTCCAACCGGAGTGAGAAAGCGCACCATTCTGTGTGTGCGCACGGTGGCCGGAGAGGAACGCGTTCTGCACCCTGGGGACTGTAAGCAGCTGCCCAAATCCAAAACTGTCTTACCTTGCAACCGAGATGTACCGTGTGGGTCAGAATGGACTGTGGGGAACTGGAGCGAGGTGGGCTGTTTTATTGCAAATTAACCTGATTGATGCTCTTTATGTAAGAGCTCTTATAAGAGCCCCTAAAGGGACATGGGAATTGCAAAAAAAATGGAAATGGTAGGAAAAATTATATATCAATGCTTTTGCGTTCGCTTGCAAAAATTTAGCACTGTCTGAAATATAATTTTTCCTAGCATCTCATATATTTTTTCCATCACCACGTCCCTTAGGGTCTCCGCATCAGTTGCATGTTTTGTGGATTGTTTGGAATTGTTTTTTTACTTTGACTTTAAAAGGCCAAAAATCACAGTAAAAGTCATAAAATCATAATAAAAGTATCATAAAACTGGTCTGTATGTGTGCTTAGATAGATAGATAGATAGATAGATAGATAGATAGATAGATAGATAGATAGATAGATAGATAGATAGATAGATAGATAGACAGATAGATAGATACTGTAGATAGATACTGTAAATAGATAGATAGATAGATAGATAGATAGATAGACAGACAGACAGACAGACAGACAGACAGACAGACAGACAGACAGACAGATAGATAGATAGATACTGTAGGTAGATAGATAGATAGACAGACAGACAGACAGACAGACAGATAGATAGATAGATAGATAGATAGATAGATAGATAGATAGATAGATAGATAGATACTGTAGATAGACAGACAGACAGACAGACAGACAGACAGACAGACAGATAGATAGATAGATACTGTGGATAGATAGACAGACAGACAGACAGACAGACAGACAGACAGACAGATAGATAGATAGATAGATAGATACTGTAGATAGATAGACAGACAGACAGACAGACAGACAGACAGACAGATAGATAGATAGATAGATAGATACTGTAGATAGACAGACAGACAGACAGATAGATAGATAGATAGATAGATAGATAGATAGATAGATAGACAGACAGACAGACAGACAGACAGACAGACAGACAGATAGATAGATAGATAGACAGACAGACAGACAGACAGATAGATAGATAGATAGATACTGTAGATAGATAGACAGACAGACAGACAGACAGATAGATAGATAGATAGATACTGTAGACAGACAGACAGACAGACAGACAGACAGATAGATAGATAGATAGATAGATAGATAGATAGATAGATAGATAGATAGATAGATAGATAGATAGATAGATAGATAGATGAGGACAAGACTGAAGTTCAAGTTGTTTTTTGCCTGTCAAATCTCATTCATGCATGCACATATTTATGTCACTTTTGCGTAGTAATTAGTTGCATTGTCATATTATTTAATTTTTGTGTTACTGGAATATATGATTGTCGTCCCGCAGTGCTCTCTGTCTTGTAATGGAGGAATACAGTCCAGAACCGTCAAGTGTGTTGCAAAACAACCCAGCCAGTGCAACCCTTCCAGTCGACCTCGTTCCACAAACTTCTGTAACCTCCAGAGCTGCAGACCACGATTCCGACCTAGAGTCCCTCCTAAAATCCCAACG
The DNA here is from genome assembly GCF_963993115.1 of Abramis brama. Lineage (NCBI taxonomy): Eukaryota > Metazoa > Chordata > Actinopteri > Cypriniformes > Leuciscidae > Abramis > Abramis brama. The sequence goes on along the minus strand of NC_139967.1, from coordinate 6,122,555 downwards.
CAGGCCCCCGGCACCAAAACACCAGGATATAGCACCACTATCATTCCTCCAAATACCTCTACTCCCATTACGACACACACCAACACTTCCCCAACACCCACAACATCTGTCATTATCCATGAAGATGATCAAGACTTTATCTTGGTGAGGGATGGTCACAAAGACAATGATGGTCGGGGAGCGGTTCCCACAAATACCAATGACCGGGGAACTCCTGAGGACGAGGAGGGAAGCACAGACCTGCAGCCTCCGGACAAAAGCTACACAACGGGTTATGATTACATAGTAGAAGATCCAACTGGAGAAGAAAGAGCACGTCATGATGATATGTTTACCAGCACTCCTGAAGAAGTCCCCACATCCACTGTCCGACCAACCACAACCCGAGCACCAATGCATACTATCACTGACACAACAACTCCAACCTCTACCAGTAGAACCCAATACATTGATCTCACAACACATCAATGCACTAAAACAAGCCCATTTGAGCTAAATACCACCCCAAAACCCAAAGTGCCACTTTTAAATACTCAAAGTCCCCAAGCAACTTTTCCTACAGTGAAGATACTGAGGAAGGCCTCACAAACATTGAAAGGTCCCAACAAAGGCAAGGCGCCTAAAGCTCTCAGGCAGAGGCCGGAGACGGCGAACACCAACGATGACTATGGGAACCTGAATGCACGAGATCCCATCAGGAGGAGTGCGTTTTGGGAAGTTGGCAACTGGAGTGATGTAAGAATGAAAACTTAATTAGTCAATGTCTAAGGTGATCATCTGCCTCTCGTTGCATTACCTGCAAAGAATTATAACTAGATGTGCATTTCCAGAAAGAAACGACAATGCTTGTGTTGCAGCAAAATAATTGTGTTAAAGGTTTAGGGAAGTTTAGGTTTTAGACTTTGAATGGCATGATGCTGTTGTTGTTCTCATGAATTTCTTCCTCAGTATTTTTATATTGTTTTTCAGTACAATATCTAAATATTCTTGAATCAAGATATATTTACATGAGAAGCAAAATTGCATGATATTAAGTCTTTTTCTGATGATTATATATAAATATTAAGTGAGTTTATGCCTAAAATGTGGGGGAAAATATCTGCTAAAAAAAGTTTGTTTGTTTTTTACCCCATTGGTAATTATTTTTTTCTTTTTGAATTCATTTTAGTATTTCTTACCCCGTTGGAAATGTATTTTTGTCTTGTTTTAAGCACAAACTCAATTTTGATATATTTCTGAGTAAACAAGACTTTTCACTGTCACTTTTGATCATTTTAAGAATAAAAGTATTACATTTATAAAATAAAATAAAGAAAATTATACTTACCCCAAACTTTTGAACATTGACCCCCAAACTAGTGTACCTGTTTATTTACGCTTGAATCACTAGAGTAACCCACGTCCATCTGAGGTAATAAAATGCAGTTATGCAGTACTAATTATGCACTCACTCTAGTCTCTAATGTGTTTTTTTTCTTCAGTGCTCCACTACGTGTGGTCTTGGAGCGGTGTGGCGGTCTGTAACCTGCAGCTCAGAGCGTGAGGACGATTGTGCCAGTGTGAAGAAGCCAGAACCTGCCCGACGATGCAACCTGCGACCCTGCGCCATCTGGAAGAGTGGTAACTGGACCAAGGTAAAGCCATGTTTTCAAATGAAACCTTAATTACTGTATGCTGTTCTGAACCATGAGATCTCCCTCTCTTTAGTGTCCTGAAGGCTGTGTGACTGATATGAAGCATCGAGAAGTGCAGTGCATCGACACTCAGAGCGGACGTGCATTGAGGCCATTTCACTGTCAGGCTCTTTCATATAAACCACCCAGCAGTCTGCCCTGCACCAGCCGGCCCTGCCTGCAGTGGACGTACTCGCCCTGGGGAGAGGTACTAAACTGAGGATGCACACACTAATGTGTCAGCCGGATCCAGGCCGGATCCAGACCTGATGAAGGACCTGCGCCTGGACGCGGCGACAACGCAGTCCTGAAGTGTCGACTAGTCTCTCTCCTGTGAAGGCCTCCTTCCCTTTACCTCTGTCCAGATAAAACGTTGTCAAAATGATTCCAGTTCACATGGAAGCGACAAAAAATTCTGTATTATGAATATTTAAGGCCAGACAAGTCATTTGGTGGGGTCAGTTTGTAAAGAAGGAATACACGCCTGCGCACATATATATTCAAACGTGCATACCTATAGACTGAACACGTAGTACGCATGTGCACGGCGTCAGCGTTCTAGAGGATTCGCGTTTTTGAAGTTCGCGCGGAGATGATAACGTTTTTCAAAATTTTTCATTTCAAGGTTTGTGTTCTCGAGCCACCAGGCTCTGTTGTTGTGCGAATGAGCAGGCCGGAGCGCGTTAAGGGTTTTCCTTTAAAACGGTGTTGTGTTAGCGGCTCCTAAGTTAATAACTAATGATTGTTGCGACAGAAGTGAATCAATCAAAACTATCTTTAGCTGGACAATAACTTTATTCTAGAGCTGCTGTAAAGCCAAAACAATCTCTGTTACTTTAATTTCCTATTATCACTGTAAAGCTGCTTTGAAACAATCTATATTGTTAAAAGCGCTATGTAAATGAAGGTGACTTGACTTGACTTAATGTTACATTGCAGGAAATTGTCTATTCTTGATAAGATCATGCAAAGTTTGAGTCATGCACGTTGTTATTATGATATATCGTACTACCGTATATCAACACATCTAGTCTAGCTAAATGTTTTTCATCTGTGATTGACAGTGCTCTAAAAGTTGTGGGCAGGGAGTGAAGGATAGACTTGTGCACTGCCCCGAGTATCAGCGCTGCAACATCACGCTCAAACCCACCAGCACTGAGTCCTGTCGTCTGCAGCCCTGCACCGGCTGGGCACCCGGAGCCTGGGGTCAGGTAAAACACTGCACAAACCTCACTCTTCATTTATAGAAAAGAGGAAATGTGGTGTTTGGCTTGAGATCATGATGAATGCAATGTGTTGATGCACTATTAGTAAAATTTTATTTTTTAAATGAATGCTTTTATTCAGCATGGATGCATTAAAAAAACAAATTCTCACACTTGATGAATAAAGCTGATTCTGGTTAAGAATCTGTCAAAAGTGACACTAAAGACATTTATGAAGTTAAAAAATCTAATTCAAATAAATTCTGTTCTTTTGAACTTTCTATTCTTCAAAGAATCATGAAAAAAAAAATGTATTACGGTTTCCACAAAAATATGAAGCACAACTATTTAATCAATGATAATAAATATAAATGTTTCTTCAACAGCAAATCAGCAAATTATGATAATTTCTGAAGGATCATGTTACACTGAAGACTGGAGTTATGATGCTGAAAATTCAGCTTTGAAAACACAGGAATAAATTACATTTTAAAATATATTTACATAGAAAACAGTCATTTTAAGTTAATATAATGATATTTCAGAAATTTTACTGTTATTTTGATTAAATAAATGCAGCCTTGGTGAGCATAAGAGACTTCGACAACACTTTACAATAAGGTTGTTAACATTAGTTAATTAATTTACAATCCATGATTTGCAACTTGTTATTCCTAGTCTGAAGTATGTGGTATTTATGATCTTGTGGGCGGGACGTCCCTATTCCAGAGAACATTTTATTGGACAAAAGTTGGTATACATCCCTCCCTGTGCACCCATGATGTCCTCACGGTTTTTATTGATTGACAGTGCTCCAGAAGTTGTGGTGGAGGGGTTCAGAAGAGAGCGGTGAGGTGCGTGAACCAGGAGTCCGGCGAGGAAGAAAAGACGTCACTGTGTGCAAATAACAGTAAACCTGACAGTGTGCAGAACTGCAACCCAGAGGAGTGTAAAACTGATTTAGGTAAACTCATCCTGTCCTGTTTGTTTCATAATTTATGATTAACATACAGTGTCCCCTAAATATGTTTGGACATTTAATAGTGCTTGAATGTCATTGCATAACAAAATATCAAACAAATACTGCAAGATATTCTCTTCACTCTTATTTTTTCTTCATCATTTTTGCTCAATGTCTTTTAATCAGCTGGTGTTATGTTGATTTTTAGTGGATGTATGAAGTCAGTTTTTCTCAAACAAGTTCCCAAACAGAGGAACCACAGGTTTAGTTAATTACATTAACTATCAGCATGATCCACTATACACTGCAGTTAAACGCTTTCTATTGGAAACAAGACCTAAATATTGCGACCTGCATCTGCCTGCTTTAATAACTCCATAAACTGGATCGCTTTATGAGCCAAGCGTTAACAAGTCTCAAAACGTGTATAATAAGTGTACATGGCAACACTTCAAGCCTTACAAACATAAACAGAACATGATGCCTCCGTAGACTGGTTTATTTAAAATTACAGAACACAAGTGTTTAGTTAGTTGTGATATTACTTTTCAGTCAAAAAGATAGATGATACCGAACACAAAAGACTCATTGCTATGGTTACCATACTGTCAATCATTCGTCATTTTGGAAGCGAGTCGTGTTCCGTACACACACGGAACGCAAGAGATTCACTCCTCTATTCACTCTCATGTTTGGTTAGATTAAAATGAACCCTGGTGCGATTGCTCTGTTAGTGCGGTTCATTTGAATAAGTGTGAACGCTGCCATCTGAACCCTGGTGTCACCAAACAAGCGGATATGGCAAGCCGTTTTAGCTTAAATTGTACCCAGCGTTACTCGTCGTAATTGCATTTTTACTAGTAAGAATTCAATTAGAGAGCTCTCTAATTCAATTATTAGTAACAATTACAATTACAGAGCTCTCTAATTGAATTTTTACTAGTAAAAACAAACAAATTAAAGATATGTATAATTGCAGAGCTCTGTAATTGAATTAAAGAGCTCTGCAATTGCATTCTTACTAGTAACAATTCAATTGTAGAGCTCCATAATTAAAAATGAATGGAAGTCAATGGAGACATATGACTAGTAAAAATTCATTTGTAGAGCTCTCTAATTGTAATTGTTACTAGTAAGAATTGAATTGTAGAGCTCTCATAGTAAAAATGCAATTACGACGAGTAACGCTGGGTACAATTTAAGCTAAAACGGCTTGCCATAAGCGGACTGAGGCGCTGAAAAGATGGGTCTCCCTAACAATCTCTTATGCGGTTTGAATAAAATATGAACGCAACAGACCAAAGACATAAACGAACCAAAAACTGTCACAGTGTCTGGTTTGAGTTCCCTGGGTCACCACTAGATGTCCTCCTTCCCCACGGTGTCTGTCACATTCTGAACTACATTCCCCACGATCCTTGTGTCATGATTCTGCCTTCGTCTTTGATTTCCCTGGTCTTGAGGCAGGATCATGACAGACCCATGTTTTATGTTCACACACATGGCCTTTTGCTGGGCCATGTGCTTGTGTTGTCTCGTTCCTCGCCCCGCCCCCTTGTTATCCTCGTTTAGTCATCATTGCTTTACCCTTGTCACCTGTTTCCCTCATTAGTTTCTCCCTATTTAATCCCCTTGTGTTTGCTGTCCTGTGCCGGTTCATTGTGTGAAACAATCTGTGAGTAACCTGTTGAAAGTCTTGTCTAGAAAGAAGAGTTTGATCCTGTCTTAGCTGTTAGTTTATAGTCTAGTTTATTGTCTGAGTCTTAGTCTAGTGTTGTCAGTCTTAGTCTAGTTGTATCAATAAACCGTGTATATTGCATACTGTCTGCATTTGGGTTCATCTCCTCCGCATCACCATAACACCTTGTTTCTTCATTGTGCTCAGCTGTCCCTTGTCACTAATCATTGCACTCAGCCAATTCCCCATTAGCATTGTCATTTCCCTGTGTATATACCCTGTCTGTTTTAGTATGTGTCACGGAGTCCTTGTATTTGTCACGCCACTTCTGTGTTCTGTTTCCTGCCTGTTCTTGTTTTGGATTGCCTTATCGGATTTTGACCCATGCCTGGACTTGACCACTGATACGGATTTCCCTAATAAATACTTACTGCAATTGGATCTTCTCCCTTGTTTCCTGTGTGTGGATCGTGACAAAAATGGAACATGATGTCACAAGATGCAACCCTAAAAAGGACAGAGTGCTCAAGCAAACCTGTTTTTTCTCGTCATAATCGCAAGATTGTCAATCACAGTTCAGTACAGGCATCAGAACCAGCAGATCTGCGTTTGTGTGTGTGACGGAGGGATTCCTGCTGGACTCCTTTATACATTTTATAAGCTCTTCACGAGTTCTCAGCTGGTCAAAATACCATCATATGTAGCTACGCATATACGAGCACATTTATCTCAGCACACAGCATTGGTTTATAAATTTTGTTTTGTAAATTCCATGTCATAAAAGCCGACCAATCAGGTTGTGAACATATCCCTGTGCCTTTAGGTTCAGTGTTAAAATGCCAATGTGAACGCTAAGCGAACCAGGACTAATTGTTGCTTTTTTTCGGTCTGTACCAAATGAACCAAGTGAACCGAACTACAAGTGTGAACACCCTTAATGCAGTTGTCACTCCAAAAAGTTTACTTATTGTTATTTTAGTGAAAATTTAGTTTTGTAAAATGGTTTGCGTCAAAAGTGTGCTTTCTTTCTGTAAAATAAGTTATTTGATTTAATGTTTTGCTATCTAATGCAATGACAATTCTATTTATACATTTGTATGCATGGCTTACATGTGCCATTGTATGAAATCTTTTTTTGTGTAAGAGACCAATGATTGATCTCTTTACCCAAGACACTGTGGAAAACAGTGTGCTACCATAGATCACTTATTTTAATGTGCTGCTCTATGTCTTTATAGTTTATTTTTAAATCCCCTTAAATATTTCTGTTGTTGTTTTCTTTTCCCTCTTCTTTGCAGGTCTGGTTTGCAAGAAAAACAGCATGTCGACACGTTTCTGTGAGAAACTCAAGCTGCTGGGTCGCTGCTCCCTGCGCTCCATCCGTAAGCAGTGTTGTGTCACTTGTATGATGTAACACTTGCAGAGGTCAGGCTTGGGTCGTCGACCAAAAGCGCAAACTACTGGACTTGCTGCAGGCAGGGTTCACGGTGCTCTAGAAATGCAGACGTCCCTCTCAAATATATGAAAATATGAGGTTTTTACTTGAACAAATTAATCCTGGGCATGTTTCCCTCCATTTGTTTCAAAGTGCATCATGAAATGCATCTGGACACATCAAGCTTCAGTTACAGGATTCATCATCAGTTAGACAGTTAACCTATGTATTGTTTTTTGCACTCATTTTGGAAAATTTTATGTCATTATTTTTATCCCAAAACGGTGTGTTTTGATAGGTTTAGCAGTCAAGAACTGGTTGAACACAGCAAGACACCTGTTTTTACAGAACCATTATTTAAAAATCATGGATCAGTTGAAACTGCCATGAAGGGAGCAAAACCTTTGCCATGTACAGACTAATATTCAGGTTATTCATTAAAAACAGTAGTTTTTATCTGATGTGTCATGTGACCACTGTCTGATGAACATTAACGTTTTCACAGTATAAGGGGAACATGTTTTTCCATTCCACTGCGGTGCTTTTCCATTGTTTTCTATGTAAACACGAGCTAAAAGGACAAGTTTAATTTTTGATTTCGCATCTCACGCTTGACACGCCATTGTAAAAATGCACCTCTCAAGTTAAATGTGGTTCAACTTTTAAAAAACTTTTGTTGTTCCACTGACCTGCATTTCTTAAATGAGTGTAGATTTATGAACTTATTTTGCACAAACCTAAAGTTAATATAGGGTTTCTGCAGGTTTAATGAATGTAAATTTAAGACTTTAAAAACAAAAGGCTTTTTAAGACTAAGTAAAGAAAATTTAAGGAATAAATTGAAAGGAACACAATACGCCAATATGTTTTCTACGGGAGAAACACACTGAGTTAGCAACGCTTCAGAGTTTGAAAATACAGCTTCCAACAGATATCAGACATTACGTTTTAATTCATTTTTACAAAAATGTAGCTTGAAAACCTGTGCTCTTAACCATCTAGAATATGGAAATATCTTTTACTCACACTGCAAAAAAAAAAAAAAAAAAAGTCTTCTCCAATATTTTTGTTTTTTTCCAGTGCAAATGTTTTAAGATTCCTAAATCAAGATGCATTTACTGGAGATGCAAAATGACAAAATAAGTCCTAGTTTTATGCATAAACACTTAATTTTGCTCAGTTTTTTTCAAGGAAAACAGGACAAAAATATTGAGGAAGTTATTATTTGCTATGCCATTAAGACTTTCTGCTCTGATTTAAGACCCTTTTAAGGCCTTCATTTGTGTAAGCGCAATTAAGACTTTTAAAGACCTTTTTAAGATCCACAGAAACCCTGTAATACAATAATTTGTGAATGTATGAATCAGTTTATGTAGATTTTTAACAGATTAACCCAAAATATTATTATACAGCATATTATTAGGCTGCATGAAAAATTGAGAACATACATTTGATTTCAGAGAGTTATGATCTCAGGTTTTTTTTTTTGTTGTTGCTAAAATCGCTTCACTAAGCAAATAACATCACTAACATCTCAACATAAACTGAGAATTTTAACACTTTCTTTTTTCTCTGCTACTTTTGTTGATTATTCGTTTTCATTCGGTGAATACTGTCATAAAAGCTTTTCACTCAAGCTGTTTATTTTTCCTGCAGTGCTATAAATAAAAGATTCATAATTCTAAATGCACCAAAAAACACAAAAAGTAAATGACTGTAAAGTAACAAAAATGCAAAAAGTAAATGACTTTACTGGTGTAACATGCTGTTTTAAAAGAAGGTACTTTAAGCAAGTATGTATTTGTAACTTCATTCTCCAACCCTTAATACTTTATGTTTTTAAAATAGTTCTTGTCATCCAGTGAATCATTTTTAGTATTGTGATGAAATGCAAGTAAAATATTTTAGGTACAAATAAAATCAAATTAAATCCAAAGGAGCCAGCAGCATCAGAATTTTGGGTTTATAACAGATCTAGTTTAGTTTCCATACAACTATTGTTATTTTAATAAATAAATAAAAATTATTCTTAACAAAACACAACCGTAACTAGATTCTTTATAAGTTGTTACACAGAATATAAGATAGATTTGGGTTATCTGCACTGTATTTGTGGTAGGGTTTTCTAGTTAATGTATTTTAATTACAGTCATATGAAAATATGGATCAAACGTGAATATTGTGTTCGTGTGGCTCATGGGAGCCTCGTGGTGCTGTAAACTGTTGGTGCTCTGTTCTTGTGAAGATTCAAGCATTTAAGACATTGTTAACAAGTTAAATGCACGTTACACTGAGGATGGAGGTGTTGCAGGTCAATCCTCTGAACGTTTTATACTGCTCATCTGTACTGCTGATATGATCATCAATAAATGCAGTCATGATGCGTGCAAGATCTTTTGTCCGTTGTTTGATGATTTTCCTGATTGCTTTCAGATCATTCTGAGACCATGTGTGAGATCCAAGCTGTTCCCAAACCTAGCGAGCTGCCCTTAAAGATCTGTATAATACCCTTAATATTTCCATTCATTTCAATGGCATTTGCTTGACCCTGTGTCAGTTCTGTAAAAGGTACTGTAGGCAACAACATTGTGATGATGACTTTTAAGACCTTTTTAAAGTCTACATCCTTGGATGCATTGTGACCAGCTCCGTTAAAAAATGTATCCAAGGATGGCAAACGGAAAGATAAATGTTGATTGAAAATATATTTAAAAGTGCACTATGTAACTTTTGGCCCTCTAGCGGTTAAAAATAAAAGTTCATGCATTTTGCAGAAGAACATTGTTTTGGTTGTGCTTCGGCTCTGCGTGACTGCGGATGAATATGGTTATACGACTGCTCAAAAAACATTCACTACTAGGCTTAAGAGATATAACCAGTTTAGATGGAAAGGATCTCAAGCTGACTATCTGAAGACGTTACTGTAGCTTTACCCGTTAATAGACACGTTACTTCCTTGAAAATAAATTCCAGCACAGCGCTACAACAACCATAATGAAATGAGCCTTCACAATAGATAATGCTTTACAGTGAACTATATATGGTTAGAGAGCTATATATGGTAATTTATCTGTTCAATAAAACACCTTACTCTACTGTTGAGTAATAAAAACGCCATCATCTCCGCATCGCTTTTACAATATTTTAAATTCATCAGTTCTCGGCATCTCAGAAAAGCCAAGCCAATGGTGATTCTTGTTTTATTACGAGCTCTGTCGCGTTCTCCTTTTTCCAGCGAACTCTCCTCTGTTCTGCTTCTTTTTTTAAACGGGTGATTCACCGGAGGTTGGGGATTTAGATGCTCCATGTCAACAGGTCAGAGATTTTCACAATTTCTGGCAAAAAAACATCCTGACAGTTCTAAAATATAAACACTTATAATAGGCGTACAATAATAAATCAGGGTAAGAAAAACACGTTTAGGAAGAAGGACTGATGTATTTACTCATTATTTTAATTTTGTTAATTTTAAACAAGTAAGTGTACCTTTACTATTCAGTATTGAAAATATTTTCAAAAAATGTTCATTTCTAAATAAAATGGATTTTATGGATATTATATTATAAAATTGAATTATCTTTATTATTTCCATTTCAAATAAATGCTGTTCTTTAGAACTTTCTATTCATCAAAGAATTTAAAAAATGTTATCACTGTTTCCACAAAAATCACTGTTTCCACAACTGTTTTCGATTTTTAAAAATTAAATGAATGATTTCTGAAAGGACCATCTGACACTGAAGACTGGAAACACTGAATTCAGGACAGACTACAGAAGTCTATCAAATATTTTTATTATTTTCTGGATTGCATAGTGCAAAACGTGCAAAGTGAATCAAAAACAAATGAACGAGCAAACGTTTCAGTACTCAACTGAAGACTGGAGTAATGATGCTGAAAATTCAGTTTGATCACAGGAATTCATTACATTTTAAAATATATTCTAATAGAAAACCATAATTTTAAATTGTAATGATATTTTATTACTGCTTTTGCTGCATTTTTAATTAAATAAATTCAGATTGGGATACCTTTTACCTGTGTGCTAGGATCATGATAATCCCATTTTGTTTTTTTGGATCAATGGTATCCCAATCTTACTAAAAGGTTTTTGAAGAACCTGAAAAAAAAAAACACGATTGTTTTTTGTAATCTAATCCGTTTTCAGAATCTTGTTTCTTCTTCTTTTGAATGACCAATTTTCAAGATTTGATCAAATCCAATTACTTTTGAACAACAGGTCCATGGCCTAAATAAAAATTTGGTGTGGCTTCAGACCTTTGTTCCCAATGTAAGTATTGGTTACTCTTAACGTCTAGAGGTTTAGCCAGGACATGCAGAAATATTGTGGTTTTAAGAAACTTACACTATAAATGTAGCCTGCCACACACCCGCTGTTTGTTGTTTATCAACACTTTTTCAGGTCACCGTAAAATGGGAAGAGGTGACTCTGCAATCCAAACCATGCCGAATCAGGCTCCATTACAGAGGTCGGGTTGAATTAGGCCAGATTTGGCAGGTTCTTCTATAACTTGAAACCCACTTGGCACCACAGCACTGTCAGCTAGGTCACAGAACGATCACATTTGTCAGCACTGTCACACCATGTTGGTGCCCTAGATTTCATGCGCTTCATGACAAAGCGCATTACTTAACCTTGATTTTAGCTCAGTTATATAATCACACATTACCGTAATGTGCTTCCAGCAAAAGAGGTCCGAATACAGAGGTACGACTCTTGAATGGCAGTGTGGCGACTTCCCTTTCCTGTGTACCACTAAATAATTCAGCCATCCAGTCAGAGCGAGAGACCTGATTCAATGGTCCTGATTAAACTAAAAGCAGATCACTCCATAATATTAGTTAACTCGAACAACTTGTCTAGCTTTACACCTTGGACCGACTGGTGGCACGTCACTCACTGCAATATCATGACCACACAGCGCTTGTAGAGTCAACGAGTTCAATTCAGTGTTAAATTAGAGAGTTTACGGGCTGACTTGGGTTAGAATGAGTTTATTTTATATCTGTTGATTTACAGATGATGTAAGTTCAGGTCAACTGATCAAGGATTACATGACAAGCATGTCCAGAAGCAGGAAAACAAGAAACCATCTCTGCAAACCGACACCCCGACACCTTCAGTGGACACTCGCCTCATCAAATATTTACATTTAGTGACTGGCAAAACTGCTCAGGGCCAGAATGGACGAAGACAAACAGCGTTCAAAGAGATTTCAGAGCCAGATTCAAATTCCCTAACTCTAAGTCTTAAACTTTTGTGCATAACTTGACTGTTTATGCTACAAACATGGATGACACCTTAAAAGGGGACCTATTATGCCCCTTTTTTCTCAAGTCTCATGTGTTCCCAGAATGTGTCAGTGAAGTTTCAGATCAAAATACCCCACAGATCATTTATTATACCATGTTGTAAATGGCCATTTTTAATTTGAAGCAAAAACATGTTTTTTTTCGTGCATGTATCTTTAAATGTAAATAAGCACTCATGGGAGTCAGATTTTTTACATACTGTACCAGATGTTATCAAGAAAGTTGCAAAAGGTAGTGGAAGGACAGTGATGTGTCAGAGCTCATATGTATTACAGTGACAGCTCAACATGAGGGCTCGTATCATAAATGTTTAAAAACTGCTCTTTTTTCGTATCCTCACTTTGTTTTATATATTGCCTGCGCTTAAATTCGCTGACTTTGGCAGTAGATCAAACTATAAATGAACTTGTCAACCTTACTTTAATGTTCGCGCGTATGACAGCGTGCTGTGTGACGTCTTTTTATTGTTCTTTTGCACATGTGGTTCAGTCCAGGACCATGATCTGTTCACACTAGGATCTGATATTGGCCACATTTAAAACAACAATGTGAACAGCTATGCAAAAAAAAATCATATATGAGCAAAAATTGAGTACTAAGCCTTGCAGTGAGAACTAAGTTCTCTTTCACGTCTTATTGCGCTTAAACTATCAAATACACACAAGGTTATGTCAAAAACACACAAAGTTCACGGTTATGTCTGTGAATGTAAACAGCAGGAAAGAAATCGCATGTGTATATTAGATCTGTGTACACAGCGTAATATACAGTACCTACTGCTATATATGTTGTTATGAATCAAACAGCAAAAGAAAAACTGAAAATCACTCACTGATCTTGACTGAATAACTTTAATAGCTTTAAAAAGAATAAATGTCTTACTTGAATGCTGCTGTTAAATGCTCTGGCGAGGAGATAAACAAACATGGCGGACTGTGTGCAGCTCACTCAAGGGGAGGAGCTAAGCTAATAAGGCAGATTCCTTTACCAGTCGTGGGCGGGGCCTGTTGATGTGACTTCAACAAATAGAGTGGATGGATTTTTCAAATTCAAAAACAATTTAAAAGTAAACTTTGCATTACAGGTCCCATTTAAATCATGTCTTGCTGAGGAAAGGTTTACTTTTAATAAGATTTAAATAAAGGGTGACGATGTTAATTTTCCAAGCCCTTTTTTGGCCACTACTGTGTATTTATTTTTTAGTTATGTCATAGAACAAACATGTTGTACTGTCATTCAATGTTCTTTGTCTCTCACTGGAACTCGAGTATAACTGCTGTTTCTAACTCTACGCTTGGATTTGAGGGGCATTACTGTGAGATAGATCTACTGAGATAAATATAACCGTTATAAAACTCTAGCTTCCGCACAAGTCCTCTAAATCTTCCTTATATTACATGTGGCCCGAAAAGGAGATGGGAAAGGCCACATTTCAATTGCATTGACTATTGCACGTTTTTCAAATCAAATCCATGACTGTGAGATTGCATACGGAGCGGTTGTTGGCTACTGCAGCATTTGACTTTATTTGAGTTTTATCCTTGGGTTACGAAAACAAAGCCTCACAGAAAGAGAAGCATGTTGCACACTCACTGCACGTTAAAATGCAGGAATGTGTGACTAGGACTGGATAAGGTTTAAGGCACTATGGCTTTTTATGATTGCATATTTCAAGAAAGAATAAACACATTATTGGTGTGATCGTAAGAAGGGGAACAAGTCAACCTCATTTCCAGTGAAGAATCCAGCAAAGGCTTTTAGGGGGGGAAACAGGAAATGCAGATAAGATAGCGATGTTTGAGCAGATAAACCAAACCACACAAACCATTGGTCACTGGCAACACATTTCAGTTCATCAATACTCTATAAAAATCTGTTGGGTGGGATCAATGCAATCCCTGTAAAAGTCACACAACTTTTCCACTCAGCTGAGGGCTGGAATGGAGAAGTTTAATTCTTGTTTTGAAGAGATTTTACAAAGCAACAAATGTTTCTAAATAGAAAGGCAATAGAACAGTCTTGGAGTGAACTAGAACTAGCGGATAAAAGAGTGTAGAAGAATAGTTTACCTGAAAACGATTGTCATTATTTACTTTTCGTTACTTTTTTTGTCAATTCGTACGTTTAAAAAAGTCCAAGACACACTATAAAAACAGCATAAAAGTTGTTCATATGACTTGCATTTTTGGGGAAAGTTACTTTTAAAAGTGTGTTCCAATATTTTGTTACTCCCTAAAAAGTAACTAGTTGTGTTACTTTGTTTACTTTTTAAGCTCTGAAATCTATGAGTGTTATATGTCAAGTTTATGCTGTTTTTATGTTTTTTTTAAGCACGCTCACTATGAACCGTGACTGTATATGGACAAGAGCAGCGTAATTATTCTTCAAAACGTCTCATTTTACGTTCAATTGAAGAACGAAAGTGGTTTGAGGCAGCAAGAGGGTGACAGTTTTCCTTTTTGGATGAACTGTACAACATGTTCGGATCAACATCTTTGTTGATCCTGGAATAATATTGCAATCAACCAATCAGATTTGAGGGAAACGTTTACAGTTTATATCAAGTTTAGGCTTACAACCAGGGTTCAGTGCTTCTACATCAGTGTTATTCACTATCATTTCCCTCTGATTTTAGGGATAACTTATGGGTAGGGTTAGGTTTAGGGGTAAAATACATGTAAAACACATGTGAAAAATCAACACAGAAAATTCCTTCATATTAAGTATGTTGTGTCTTGAATCTTTTCGAATCTTTTATATCATTTGTTTTGATGACAATTTAGAACTTTGTAAAGGTTTTGTGACTTTTTGAACTAGATCGCTTGCTTTAGATTCTTAATTAAATGCCTGTGGCTCTGATAAAGTAATAAATTCATAACCATGTTCCGCAGAATAATAATGACATGTAATGTGTAACAGACAAAACCAATGTCTTGACTGTTCAGATGCCTCAGGATATCATACGAGGTGAAAGGGACATGATCCACGACGAAAGGAAAAAACAAAACATGATGATTCCCAAACTTTATCAAACTAAAAGCTTCTTATCATCAGATGGGGCCAATCAAGAGTGGCCTCTGGTTAGGTTTGTTCATCTTTTCAAGCGTCTGTGCTCTTTTCCTAGTCCACTATCAAAGAGCTCCAGATAACAGCCATTCACAAAAGCCCTATCAGACAAACCCACACCTAGGGAATTCAGCGAGGAGGGGCAGAGTGTGAGAATGTAGGTAGGGACGTAAAATGACAGACAGGAGTATAGGGAGGGGTGAGGAACCGAGAGAGAGAGAGAGACTGCAGCATTTCTATGACCATCCTGGAGGTAGAAGATCACATCAGGAGACAGGATGCCAGGAACAGGGTCGTTTTGACGTGCATTCCCTGGAAACGCAGGAGGAATGAGTTTTGCCATGATAATGATTCCCAAATGGGATTAATAAAGTGTTCTATCTCACCATCAGAGGCTTCACAGACTCGCCTAATTCCACAACTTCATGGTTTCTTCACTGGTCTTATGTGGAGTTCTCTTGAGCGAGAGGCATCCATGCACATTCACTGAGCAGCATGTTCCATGAGGAGTACCATGAGGAGATGGACAGTGAGTAAGAGTGTGTCTGCATGCTTATCGGTGTGTGTCGTGTATCTTCTCGCGGTCTCCGTCAGCTGTGGCCGCGCATGTCCCGTGCAGAAGGCGCTCAGGGTCGGCAACTCTTCATCTTCATCTTCATCCTCATCCACCTCCACCTCAGGCCGGCATGTGCGCAGTTACGTGCACCTCCAGGGAGACGTGCGCCAGAGGAAACTCTTCTCCTTCCAGAAGTTCTTCCTTAGGATCGGGAAAGACGGGAGAGTCAACGGCACCAAGAGAAAAGACGATCCCTACAGTGAGTTACCTCAGAATACGTTCGCTTTATTCAGAATCACGTCGCTAATGGCCAAACAAAAACATCGTGATGTGAAATTTAATAACGCCTATGTGAACATTATCAACTAGTCTGTTAAGAAAATATAGCTATTAGTCAAGTTTAAATGCATAGTTTATAGTTTTATTAATCCTGATTAAATAGGCTACATTTAACATGTTTGAATGTAAGCTACATCTAGGCTAATCGTATGGAAGTTATGAACTGAATTTTCATTTAGAATTCAATTATGTCCACAAAAAAAATAAAAATAAAAAATAAAATCTGTTTTAATGTGAATAATAATAGGCTAATAATAAGAAGAATTAAATAAATGTGGTATAATTAGTTTTAAACCCATTTAGAATTAACTTCATTAATTGCCTAACATAGCCTACATGTATAGCCTAGTTCAGATCAGTAGTTGATGTATTTAAAAAATATGAATATATATGAAAATAAAGTTTAATGAATATATATTCAATAATGTTAGTTCCTTTTATTTATGGAAGTTATTATGAAGTGTTTCTGGATTACATCATTGGGCACAAATATTGAATATTGTGACATGAAATTAGTTTTAAAATCCAGATTTATTTATAATCACTTTATGAATAAGAATATTATAACACGTTATAAATACTTTTATCATTAAATTAGATCGTTACCTCATGTACATTCAAGTATGAATCAAATTACCTCATGCATTCACATATGAATCAAAAGTTGTATGACATTTCTATTTGAATGTTGAATTATTATGCTGCAATATCTGTTAATGACTTTTTTAAATACAATTTTTAGCAAATTAGTAGACATAAGCAAAACACCTGATGTGAATTCAGGGGTAATGGCTGTTCTATCTTAATGAACCTCACAAGAATAATAATACTAATATTTAAACCCCATAAATGAAATTAGCTGCTCTAATAAAACAAACAAAATTAATGGGCCATTAAAGAATCGTGCTATTGGCTGTAATAACCTTTTAAATGTGTAATTGTGTCCTGCTGACAGCCAGAAATCTGAGAGCAATTAACCCACATATTGCCGTAAATGTTTCCCCTGACACAGCAGAGGAAACACATCCCTTATAATGTGATCAAGGGTTACGCTTGTGCTTTCAATGGCTATATGTCCATAATAGAGTCAAGTGTCTGTTATTAGATAGTTTGTGGTTTGTTTCATGTATTATGAGCCCATCAGTGAAATGCAAAATATGTTTTGGTGTTTTAAAAAGAACAAGTTAATTAGCCATTGCTCATATGGAGCCCATGTGCAGATAAGGGTCTTCCTGTTTCCTCTGTGTGTGTGTGTGTGTGTGTGTGTGTGTGTGTGTGTGTGTGTGTGTGTGTGTGTGTGTGTGTGTGTGTGTGTGTGTGTTTCCTTTTCAAAGACGCTGGGCATCTTGATTCAGAAGCGTGTGGTTGTTTTTGTCTGGTGCTTCTATAATCAAACTTTCTTTTTAAGGTCTCATTTGTTTCTCCTAAAGCATGCAGTGAGTTTCCTCTTGAGTTTCAGATGAGATCTCAACTATGTCTCAAAGTGTACAAGATACCACAGACTGCCATCAAAAGTCTGAGATCTTAAATATTTCTCATCAAATTCTTCCATGAGCTGCTCCACATTAATTTTACAGCTCTTTAACTTTATGACTATTCATATGGATTAGTTTAACAATCTCTTTAGGAACTTTTTGAAGCGTCAAAGTGTCAGTTGAGCTGTCAATGGAGGCACAGAAAGCTCTCAGATTTCATCAAAAAGATCTTCATTTGTGTTCTGAAGATGAACGAAAGTCTTAAGGGTTTGGAACGACATGAGGGTAATTAATGACAGAATTTAAATTTTTGGGTGAACTTTTAAATGAAACATAAAGGAGTCTCTTGAGCTATAAAGGAGCAACCTCTGAGCAATAAAAGTTTGATATGAAGAAAATATTTTGACAGAACCTCCTTAGCTTCTATAAAAAAATGAAAAAACGCGAAATGAAAACTTTTATAGAAAGTGCACTCTTTAATTGTAATGTTTTTAGGTCATTAGAGATGCATGGAAATGTACCGGGTGTTTGAGTTGTCCCTGTTAGAGGGCAATGTGTGTTTGTGTAGCATCAGACATCACTGTGACATCTGACTGTGTAAACATGTAATCAAGCCCTCAGAGGTGATCAGGCGTTGAGAGGAAATGTCTGTCAGATCTGTGTGTGTGTGTCAGTTTCCTTCTGATAGCCTCATCTCTGATAAAACAACAGACACAAATACACAAATACACACCAAGCTGTGAATTGAAACATCATCAGCAATCATCTGGTGATCAGACTGTTTTCTCTTGCTGGATGATAAAATTCTAAATGGGGAAAAACAGACTTACACTGAAGGACGGAATAAAGCCATATCATTTGACAACCACCCAGAACACCCTAGCAACCACCCAGAACACCTTAGCAACCGCTCAGAATTCCAACTACTTAGATACCATCCTAGTAAACATTAACATCCTAGTAAACACCAACCGCTCAGAATGCTATTGTAACCACTTGTCTACACACTCAGAACATCCTAGCAACCACTTAGAACATCCTAGCAACCCCCTAACAAGCACTCAAAACATAGCAACCCCCTAACAATCACTCAGAACATAGCAATCACCTAGCAATCACTCAGAACATAGCAACCACCTAGCAACCCCTCAGAACATCCTAGCAACCCCCTAACAATCACTTAGAACATAGCAATCACCTAGCAATCACTCAGAACATCCTAGCAACCCCCTAACAATCACTCAGAACATAGCAATCACCTAGCAACCCCTCAGAACATCATAGCAACCCCCTAACAATCACTCAGAACATAGCAATCACCTAGCAATCACTCAGAACATAGCAACCACCTAGCAACCCCTCAGAACATCCTAGCAACCCCCTAACAATCACTCAGAACATAGCAATCACCTAGCAACCCCTCAGAACATCATAGCAACCCCCTAACAATCACTCAGAACATAGCAATCACCTAGCAATCACTCAGAACATAGCAACCACCTAGCAACCCCTCAGAACATCCTAGCAACCCCCTAACAATCACTTAGAACATAGCAATCACTCAGAACATCCTAGCAACCCCCTAACAATCACTCAGAACATAGCAATCACCTAGCAACCCCTCAGAACATCATAGCAACCCCCTAACAATCACTCAGAACATAGCAATCACCTAGCAATCACTCAGAACATCCTAGCAACCCCCTAACAATCACTCCGAACATAGCAATGACCTAGCAACCCCTCAGAACATTCTAGCAACCCCCTAGCAATCACTCAGAACATAGCAACCACCTAGCAACCACTCAGAACATCCTAGCAACCCCCTAACAATCACTCAGAACATAGCAACCACCTAACAACCACTCAGATCATCCTAGCAACCACTCAGTACATCAGCAGTGCACTATCAAGCACATGGAACACCTCAGCACTGTGGCAGTACGTTTACATGAGTAAGCTCTAGTTTTATGTGTTTTTATTAGCAAGTGTGCCTTAGAAAAAGCATTTTAGT
The DNA here is from genome assembly GCF_963993115.1 of Abramis brama. Classification (NCBI taxonomy): domain Eukaryota; kingdom Metazoa; phylum Chordata; class Actinopteri; order Cypriniformes; family Leuciscidae; genus Abramis; species Abramis brama. Next base: position 6,102,819 of record NC_139967.1, on the reverse strand, counting down.
GTTTAACTAAAGGCATACGCATCTCTCAAAAGCTATGTGCTGTCCTTTTAAATTTCACAACTCATTTATTCATAAGAGTAGCTAATTTAAGCGGTGTACAGCACAGCTGCTTGCTCTTATGTCTATAGGGGTGAGCACATGTTACTCGTGTGTGTGTGTGTGTGTGTGTTCATGCGTGTGTGTGTACATGTGTCGGGAACAGCAGCAGTAATACACATGTTCTCACTTAACTGCTCTCAACTTTAACTAGCCCTAAAGAGCCTCATGAGAGACTGAAACATCACATTCGGTTAAAGTTTCTTGATGGTGAGAACAAATGTGACAGTGTTCAACATGTAATCCCAGAGGACAATGTTATTGCTCGAAGATATCGACTTCATCTCAGATGTTTATCCTAGAAGTAAAAGTAGACACAAATGAAACAATTGTTGACACACAGTAAGAGTACAGAGTTGTGCCCTTTTGCCCTCAGCTGAATTTGATGAGAAATGTTTGAATTCATATTGAGATCTCTGACTTTTGATCGCAGGTTTAGTATCCTGAGCAAATCTGATCAGAAAAACAGTCTGATTCACTGTTGGAGCACAAGGGTGAACTATCTGAGAAAATGGAAACATCATTGTACACTTTTCAAAAGTTGGGGGTGTAATATTTTTAACGTTTTTAAAGAAGACTCTTATGCTCATCAAGGCTGCATTCTTTTGACCAAAAATGCAGTAAAAACAGTAATATTGGGAAATATTGCAATTTAAAATAAGTTTTCTATTTGAATATTTTTTGCATGTAATTTATTCCTGTGATCAAATCTGAATTTTCAGCATAATTACTCCAGCCTTCAGTGTCACATGATCCTTCAGAAATCGTTAATTTAATTTCAAAACCTTTCTTGTTATTATCAATGTCGAAAACAGTTGTGCTGCTTAATATTTCTACAGAAACCGTAACAAATAGAAAATTCGTAATTGATGAATGGAAAGTTCAAAGCAATGGCATTTATTTGAAATAGAAATCTTCTATTGACCAAAGCATTTTCAACCAATGTACATTTTGGATTTTTTTTAATGGTTGATAAAAGCTTGGACTTTTCTTTCACTGCTGTAAGATTTTACATTTTGACATATTTTGAACATATTTGCTCAACACACATGTAGTGCATGACATCCTGAACCTTACGGATACGTCCGAGCGAGAAACAGGGCGGCTACTGTTCGAGTTTTATGAATGGCGTGATGTGAATATCGCCAGCGACACATCAAAGGTGAGCGTCTTTCACATTCAGCAATGGCCTCCGACAAAAGAATAATCTTCCGCGGGTGAAATTACACTAGTCTTTCTAGCACAGATCCAGTGTTGGTGGAAATGGATACTGCAGTAGTGATGCTGTCCTTAGGCAAGACATGATTTGGGAAACACTGGCCTTTGAGGTGCTTCTGAATGATGTCATGCGTTTGAAAAGACACCGTTAGCTGGGAAAAACAGAAACAAGGGATCTGAGAGGGGTGTGACATCATTCTGATGACCCATGATGCAGAACAGCTCATGCCAAAAACTTATTATCTATGTTTCGGAGAATGTTAGATGTAGGTCATTGGAGTAATGTAATCCTAAAAGAAATATCACTACAAAAGTGTTTGGGGTCAGGAAGAAATACATGCTTTTATTCAGCATGAACACATTAAATTGATTAAAAGTGACAGTGAAATCATTTACAGTATAATGGTACAAAATATTTCTATTTCAAATAAACGCTGTTCTTTTAATCTTTATATTCATCAAATAATCCAGAAACATCATCATATTAGAATGATTTCTGGAGGATCTTGTGATTTAAGACTGTAATGATGCTGAAAATTCAGATTTGCATCACAGGAATAAATTACACATGAAAATATATTACAATCTGAATACATTATGTTATCAAAAGCAGTTGTTAAGAGTCACATCAAGTAAAAAAAAAAAAAAGCATCCATATAGCAACCTTAAATCAACATCATGTTCCTGTATGATTCATCAGTGCATAATAAATCCAATGAAAATTTGGTTCAATCAGTTTTATTTACTTTTACTGTCATTTATTTACTTATTTTTGTCCTGTTTCACATTCAAAAATATGTCACATTACACAAGTAAAATAACAATAAAAGGTTTCATGATTATTTTAAGCAACAGCACATTTACATCTTTTTTTGTCTGTAGAAAATGTACGTCCACAACACCAATTGTAATTTTAAAGATTAAAAATGGTTAGATATGAATGTCTCACAATACATTTTCGCATTATTTGTCCTACACTGGCAGAACCTGATTTCACCAAGTACAACATGTTCTTGGATCAGCATCTTTGTAAACAACATTCCAATCAACCAATTAGATTTGAGGGACAAGTTTACGGTTTATGTCAAGTTTAGGCTTACAAACAGGGTTAGGTGCTTCTACTTCAGTGTTATTCACCTTCCTCTGATAGGTTATGGGGTTTAGGGATATGTTTAGGATTATTTTTACGAACAGGAATGTTGTTCCAGGATCAACAAAATATATTGACCCAGGAACGCGTCTAACTTGGCAAAATCAGGGCGTGCCCTACATTGAGTGTGGCAAATTGAATTGTATGTAAAAGTCTTGGGGAATTGAATCAGACTGATGATTATAGCGCAGTGGGGGTGTTTAACTCAGCGTCTGGTCTGTCCTTGTGAGAGACTCCAACAGATTTATGAGCTTTTATGTGGATTCCAGTGTAAAGCTGTCCCACGTGTATCCTGATCCTGTTTGATAAAGCAGAAGTCTGCTGTCTGTCTGACTGGAACAGGGTTTGATGCTAATAAGGGCTCATGCTAACTAAACCACATGCTAAAAAGGCCAATTAGCAAAACAAACAGACAGTGATATTTACTGAATATTAGTTTTAAAAGTGTTTTTTCTTACTTATGTGAACGTTGGAGAAAACAATAAGCGGATTTTATCATTTTGTCAACTATATGTCAACCTATATGTCAACTAACTCTCATTAGAGTACTAGTTAAGTATTAAGGGTATGTTAGATTTTGTAGAATAAGGGACTAGGGTTAGTAGAATAAATTGACATGTAGTTGCAAAGTTACTTATGGTCAGTAATGTCTGTTGGTGGAGCATCAAAATAAAGTGTTAGCAGATATTAAGCGGACGGTCTACTAATACTTTAATCAGAGTTGATATGCATTGGTGCAACATTACTTATAGCCAAGAGAATGTCTAAAGGGGACCATCAAAATAAAGTGTTACCAATGTGACTTTTGAATGTTTTCTAAACCATCTAAAGTAGTAAGTGCAGTTGTAACGTTATCAAAACGTTAGATTAACGTCGAACTAAGGCCTCGTTTACACCTGATATTAAGAAGGGTTTTGGTCGATCGGATCACAAGTGGACGACGGTAAATACAGGTGTAAACGGGGTCTAAAACTCTTTGAGCTTGTCCACTTTTGATCACTTCTAGAGGAAGTTGAAAACACGTTCGTCCAGATTGCTTTCGTAGTGTAAACGCTCATGTGGTCGAATGTGTTCAAACAACTTAAGACCGTCTACTTTCCGTCTACTGACCTAATGAGTAACATTATAGGAAGAGCGATTGCCAGACGGGATTTAAACTTTGTCGGGTGAAGACCCAAGTTTAGTTTGAAAATGAAAAACGTACTAATCACAATGTTCTCTCACCATTCCTGATTTCTAACACACACTCACAGTGTTCGGCTGGTCTTGCGGCTGTCAGAGCAGAAATGAAACCTGATGATCTCCGTGTGTTTTTCCATTGTCTCCGGGTGTGTTCATATGTAAATTGCATGAGCTTACTTGGTCAGTTAGATCGAAAGATCTGAAAAAGCCCATACATTTACATACATAGACCGTCCCCTCGAAGAAATCAAAAGTGGTTGGAAGTGGACAAAATAGACGGATTAAAACACCAGGTGAACAGGGAAGGTAAACAGGGAAACGCCAAAGTATAGTCACTATTTTACAAATAAATCGAAAAAACCCATTATAAAACTTGAACATCTTGAAGGAATTAGTCTTCCGGGTTATGACAGCATATCTGCACCACTCTATTAAGTAACAAATTGAATATGAAATTTTGAAGTAGAAAGACTGAAATAGTTTTCTCATGTAAAACATACTCCAGTAGTCTTATTTACAACTTTGAAAAACCATGTTTTACAGTGTATGCATGGTATTTTTTGAAATGCATTGGAGTAGCATAGAAATATCATGTTTTTGTTTTTCCCAACATGTTTTATTGAACACTGGCTTTCTTTGAAGGACGTATTTAGCCCAGTTGTGTATTCCTTTTGTGTAAAGATTAAATATCAGCGATGACAGGGTTTATTTGTTGCGTCTGCTATCATGTCTTCAAACATCCTCAGTGTCGTTGTCTCAGGAAGCAGTCGGGACGCTTCAGGCATGAGCCGGACGTAGGAGACCACCAGTACAGTGCAAGATCGCTGCCATGTGTGCCACAGATGCCTTCACAACTCCACCAACACAATAAAACTAAACCAAGTGCCTCCATATCACTGACAAATAGGCATGATGCAATGCTGTTTTGTAATCTCAGAAAATACAACTGTTGATTTAGCTTTTTTTAGGCACCAGACATCATCATCCTAGCACAAAAACACGGCCAGTTTTGGCAGAGCGCTGTGGAAAATGCACGTCTGCGCAAACAACTGCAAGCCAAAGACGCAGCGTTTAGTAACGTGCAGCAGAGCATGACGCGCGAGGGAAAACAACAGCGTGCAAAGACAAACCAGGGCGGACAGACCCAGTTTAAAGTTGACCTCCTGGTGCGCTGCTCGACATCTGCTGAGGGCTTTCTCGCCTTCGGTCGCTCTCGCAGGTGTTTGGCTCGAAAGGTGGGATTACGAACACATTTACTGTAATGGCTTGGCTTGTTCTCCGATTTCTCTTTTGTGGTTAGTTAAGTGTGGCCTCACTGACATGGAACTTCAAAGTGTGGCTCTGTGTTGAAATTAGTGCTGTTTTTGTTCATTTTAGTGTAAAAGTGCAGTCATCAAAACTGTGAAATTACATAAATTGAGTTTTTTTTATGTGAAATTACATAAATTGAGTGGACATTTGCAGATCCTGATTTCACCAAGACAACATCTTTGTTGATCCTGTTGATTCCAATCAACCAATCAGATTTGAGGGAAACGTTTACAGTTTATGTCAAGTTTAGGGTTACAACAGCTTTTTCTGCAAAATCTTTTCCCTCTGATTTTAGGGATACATTATGGATAGGGTAATTTTCGGACAGGAATGTTGTTCCATCAACAAAATATGTTGGGAAACATACTGAGAAAAGTTTCCATGCCAACTAGCTGAAATAAAATAAGTTTAATTTTTTATGCATTTTATTTCAGTTAACATGTGCTTTTAATTTTAGTTCGCTAATAACCCTGGGACGATGGACATTTATTGGCTGCTTTTCTTTTGCTCTCCTCTCAAAATCATCCATAAAAATTTTTTTTGTAAAGCACTTCATATGTAACCACAATTTATAACATTTTCCAGCATGTATTTAAGCATCAGCCTACTTCAGCTTTTACTAATCAACTTTTTTGACTAGTAGGGATTCTATATTTTGGGGACAAATTTGTACAGGAGTGACCAAAACCTGATAAAATCTCCTCATTTGTAAATCTGGCATAAAAATAAAGCAATTCAAGTTTTCTTTTTAAATGTAAAAATGCTGAAAGTTTTGTGTGATGGTTTAGGGTTAGGGTTAGTGTAAGGGGAGAGAATATGCAGTTTGTACAGAATAAAAAACATTACGCCTGTGGAATGTCCCCATTTAGTTCGCTAAGTAAACGTGTGTGTGTGTGTGTGTGTGTGTGTGTGTGTGTGTGTGTGTGTGTGTGTGTGTGTGTGTGTGGTACAAGCATATGGCAGGCTGACATGCGAGCTTAAATTCACATGAACTTGTTGGTGGTTGGAGTCTGAATGTGTGTGTGTGTGTGTGTGTGTGTGTGGGAGAGCTTCATTCAGCTTTTTGCAGTAGGCTTCAGCCTGGTGTCGCTCTCATCTTTGATCACTGATCATTGAAGCTTCTCTAATCCGTCTCACTGTCATCCTGTCTGTGTCGTTCCTTCCTTTCATGCTTTCATCCCAGCGCTGAGAGGACACAGAGCACTCAGATAGTTTTACCGTCTCACTTGATACCTGCAACCCGAGACCCCAATGGAGCCACTTCACACACACACACACACACACACACACGGACAGATGAGTGCAAACGCTACCTGCGGACATATATCGGACTACCTGCGCTCGCTCGCATGAAATAAATGTTGTCTGATATTGTTGTTTGATTTTTTTTTTATGTTATGGCCGAAAACCAATTGATTGCAAATAAAATAAAAAAGGTCTTAAACCCACTACAGTTCTAGAATTTTATGTATGAAACAAAAAGTGAAATACACAAGTGAAATTAGACAATATACAGTTGAAAACGGATAACTGCTTATTTGAATCTTAAAATTAAAAAATAAATTTGAATTGGGGAAAAATAATCACAAATCTCAGTTGTTTCTCATAAACATCAGGGGGATTAAAGGGAGAACAAATGGAGAAATTCTGACATATAATTAGAGAAAATTAGAAAAAAACCTAAATTATCATTAGGTTATGACAATATGACATTAAATAGTTTCATAATATTTAAAAAAAAAATTCAATTTCATTCATTTTAGTTTAAGATTTAGCTGTGTTTTGCCGGTTTAAAAAAAAAAGATTTTATTCATTCAGTTTTAGTTATTTTAGTACATCAGGTTAAACTAAATGAAAATTAGAAATTTTGAAAAAAATTGAAATGTAGATAAAAGTTGTTTTTTATAATTTATTTTAGTTAGACCTCTGATTTCCCCAAAAATAAATACTGAATATATATTATTTTATCCTTAAAATATATATGACAGATAAAATTAATATTATAAATTGCATATATATATATATATATATATATATATATATATAAATATATATTGTGTATTTATTATATTCAATGTTCATTTTATCTGTCATATTTAGAAGATAAATTCATAATCATTATTCATTAATTCAGTATTTAATCATTATTATTTAATATTAATTTAATAATTTAATTGTATGTGTATACAAACAAAACATTAAACAAGAGATTGAGATTTCTCATTAAACGTTTTTCTCATTTAAAAAATGCAGGACAAAGTTGATTTTCCGCTGATGATCTGCATCCATCAGCATCAAACTGATATCGACAATTAAGAAAAACACAAATATTGACTGATACTGATCGCATATAAAATAAAACGTAACATAACCCAATGCCACACCGACTCTCAGTGGATGAAGTGAACAGGAGTGTTTTAGATCTGAGGAAGCTCTTGGTAGGAGGGCAGCACAACTGTTCAGAGGAGCAGCTTCAGCTGTCGTGAGAGAAGCATCTTTCCACACTTTTACTCTGATCAAAGAGCAGCCGCACAAACCCCCCGCAACCGCAGCCCCAGGGTTCACACTCGCTGCCACTGGGGTTATCAGTCTGATAACCAGCGTCACATGCTCCGGTGTGTGTGTGTGTGTGTGTGTGTGTGTGTGTGTTGACAACTGAACTAAAACCTGCCAGTGAGCAAAGGTCAAACAAAACTGTAATTTCACCTCTGACCTCGCACATGCACACACTCTTTGATTTGTTCCCCAAAATGTTATTCCTTATTGAGGTTTTAAAGCAGAAACTGAATAATTTAAATGTTTTTACAATTGCTGAAGAAAAAGCGAGGAGTGTATATGCTCATGCAAGAGTCACGTTGTTGCAAACTAAAACTAAACATGAAATAGTTAACCTAAATAGTTTGCGCTGTTTCACATGAAAGCCTCTGTATTGTTCCGTTAACTGTTAACGTGTTGTGTGTTTCAGGTATTTTGGAGATCACGTCAGTGGATGTTGGGATCGTTGCCATCAGAGGTCTCGGCAGTAACCTGTACCTGGCTCTCAGTAAGAGAGGAGAACTGTACGGAGCGGTGGGTGTCCTGCACCAGATCTCCATCAAAATACACCTGGAGTTTAGTCTAGGTTTTATTTAAACTGGGGTTATGGGAATATTTAGTGAGCCACAATGGGGTGCTGAAATAAAATTAAAAATTAAATTAAAAATTAAATTAAAAATTAAATTAAAAATTAAATTAAAAATTAAATTAAAAATTAAATTAAATTAAATTAAATTAAATTAAATTAAATTAAATTAAATTAAATTAAATTAAATTAAATTTTACTATTTAAATGTATTTAATTTATTAATTACTATTAAATGATTTGATTATATTGTCAGACAGTTTATTTACATAGCTAACATTTCTGTTACTTAATTTAAATACTGTTAAACATACTATTAATATTGTTATTTATCACGGTATAAATAGGGCTTCATACATGAAAATATATAACTGATATTTTAGGAGTTCTACAAATGAATCTTCATATCTAGGGGTCCATAACACCAACAAGTTTGAAACCCCCTGTTTTAGGCTGTACCCGCTGAAAAATAAGGTGTTGTGTGTAATTTCTGCAGCACTGTCTGTCATTGGTCAAACAAACACGTAGCCCCGCCCCAAAACTCACGCCATTGGTTGAGTTAGTGTTACTGTGTCAGACTGGTAATGCACAGTCAAGGGCTGCGTCCGAAATTACATACTCTCTTGAGTAGGTTCTTATTTTGAATAAGTAATTACTTCACGACCACTAAAAAAGTATAGTATGTGAGTGTGTGTGTGTATGAATGTAATCTGGACGTACTACATCCGCCATGCAGTCATTATCATGTGACCCTCCACCATTCACAAATCCTCTCCTGTGGCCTCATGGGATAGTAAAATGTCCATCTTATGCACACTTCAGAATCTCACTGGAAGTAGAAGGTCATCCGGGGACTTTTTGCCTACTCTTTTATGAGGACTGCGAATTCAGACATACTAAGTTTGTCGTATACTGTTTTTCACCTACACTGTAAAAAATTTGCTGTAGTTTTGCAACTGTTTGCCAGTAACTTACTGTAGATTTAAATCGATGTTATTTACTGGCAACAGTTTGCTCAAAGTTAAATGAACATTAAACATTAACAAGTCTTTGTCTTTACAGAATAAAACTATAAAATAACAACCTAATGCAAAGCATTCTGGGAACCAGAAATCTTCATCAACCTTTTTCTGTTTTTTTCCTTCAGATTTTGGTTCCCAGAATGCTTTGCATGAGGCTGTTATTTTAGTTTTATTCTGTAAAGATTAAGACTTGTTACTGTTTAATGTTCATTTAACTTTGAACAAACTGTTGCCAGTAAATAACATCAATTTAAATCTACAGTAAGTTACTGGCAAGCAGCTGCCAGTAATACTGTAATTTCTACAGATTTTTTTAACAGTGTACTATATAGTAGGGAAGTATGCGATTTAAGATGCAGCCAATGCTTTTTTGAGGGAAAAGGTACAAACACATCACCTTTAACATATGTGATAAAGCGATAAGTGATTGAGAATGAGATTTAAATGGTTATTCAGTCAGAGCTGATACACCAGACCATGTTGGACCAGCATGTTTCAAAACCAGCATGACTATGGCCTTGCACTGTAAAAAAAGAAATAAAATTTCATTATTTGTTATCACAACTTTTTATCTTTTGTCAAATCAATTTAGATAATTAATGTGGTTCAGATTACATAATATTTTGGTATTAAACCAATCTCCTTCATTGCATTAACTAAAATTTTTAATTTCAATCATCAACTTAACATTTTAAGGCAAACATGCAACTTACTTTTTTAAGTTAAACCAACAATATTGTTTTACAGTGTGGTTTTCCTTGCTGGAAATCTAATAAACTCTTTGTTTCTTGCATTTCAGAGAAACTATGGTGTGAACTGCCGTCTGAAGGAGCGCATCGAGGAGAACGGGTATAACACGTACGCATCCGCCGAGTGGAGGAACAAGAAACGACAGATGTTTGTAGGTCTGAGCGCTCATGGGAAGTCTCTGCGTGGGAGAAAAACCCGCAGGAAGAACACAGCTACACACTTCTTACCCATAATGCTGTGACTTTAGTTCTGCAATGCTGACGGGATGGAGAGAGAGACTGTCCACACACGCCTCTCTTTGCTTGCTCCTTCATTATTACTTTATGCTCATGCCAGCTGATATTAAGTGGTAAACATTCTCAAAACAGCAAAGTTCATGAATGTTTCATTTCCATTGTGCATTATTTCAGTTATTGTGGATTATGTGTGCAAGAGTTTCCTTCAAGCTCTCTTCAATAGGATCATATTTCTAAGATCATTTATTTCTAATGGACATGAAGATCGTGTATATGAGCGGCTCTAAGGCTGAATGCGTCGCACTGGGAAAGATAGTGGGGATGTACAGTATATGGGGAATTTGTATCTTCAGTTTTGGACTGCTTTGAAATAACTATATTATTTATTTGTATTGTATTTAAATAAAATACTCTAAAAACATATTAAAAGCATATCAAATGGATAACCTCTTCCTGTGAAATAAAATCTATTTTGTTATCCTCCTGCAGAGCAGCTTGTGCCGTGTTTCATGTTCACGTTCCAGACTGGAGGAATAAGAAGCACACATGTGGGTGAATCTCACTAAATGTTCGGGTCAACCCAAAATCAAAAGAACATTTTGAAAAGTAAATAAAGCACAATTTTCATTTTCATGATAATTAAGCACAAGTGTCATTAACATTTTGTATACATTTTTTTATTCCATTATTCATATTAGTAATTCTCTTTAGATTCTTATTAATCCAGTAATTTATTACAAAATTACTGTAAAAATAAGATCCCCCCCCCCCAGTACAATCTTATCAGGGTTATTAATGTTAACTAAAACTAAAACTAATAAAATATTTTCATTCACTGAAATATAAATATATGTAATAAATATTAACATTAAACTAAATGAAAATGAGAAATGTTGGCTTGGCAAATAAGTTGAAGCACTAAAATGAATAAATAAAATGGAAATAAATAAAAACCTTTAATGATTAGGATAATAAAATGTGGACTAATGAGGCTTCCACGTTAAAAATAAATACAATTAAATGTATAAAAAATTAAACCAAAAAAAAAAAAAATCACATGAATTAATAAATGACATAAATGAATAAAAATGACAAAAGCACATACAAGAAAATTCTGGAAAAAAAAAAATATATATACTAAAATAAAAATGGAAAATATAATAATAAAAGCGAAAAATAGATAAAAATGGATTAAAAAAAAATGGAAACAATTTTTTTACAATTAAAAGTATAAAAATTGTTAAAAAGCCTAAAGAAATGACATAAATAAAATTTCCATGAACTAATAAATGACATTAATAAAAAAAAATAACTAATTCATCAAAATGACAAAAGCACATACAATAAAATGACTAAACATTTAACTAAAATTACAATAAAAACCTGAGAATATAAAAATAAAAGTGAAATAGTATGTAAATAATACTAAAATATCAATGCAATCTATAAATATTTTACATTTAAATCATATACAGCAATGAGAGTGAGGGATTTTATTTAATTTTTTTATTATAATATTGTATCCATTAATGGTAAAGATATGCAGTGGGGTGATTGAATTTCCCGTAATAACACTTGGGAATCATTACGGTTGCGGATGCTGTTTGGTCACAACAACACTTACAACACTTACAACACTTACAACAGCCCAGAGAGAAGTCTGGCTTAACTGACACATACAAAACAAAGTTAAACACACTAACCATTACATTTTCCACTCGCTCCTTGTCTCCAACAAATCATTTGTTTAGTTTCACACCTATTGCATCCACTTGCAAAAGCAGTTGTTCCGTTTCCTTTACAGATAAAAACATTCAGTAACGGGAACTAAATCCTGCTATCTTTTATCTAAATAGTTCTAGATAATTGGGGGAGCGAAAGGCGCTCACTCAAATAATGTGATCCAGCTTGGAGAAACAAGTGGAAAAAGACTTGGGGCGAGTCTTCTAATGAATGCTTATGTTGAGCGGCCGACTCTGACACACGGGGTGTTAATGGTTTCTTCCCAGTGACTTGGGTGGAGAGGCCGCCGTGGCCCATTGAAGCCTTATGGGGGTCAGGCCTGGTTTATAGGGGCCCGGGCCCTTCCTTATTAGTGACTGTCATGCTGCTTCAGTCTGGGCAGAGTGTGTGTGAGGTTCTCTGAATCACTCCTGCTGTCATCACACATCACACACAAATCTGCCTTGACATAAAAGGTTATCATCTGTCAGCGGTCATTAATGGAAATTTAAAGAAAAGGCTTTAATGCTTTTTAAGTGGATTAACAGTTTGACTTTTTTTTTAGATGTATTAAAATGTATATTTATAGATTAAAATATATAAAATATTTTATGTATTAAAACATAATATTATTAAATATTTTTAATCTACATATAAATATATAATATATATTTATTATATATAAATCTATATTTATTTTAAGATACAATAATACTGATAATAAAATTATTTACAAAATTAGGCAGAAGTTATGTAATTTAGCTTATTTAAAATTATATTATGTAAAGATATTACAATTGGTTACATTTTTAAAGTATAATATTATTGTATCCAAACTTTTGTAAAAATAAATAAATGAATACATACATAAATACATACATACATAAATAAGGCAGTTGTCCATAATAATTTCATTGCAGACTGACAACACGTTATCGTATATCCAAATGAAATAACAACAGAAACAAAAACAAAATTCCAAGTTATATTGGTTATATTACATAAAACAAAGTATACAATTCATTCTATAACAATATAATAATAATAACAATATATAGACATAATTTATGTAATATTTATCTTAGTTTAATAGTTTAAATATTTTAAAATCAATGTTATATAAAGATATTACAATTGGTTACATTTTTAACTTTAAGTTATATTGGTAATATATCATAAAAAACTGGGAAAAAACTACAATTTATACTATAACAGCTCTCTTTTAAAGACATGCTTTTGTGGTATTATTTAAGTAAACTATTTTTAAATTTAAAAATAAAATAATTCTAAAAAATAACGTCATAAATAATCAAATAATTTAATAACAAAGGTTTCCGATTCCTGACCTTTATTATTTAGTTTGGGAGAATAAAGCTTTTTGTTCAGTTTCTGGTTTGAGACTTTTATTTTGAATTCACTGCGCGGAAGTTAACCCCGGAAGAAAACGTCTTGGCGACCTCCCCACACGTGTGCGCCACACTCTCATGATGGTTGCAGTGATGCAGGGAGAGATGGGAGAGATCGAGAACACCACCGTGCGACCCAAAGTTACCGATGCTAAAGGCATTCTCAATCAGAACCGACAGTTTCTGGATTATTTCTGGGACATCGCGAAACCCGAGCGAGACATCCGCCTCAACGCGATAGAGGATCTGATTGAACACCTGAAGCAGAGCGAGAAGGTATGAAGTCATCATATTAATATTGGCTGATCACTGTTGATCAATATTGTTCTTAGCTAGAGTTGGTTGTTAATGCTGTTTTATCACCCGATGTGATAAGCTGTCATTACCTGAATACTGTGATTCTTTCTGGTTTGGTTGTTGGCGTAAACACGTGGGTTTCATGGGGCTGTTGTATATGGGGGATTTTTTATTTATGAAAACTTTAATATCCACAGACTCCAGACAAGATGATTTAAAGAGAAAGAGGGAAAAAATCGAGTTTCACAGTTATCTATCTATCTATCTATCTATCTATCTATCTATCTATCTATCTATCTATCTATCTATCCTGTCACATCTATCTATCTATCTATCTATCTGTCCATCTATCTATCTATTCTGTCACATATTTCTATCTATCTATCTATCTATCTATCTATCTATCTATCTATCTATCTATCTATCTATCTATCTATTCTGTCACGTATTTCTATCTATCCATCTATCTATCTATCTATCTATCTATCTATCTGTCTATCTATTCTGTCACATATTTCTATCTATCTATCTATCTATCTATCTATCTATCTATCTATCTATCTGTCCATCCATCTATCTGTTCTGTCACGTATTTCTATCTATCTATCTATCTCTATCTATCTATCTATCTGTCTATCTATCTATCTATTTTGTCACGTATTTCTATCCTATATATCTATCTATCTATCTATCTATCTATCTATCTATCTATCTATCTATCTATCTAAAATCATTCCATCTATCCCTCTGTTTATCTATGTAAAATCCATCTAACCTATCTATCATCCATCCATCTATCTAAAATCTATCTATCTTTCTATCTAAAATCCATCCATCTGTTTATCTGTCTATCTTATCAATCCGTTATCTATCTGTTATCCACATATGTTTTCAAAAGTGCTCCTAATTGAAGAATGCAAAACAGCTCAAATGACCTTGCGTGATAAAGTCAGTGGATTCTAGATGATGGCGTATATTTATATGTGTCCTCAGTGTTTCTGTTCTGCACTTTCTTCTAGGCGGATGAGTTGAAGTATTCACTGAAGAGACTAGTGGATGGTCTTTCTCACACAAGAGAAGATGCTCGATCAGGATACAGTGTGGCTCTCGCTCAGGTATTTTTAGCCATTCAAGTTTTATCTTCATGTTTTTCCTTATATAGCAGTCATTAGTTATGTAATCGACTGTTATTGTTTCTTGTCTGAAGCTGTTGAGTGTATTTGAGGAGATCTCGCTGAAATCCACAATAGACTGCGTCAAAGAAAAGCACAATCTCCAGACAGCCAAAAAGGTGAGGTTTTTTTTAGCGTGGAACCCTCATTAGTCCATATTTTATTATCCTAATCATTAATCTGTCATATTCATGAGCGCCAATCTTGTCATGCTTTGATTCTTTTAACAGAAATTCATCAGAAATGCAGCATTTGGGAATTTCTTCGGGGTGCTCGCCCTGTCTCAGTCCTCACGTCTGCATAAGGTAAGAGACGCTGAGGATTGTGTTACATCACATAATTCTTAATTTGCGTATTATTTATGATGGCATTTGGGATGCATATAAACACTCATTTGTGTTCATGATCTCCTTCTGTCTCTTTCATCACCTCTCAGGAGCCGCAGGTCATGCTGGAGTGTGTCCAGCTCCTCCAGAGTCTGTCCCAGTACAGAGAACACCTGAAAGACCTGCCCAGAAAAACCATGGTCGACATCCTGTCAGAGGTGATTAACGACATTCTGTCATCATTTACACACTGTCATGTCGTTCCAAACCCGTAAGACTTTCATTCATCTTCGGAACACAAATGAAGATTTTTTAATGAAATCGGAGCGATTTCTGTCCCTCCTTTGACAGCTACGCAACTCACACTTTTAAGCCCCAGAAAGGTAGGAAAGACATCATTAAAGTAATCATAATCATAATTAGAGATGCACCGATGTATCAGCCAATAAGCGGTATCGGTCGATTAAAGCTCCCGTTATTTATAGCGAGTCTCCCATCCAGTAATCACAAAGAGCTTTGTGCTCTGTTACTTCTGATAAGAAACAAAGTCTCAGCTTTCAAATTCTGTCCATTTCATCACGAAACCCAAACAGTAAATGGCGGGTTGACGCTCTTAAATGTGACACGACAGATCGCCGTAGCGCCTCAGTTCAAACAGCAGCTGCACTTTAATACAAGTCATATCTCGAAAAACATGCATGAATATCAGAAAGTATGTTGAAAGATACAGTACAACTCATTGAAATCCGTATCATGTCTCATGCAATCGCTCAATCTACGTTTCAACCGCGGAAAGACGTCAATAAAACGGCTTGTGCACAATATCACTTAACGTTGCATATACAGGGTGGGCCATTTATATGGATACACCGTAATAACATGGGAATGGTTGGTGATATTAAAGTCCTGTTTGTGGCACATTAGTATATATTAGTACACACCACCCATCTTGAGGTGTTTGCCCCCTCACATATACTAATGTGCCACAAACAGGACTTTAATATCACCAACCATTCCCATGTTATTACGGTGTATCCATATAAATGGCCCACCCTGTACTTCAGGGAAGTCATCCAGTGTCCACAGTTCCGTTAGCTATTAAAAACACTAGAGAAGAGCTTATTTACTGTTAATTATATATGTATGTTTGAATAAATTTGCCATGAAGAGTTTGCTTTCAATTTCAGCTTTTATTAGAGTGTAAATATTATATCTGGAAAGGAAATAAATTGCAGTTGAATATAATAGCTCTTGAAGAGGTGCTTTTGGGCTCTCCAATAGCAGTACAAATATCTATAGCATTAATAATACACTTATAATTATAATATTATTTTAAATAATATTCATATTACATTTATGCATTTGGCAGACGCTTTTATCCAAAGCGACATTGCATTTCAAGGTACACATTTTTACATTCTTATCAGTTCTTGCTTTCCCTGGGAATCGAACCCATGACCTTGGCGTTGCAAGCTGCAGGAAAGCTGTTAAAAACATATTAAAATATTAAAAACAATGATTGTAAAAAGTATTATTATTATTAGGGCTGGACCCGAATATTCGAATAATTGTTCGGTGGGTTGGTATTCGATTTGAAAATTTGACATTCGAATATTCGTTTTTTTGTTTTTTTTTGCACACCTGGATCCCCCGCGAAACGGTTCTCATTCGCGCTTGAATAAGGCCGGCGACTCGCTGGCTGCGTGGCGTGTCCGTTTTTATTTCGGCTCCCACGTTAACAGGTTGGAGTTTGCACACTGCCTGCATGAGACACGCGTCTCAGGCGCGGCTCGAACCACGCGGAAAACGTGCATGCTAGAAATAGAACCGACGGGAGTGTTCTCTGACTAGAGCAGAACAGCGGAGTTTGTATGGACCGAAGTGCTTGTGTTTTGGGTTAAGCTGCGTTGCTTTGACATTGTGGAAAATAGAATAATAGAAACAAAATGTATTAGCCTTTTTACCCGTTATTATCAATCTAAATTAATCTCGTTTTTAATTTAACTTAATTTCGTTTTTCTTTATTTAAATTTCGTTTTTCTTTATTTCAATTTTGTTTTTTCTTTATTTAAATTTCGTTTTTCTTTATTTAAATTTCGTTTTTCATTATTTAAATTTCATTTTTTCTTTATTTAAATTTCGTTTTTCTTTGTTCTAATTATTATTTTTTTTTTTTAATCTACCCTTGACTGTGTCAGCAATTTGTTAGTCGGAAAAATATTAGACTACCTTGAAAGTATTGCTTAATTTAACAGACCTGTGTGTGTGCGTTTTATATTTTTTACAGTCTATGGTTTTATATCACTAGTGCAGTGTCCGTTTTCGGTGAATATAAGCCCTGCCCGCGTGAGGCGCGGCGCTTCCCGCTCGCGCTGTTCTGTAGTTTACTAAAAGTTTAAATTCTGAATGTGTCGCGTCTCGCGTGTCCATATATTGCACCAAATGCGACACTGCACTCCCGTGTGAAGTCGATTGGATGAACGGTTCTCGAAATAATAATTATGCAAATGGACATACAGACACATAGAGATTCCTGCCTTTATTAGAGAGAAGAATATGTTCAGCCCCCTCTCTCCGAAGCTTCGAATATTCGATGTTCATTACTACCGAAGCTTCGAAGCTCAAAAAATGGTATTCGGACCAGCCCTAATTATTATACAAATTAATATAGAAATGTTAATACTGATACTATTAATTTGTATTCTATATATTATACACACTAATAATAAAGTGTATATGTTACATGTAATGTTTAATTTGCGTTGTGTTTTGTTGTTTAGACATCGAAGGACGTGTTTGAAGAGGTGCTCTTGAGCGCCCTGCAGTCGGACCTGACCTCTGCCCTCCAAACCCCCGAGCAGCTGGAGCTCCTCCTAGTGGCCCTGCACAAGTTCCCCTCGGTGCTCAAGCCCAAAAAACTCAAGAAAATATTGGGAACCACAACAGTCATCACTAAAGAGAACATGCCCAAGTGAGTGTGTCGAACTCTCCTTTTCTGCTTTCTTTCTCTATGTGTTGTTTTGCCTTTGCTTTCAGAGATTTTTAAATGTGCAAAAAATTGTTTCATGAGATCTTTATAGATGTGGTTTAATTTATTTATAATATAATTGATTATTTATTTATTTGTGTTGTTTTACACATGGTAGGTTGAAAACATGCTCGTATTTTGTGTGCTTTCTTGTTTTGTTAATATTGTTGATGTGCGCTCCCAGGTTAGTGGAGGTTTTAAAGATGGCCGCTCGCTCTGTGAAGAAGGAGAACATTCTGCCCCCGGTCGCCTTGGATTTGCTGCAGGCGTCTCTGCGAGAGGACAACTTCGAGGTGTTCTGGACTGATGCCATCATCAGAGGCATGATGTCAGAGATGCCTGGACCCACACAGTGAGTTTTACATGGGTAGTCAAACCTTAACCTGCTAGTTTTAGTTTGTTTAATATGCGGGCAGATTTGGACACGCCTCACTTCATGTGATGAAAGGTTATTTTGCACGTAATTATGACACATATTTATATGCAAATGCATCCGTTTTTAATGTAAATGTGTAGGGCTGCGTTATATTATATATATAATTATTATTTTATTTATTTTTTTGGTTTAATTGTTGATTCATTTTATTTATTTAAAATGTAGTTTAATTGTGTGTGTGTGTGTGTATATATATATATATATATATATATATATATATATATATATATATATATATATATATATATATATAATTTTTTTTTTCTTTTTTTTTTTTTTTTTATTGGTTTAATTGTTGATTCATTTTATTTATTTAAAATGTAGTCTATTTTATTTATTTTAAGTTAAATAATTGAATTGGCTTAAATAATAGTCTCTTTGTCTCTCTATCTGTCAGTTATTTGAGTTTCCGGTTGCTGGCCGCATCCTTGCCGCTGCTGTCGATCCCTCAGCTTGAGTTTGTGTTGTCCGGTGATGTGATGAGACATTACGGTGAACACATACTGTCCGCACAGGTATGTCTTTATGTTTGGTTATGTATATGTTTCATGTGATTGATAACAATGATATCTGTAGATTTTTTTAAGTCAGTTGAATAAATGATTCAATGACTCACTCATTAAGACTTGCACAGTTACTTGTCACCACCTACTGGTGTAATGATGTAATTGATGCAATCTTAGGGTACGTTTAAATGACAACAATGTACTAAAAACGGAAAAGTTTTGCGTACAGATTTGAATGTAGACACTGTTGTCATTTAGGAATAAGATAACGTGGGTTTTTGAATCAAGAGTTCAATCTTTTAACGATTAATCGTCCAGCTCTATAATAAGCTTGTGTTCCATTTCTTGTGTCATCAGATTGTATGTTAATTGCTCGTCTCTCACTTCAGTTGCCAGATCGATTCAAGTTTGCTCCGGAAATGGAGAAGTACGTGAGCGAGTTCATGCAGGGCTGCCCTGACGCTGACAAACAGCTCACAGTGATGCTCAGCTTCACCCAGCTCACCAACCAGGGCTACCCAGTGGTCCCGTCCTACTGGAAGGTTCTGGAGCACGTGGTTCCGTCGGCGCTGGAGCAGTACGTGGAGTGGCTGATGGAGGCGTTCTGTAAGCCACAGCTGGAGAATTGTCTGGACTTCAGCACTCGCAGACAGAAAGGAAGCCAAGAGTCTGGACCAGAGTGAGTTTACACGGTGTTTTACAAGAATTAAGATTAGAGGTTTTGGGGGGAAAAGTATCAACTTCGACAAAGCAGAAGTGATGTTATGCTATATTTCACTAGGGTTGGTTTTATTTTAGTATTATTTATATACTGTTATAATTTTATTCATATTTTGAATTAGCTTTTATTTTATTTTTTATTATTTTCAGCTTTCATTTTAGTTTTAGTAGTTTTGTTGTGCTTTTGATATTTTTATTAATTTATTTAATATCAGTTTTAGTACTTTAGTCGCCATGTTATAATTTTTATTTCAATTAACAAACCATTTTTAATAGTTTCCATTTTAGTTAACTGTAATAATAATATTTTTTTATTTGATCAAATATTATAATTAATAACAGTAATAATAGTTTTTATTTGTTTAAAATAGCATATATTTATTATTGTTGTTATTATTAAATAAATAAATGAAGTGAAATTATTTGTTTTAACAATTATTTGATAATTTTTGTATCAGTGTTCATTTTCAATTTGAGGGTAATTTATTTATTTTTTGTCACCGTTCAGGCATTTTCCTTATGTCAGTTTCATATTTCTTCTATTTTACCTCGTGCTGTAGGAGTGACAGCTGTGTTGCCAGGTTTCGTAAATGGATCATTCCACGCCTCACTTTCATTGTGGAAAACCATCAGATTAAGAAGCAGGAGGATCTCGTCATGAAAATGGCTAGGTATATTTATATTTTATATTAATATTTCGCCAATGGTCTCTACCTGGCATGTATACTGATATGAATGGATGGCATTGTGACGTTTTATCTTTCTCCTGTAGGTTTATTTTCTTCCACGGCTTCTTTGATGTGAAGAAACCCACCCCAGAAGTCCCTGAGACAGCGCAAGCCTTTTCAGTGCCCATAGATCAACAAACCCGAGCCACCCTCTCTGCAGCCTTCTACAGGTCTGATTTCTGTTATCACCGCCACACCATACATGTTTTATTGTCTGGAACTATTCCCATGTTATGTATCACTGGCTATATTAGTCTTGTTTCAAATTAGCGATTTGCTGATGCCAGTAATTATTAGGGCTGCACGATATTGAAGAAAAATGCGATATGCGATAACTCATTAAATAATGCTTAAAGTGTGTAAAATAAACTTAAATTATCTTTAAAATATATTTAAAATTATATAACCTACATGCGTGTTTCACATTCTTTTTGTGACAAGAAAACATCCCTACAACTTCTGAAAGTGAACAGCAGTGTTTTACTGTAGCATAAGAAGTGTTATTTTAACATCAGTGTAAACCACTGGGTTTAGGGTTTCAGGAAGGCCTTCATTAGGTTTATTTAACAACAGAAACTGAATAATCAAATGTAGAAATAAAACACTGTTTAGTTTTGACTGTATGAATTAAATATATACTGATTCTTATTAAAGCTACAAAAGTTATTTAGCCAAGAGCAGTGAGTGATTTTCTCTTTGTCTTTTGTTCATGACCCGTTATTGCAAGCTGTTGCGAAATATACATTAGCGATATTTTGATAATTTCAATATATTGTGCAGCCCTAGTAATTATGGCTGATGATAACTAATAAAAAGCCAATATTAGAATTAAATACAATTTTGGAAATTAAAAATAAGTCGTCATAAAGAGCATTTTTTACAGAGATTTTTCTTTTCTTTTCTTCTAAATGTTAATTAAATTAATAAATATAATTAAATTAAAGCATAAAAATACCATAGCATGTTTAATAAATAAAAAGATCATCTGCGTCCATCTAAACAGCTCTATTCCCAGAGGCATATTAAAATGCTGATAAATCAGTTTACGGTGATCGTCACCTTCAATGTTCTTGTCCTTGTTGCATGTCCTCAATCTGGCTAAACGCTTGAGCGTCGAGTCTGAGGTGGATGTGCGGGAGAAACAACTTTTTCCAATATTTAGAATTTCGACTGCAGTTCCCAGTTCAACCACTAGCTGTTAATATTACATACTGCACCTTTAAATTAAATGAACTCCATCTCCTCCAGTCTTCTGCAGGGCCTGAACACAATGGCTGTGTTAGGAGATTCGCCTGAGGTGGAGGGACTGAACCCCAGGAGGAATCTGGGTGTTAAAGCAGACGGAACCATGTGGATTTACTGTCTGGTGCAGTACGCCGCCATGCTCCTCAACCAGAGCAAACACGTTCAGAGCGTTCAGACCTTCAGTTCAGAGCAGAGACAGGGCTGGGACAGGTGACATATCCTACAAAACACTACTTATAATATAAAGAAAAAAAGCTGTTTTCCACAATATGACCGTTTAAATGCAAACAAAAGTGAGGTGCTTGTAGTGATTTTGTGTTATGTCTGTGTTTTCAGTATGCTGGAATCAGTGGAAGCCTTGAGGAAAAAAGCAAAGAAGTCTTCTTCACCTGAACACACAGCGTTCCAGCACCTCTTCCTCCTCGTTGGGATTCAGATGTTCAAGGTTTGAATCTTTCGGGCTTAAACTTTTAAGTTCTTGAGTTCCCAAACTTTTTTGAAATTCCTCTTAGATTTTTTGTTAATATTTAACAATTTAACAACGCATTCACGTTCATGTTTCTCTGATGTCGATTAATTGTCACGCGACATGCTGGTAAACAAATAAAATATTTATATAAGCTATCAAATATAAAAGCTACGCAACTGACACTTTCAAGCGGCCACTTTATTAATTCTTTATTCATCTGTTAATTATTTTCTATATCCTTGTTGTGCATGGGAAGATCTTTTTGTTAATACATATTCATGTTGCTGCTTGAAAATTGTTTTTGGATATTGAGTACAATATCCAAGATCATGTGCTTTACATTCCTGTTCCAGATAAACCAAACAGAACGACTGTGGACTGAGTTCAGAAAGTTCTGAAGACTGTTTTACTGCCTATATTTTGTGATCTTGACAGAAGTGTTGATGTTCTTTCCTCACTCCAGGCTCCAGAAGAAAGTTTTGAACTGTTGAATGATTTGCGGACTTGCATGGAGAAAGCTCAAGCTAAGAAATCCAAAAAGAAGAAAGCAAGTAAGTTGGAGCGGTTCAATGATGTTAATGGATTTAATGAAATACGGCCATTGGTTCTTCTGTTATTAATTTGTGATCCATAATTCCTGATGTGTTTGTTCATTGTGCGTGTTGTGTTTATGCACTAATGGTGTGTGTGTGTTACAGCTGGCAAGGGCTCAGACGAGGAGCCGCACTGGGTGGAGGTGGTGGTTGAGATCCTGTTGTCACTCCTGTCTCAGCCCAGTCGACTCATTCGTTGTGTGTGTAAAGCTGTGTTTAACCGTATCTGCCCTCACCTCACCCAAGGAGCTCTCAGCTCCATCCTGAACGTAAGAGACTATTGACCAATGAACAGTGCTTTTTTACTGTTGTATTATATACTATTATAGTATTTATTAATATTTAGAATTTTTGAACTTAGCTTTTTTTAAATTTTGTAATTTTAATTTTTGTGGTTTCGAATTTTTTTTTAGCTTTATTAATTTAATTTTAGTACTTTTTATTTTAGTTTTTTATTTTAGTTAGTTGCCAAGGTGACATTTATCTTAAAAAAAAAGTTTTTCATTTAATATTTATATTTTATTTTATCTTTATTTAAATTTGCGAAGACACTTTTTGGTAACACTTTGGTTTAGGGTCCTATTCTCACTATGAAGTAGTTGCTTATTAGCATGCATGTTACTAGAATATTGGCTGTTTATTAGTAAGTATAAAGCGCATATTATTATTCTGCCTTATTCTGCATGACCATATTCTACATCCCTTAAAGGGGATAGTTCACCTAAAAATTCAAAACCTGTATGAGTTTCTTTAAGTTACCTTAAGTTTCTTAAGATATTTTAAAGAATGTTGGTAAAGGTAGTCATTGACTTCCATAGTAGGAAAAAAAAATACTATGGTCTACCATCAACTGTTTGATTACCAACAATCTCAAAAATATCATCTTTTGTGTTCAACAGAAGGAGGAGCCTCATACAGGTTTAGAACAAAATGAGAGAATAAATGATGACAGAATTTTAATTTTTGGGAGACCTATCCCTTTAATTTCATCCAATACCTAAACTTAACAACTACCTTACTAACTATTAATAAGCAATAATTAGGAGATCGAGGCAAAAGTCGTAGTTAATAGTGAGAATTGGACCCTAAACTAAAGTGTGACCCATTTTTGAAATAGTTTGTTTTAATTGTAGTTTACTTACAGATTCTGTCAATGTGAGCTTTAAAAGAGCTTCTTCATTGTCTTTGCTAGCTAGTATAATTTATAATAAACAGACAGTTTTCATAACTTTACACCTGTAATTTGACCCACAATGCGTTTAGCTTCCATAATGTGATGTATTTCTGAGCGAACATTCTTCTGGAAATAGTGTAGGGCGGGGCTTTACTTTAAAAGGATTTGATTGGATCGTGGATGTTAAGCTGCGATTTATTATTGGTTAATTCTACATTTCCCCATCCACGTGTGTGTGGTTTTTCTTTTGAAATAACATACATGTGATTGTTTCGATTTCTTGTTGATTTTTAGGTTCTGGACCCCAACAAGGATGAGGATGAAAGTGGTGTTGTGGTTACTGATGAGAAAGACAAAAAGAGAAAACAAAAAGATGAGGAAGAGCTAGATGATAAAGAAGAAGAGGAAGAAGAAGAGGAAGAGGAGGTGGGACTGATCATCATGAATATTTATCGCATCAAACCAAATAAATCGCCATATTAAAAAATGTTTTTTTTTAAATTACATCAGGATGAAGAGGGTTCTGATTCCTCAGATGATGATGATGAAGATGATGATGATGATGAGGATGAAGCCATGGAGGAAGGTGGAGAGGTTGATCAGAACTTCCGATTGGAGTTGATGAAGGTTCTGCAGGGTCAGAATGCTCTGGTATGAACAAATAAATACATTTTCACTACTAAAACGCAGGCCTGGGCGTTACAATGAATATTGCAGATATTATTGCAACATCTTTTCTGACGATATAAAATTTTGTAATATTGTGTATTTAAAGCTTAGTTTATGAAGAAAGTAATCCAGTGTGTTTGAGCGCTCCGTGAAGAGCGTCAAAAGTTTCTATTTACAACATTTTTAACATTGCAGCCAATCACAGACATGTCTGTTGAGCGGGGAACGCAATGACCAATCAGAGGTGTTTAAGTTACTCAGTGGCGCATCCACTCAGTATTGCTCAAAACGCATTGCACAGTGTAGGCAACTTCATTGATCATAAAGCGAGGTTCTGCAAATGTGCAGAGCTTAGTCAGTGATTATAAAGGGAGCGCTCTCTGATCACTTTCTGTTTTATACAACTCATTCACAATTTAAACAAAGATAACTACATGTGTGGAGCAACAGTAGCAGATGCTCTGTTCTCGTTTAGGCCACTGAAGAGGATGGCAGTGATGATGATGATCTTGATGATGCGGCGATGATGAAGCTGGACGGAAGCCTGTCTTCTCTCTTCCTGGAGCAGAAGAAAAGGATCCAGGCCAAGAAAGACGAGAAGGACAGAATCAGCAAGGAAAAGGTCCTCGTGCGGGACTTCAAGATTAAAGTAGGTCTTGCCCCGTTGGACTGTCTCACATTTATCAATATTCTGGATTATTTTGATCTTATTCTTATCTATTTGTATCTATAGGTCTTGAAAATGTGTATTGTTTTAGTAGTAGTTCTTCTCTGCTTGATAGAACAAAGAAGTTTTATGCTTTAAAAAATTATATACACCTATTTATTTTAATACTTGCAGTATTATGACAACACACACACACACACACACACACATATAATATGTACATTATTAAAACATTTTATCGTAATGTATTTTTTTATAGTGCTGTATAAATTAGCAAGGATGAGTTTAGTTAGTTAACTACACTGTTAACTACACCTTTTCTTTCTTTATTTATCTTTATTTTATTTTATTTATTTATTTTTTTATATTTTCTAATTATTTATCCAAAGCGGCTTACATTGCATTTCAAGGTACACATTTACATTCTTATCAATTCTTGCTTTCCCTGGGATTTGAACCCATGACCTTGCCGTTGCAAGCGTCAAACGCTCTACTGTTTGAGCCACAGGAAAGATTAGGATTGAACCATCAAATCCTCTGCGGCTGCAGCCATATACAGTCGGATGACTTGTGGCTGTTGTGTTTTTTGAGCTTTTAGACTTTCAAACTTTTAAAAATCATTCTGTAAAAATGTCCGATTGGGGTCAGGTGAAACTGAAACCAGCCAAATCATACAGCGCTTCCTTAAGGCTGATTATTGACTTGTCGATTTTTAAAAAATATGTCAAGTCAAGTTTATTTATATAGCGCTTTTCACAATACAGATTGTATCAAAGCAGCTTCACAGTATTAAATTAAAATAATACATCAATGCTTGTTTCTAGTGGAAAATGTCCACGTTTGGTAATGCTGATCAATAGTATTGTTGATTGATTAATTAAATTAAATATCCCAAATATCCCCAACTGAGCAAGCCAAAGGCAACAGTGGCAAGGAACCGAAAAACTCCATCAGGAGTTTAAAAAATATGTAGTTAAAATATGTGGGTTTTGTCTCTCAGTGGCTAATTTAAGTAATTTGGGGTGTTATTTTCAGGTCCTGGACATGG
Organism: Abramis brama; assembly: GCF_963993115.1. Lineage (NCBI taxonomy): Eukaryota > Metazoa > Chordata > Actinopteri > Cypriniformes > Leuciscidae > Abramis > Abramis brama. The sequence continues at coordinate 6,076,527 of NC_139967.1, read as the reverse complement.
TGGAGATCTTCTTGAACAAACAGGGAAGCAGTGCCCTGGTTCTTGGGATGGTGGAACCGCTGCTTAGTGTGATCGAGAACGGGATGAGCTCTGAAACCAGCCAACAGGAACAGGACTACCTGCGCAAGGCCGCAGACATCTTCAGGTGAGCAGTGTTGTTTAAGTATTATTTACTATTATAGTATTTATTCGTTTTTTGAATTGGCTTTTATTTTTATATTTTCAGTTTTCATTTTAAATTAGTTTAAGGGTAAGATAAGCAATTTCAGAGTCAAGCAATAGCAAGCTAGCTTTGAAAGCATAAGATCCCACCCTCCCTTCAGAGCGTCTCCAAAGCCACGCCTCCTTCAAAACACATGAACGCACACAGCAGAGTCTGCACAGTGCCATGAGAGACGGCGTTAAACTACCTCGCTACTCAAAGCTCATAACATTACAATAATAATGAACGTAAACAACTTACAGAGCTTTTAAATTTTATGCGCTTTTGTTGTTTTTATTAATACATTTAAAAAAAAAAAAAATATATATATATATATATATATATATATATAATAGCTTTAATTGATTTCAGTTTTACTTTTAGGAGTTTTAGTACTTAAACTTAAAATATTTATATTTTATTTTATTTAAGTTTTATGTTGCCTAATAGGTTTGAGATTCGCTTCCTTAAGTGAAAGCTCATGAAAACATTCTGCTTATTTTCCTCATTTTACATAAAATCTTGTTGCTCTGTCTCTGATTGGCAGGAACCGACTCTGTCGTGGCAAGTATTACTGCAGGGAAGTTGATGGGCGAGAGGCGGAGCTTCATGAAATGTTTGAGCGTCTGATTGGTCGAGCTCAGAAACTGACAGACTCGTCTGTGTGTCTGTACTACTTCAGGTAATAACTTCTGGAAAACTTCTATCTGTAGTATACAAACTCTCATTTATGTTAATTGTGAATATATTTATGTGTTCAAATTACATTATTGTTTTGTAGTGCTGCTCTCTACTTGCTGAAGGTGTTGAGAGGCGTTGTGAGCGGCGAACAGGGCTCGACAAACGCACCGTCACAGGTAATCTACAATCTCAAATTGATACAGCGTTGCTAATATCCAAGTACTGAGCTTGATGAAATAACTTTGTGCTAATTGCAGGCAAAGTTTATGGGTAAAGTGGATGTTGAGAGGGTCACAACTTGCTTCAGGAATGCGTTGACGTCTTTCATGACGAGAAGGAAAAGCCCTTTCACTGGAGCCATGTTCAGCGACCTCTTCATCAGGTTCCCTGTGAGTCTAAACCGCTTCAATAGTAAATATCAATTGAGCGACCTCTTCATCAGGTTCCCTGTGAGTCTAAACCGCTTCAGTAGTAAATATCAATTGTATGGTTAAAGGTGCAGTAAGCGAGTTCTGGGAAACACTGTTGATATTTAAAATCAGCTCAAACAAACACACCCCTCCCTTCCTTGCTCCGTCCCCAAAATGCACGAATTCGCAATGCAAGAGTGTCTCTTTTATCATAGCAGATAAATTCCTGGGCCCGTATTCATAAAGATTCTAAGAATCCTCTCAGAAAACTCTTAATTTAGCTTAAAAACTTTTACGTAGGAGTCTTAGCTTAAAAGCGATTCGGGGCCGATCTGAGAGCAACTCTGAGTAAGGAAAAGACAAAAACTTTTATCTTAGTGAGGAGGCGGGGTTGACCCCGTTGCTATGTATGACACAATCTTTTGAAGACTGTGATTGGTTGGTTGTCCAAGAAGGAAAAAAAAAAGTGATTTTAAGTATAGGGTCTATTCTAAGCCTTCACTTTGAAATTACATGCGTAATTTTTCCTATTTGACCGTTCTCTCAGAGTCACACACACACACACACACACACACACACACACATTATAGGCCTATATGTGTATATAAATCCTTTTTTTATTTTCCATGCTGTTAATTTCCTATAAGGTATTTGATTGCTTAGAATGATAAAAATTGTTCCACTCTTTCCAATTACACTGATTGTTGGCATGTCTATTTAAGTGGTGGTTTGAATGTTGGTTTTAATGTATCAAACATGGAATTTTCCCAGTTGCCAAATATCGTAATGTAGTGATTACTTTCATTTCTGGCGCTATGGAATTTCTGCGCTGTGCTGGAGATATTAGCGTGTCTCTAAAAAGATCTGTCACAAACATAATCCCTGCACGATCTAATATATAGCGTCTTATTAACTCACTGTCATCCATTGTCTGCAACACATTTCTTCTCCCTCTTCGTCTTTCTGCCATTTCCTCCTCTGCTAAAGAAACTCTTAAGCCTCTTAAAAGTCCTCGTCCGTGCTCCTAACAATTTTAACCTTAAAACCTCTTTTAAGGGTTAAGATGCTTCCTGAATTACTTTTTTCTTTACTAGGATTTTTTCTTTAATTTTAAGAGTAAACGCCCACATTTCTAAGAATTTTCTTAGAATTTTGTCACTAGGAGCTACTCTTTGCATTAAGATTCTTTATGAATACGGGCCCTGATCCATAACCTTTCTTTTTCCAGTGATACTCCTCTGACCTTTTCTCTTTTGTAATGTCTCTCAGCCATCTCTCTTTCTACAGTCTTTTTTCAAATCTCCCTCTTGCTCACTCTCTCTCCTCCCCATCATGAGTGGACACGCCCCCTACTGCTGATTTTTACTATGATTGTGATTAAAGGTGCACTGTGTAATTTTTAGCGGCATCTAGTGGTGAGGTTGCGAATTGCAACCAGCAGAAGTTACGGTGGCCGACAGGAAAAGATGTCTTCGTCTAAGACAGTAGAGAGTAGTCAGTTAAGCAATGAGGTTTCTTTACAAAGATACATTAAGAAATTAGGTTTACTTAATTATTCAGTAAAACAATATGTTATTGTGAATATTATTGTTACTTGTTCATCATTGAGTCAGTGTTTTATTCGATGACTTTAGCAAGCTTCTTTGCATGAAGAACAACATAGTGACGAAACGCGTTTGTCCGTTTAGGGCTACTGTAGAAACGTCGGCGCATTTCAATGTAAGGGGACCCGCGGTGTGTGTAGATAGAAATGGCTCAATCTAAGGTAATAAAAATATAACGGTTCATTAAGTAAGGTCTTTAAACACCACTGAAAACATAGTTATGTATATGATATTGCATTTCTGTCAACAGATCCTCCCAAATATTACACAATGCACCTTTAAATACAATTGCTTAAAAAAAATAATACAATTTCGCTATAAAATAAAAAATGTAATAGCATTTAATAATAATAACAATTTTATTTTACAGTACAACTGAAAAAATTACAATAATAATATTATGTATTAATATCCTTATTTCTCTTAAAACTCTTAAGTGATCCATTTGTGATGTGTTTGAAGGTGTTATGTGTGAACCTGTTGGACATAGCTGTGGAGAACATCACAGGAGGACTGAGGGAACATCAGCAGGTAAAAAGAAGCCTAAGAATATTGAAGTATGATCATTTACTAGGTAATTTAATTATAATTTATTGTTATATGTTCAATGTTTTTTTTTCAGGGTCAGGCATGTGTCATGGTGCTGCAGGCCCTGCAGACTAAAGAAGTGAAGAACCTGATGTCTGATGTCCAGACAACTGAGCTGCATCAGAAAGTTGCGGATCAGCTCACAAATGTAGGCTTCCTTCAGCTCTTAGCTTGAATTTCTCAAAATGCAACATGTTTTTACTGTTGAGAGTATCTGTAGCCTTAACACACAAGTGTGTCATGGTACTAAAAGATCAGTGCTTTGCACCAATTCCAGTGAAACCACCATTCGAAAATCTGGGGTCAGTAGGATTATTGTTTTTGGAAGAAGTCTTTTATGCCCACCAAGGCTGAATTTATTTGACCAAAAATACAGTAAAATCTGTAATATTGTGGAATATTATTACAATTTTAAATAACTGTTTTCTATTTGAATATATTTAAAAATGTAATTTATTCCTATGATGCAAAGCTGAATTTTCAGCATCGTTACTCCAGTCTTCAGTGTCATATGATCCTTCAGAAATCATTCTAATATGCTGATTTAATTCTTTTTTATTTATCATCATCATCATCATCAATAATGTGAATGTCTTTACTGTAATTTTTTATAAATATAATGACTCTTTGCTGAATGAAAGTAATTTTTCAAAAAACTAAAACCAAAAAAAATGTACTGACCCCAAACTTTTGAACGGTAGTGTAATTATTTTTTAGGTATTTTTTATTTATTTATTGCTGAATAACAAGAATTATTTAAAATTACTGTTTAAATAATACATTAAGGGAAATGGCTTGTAGCAGTCAATTATTTTTCAACAAAGTAAATATATCTACAAAATAGAAAAGTTGCTTATTCACTATACATTAATGTTTACCATTTTGACCAATAAGCTTTCCTTGAGTGCTCTTGAGGGAACGTGCATATTACTAACAAAATTATCCTTTTCTTCCAGAGTTTTGAAAATGTACAGTGTAAGAACAAAACGGTTCATGAAAAGATGGTGAAGGTGCTGGAGCTCTGTCAGTACCTTGTCAAAACCGTTCACCATCAGGTAATGAATCACTGTTTTTACTAAACCTTGTGCTTGTTTACGTCAGTTGAACTGAGAGTGAAAAGGGAATTTTGTTTCTTTCTGAGCAGAAGATGCAAGTTAATCTGGAGCTCCTTCAGAATATTCTCAAGTCCATGAACGCAGAAGGAATCCTGCAGAAACCAGGGAAGCTGGAGGACACGTACTGGAGCGTGATGAGATTATTTGGCATTCTGTGAGTCACATTACTAACATTTATTTGGATTAAAAAAAAATTATAATTTGTGTTCCATGAATAATCATCTCTTGGTTTGTGTCCATGTTACAAGTAAAAATAGAAAATAATAATCAAATAGGTGGTGTACATTTCAAATACGTCTTTAAATAAGTAATTAAAGCAAAGATAATGTAGCTATATTGCTAGTATCTGATAATGAACCTGTATTCAATGTCTCTATGTCTCAATCTCTCTATGCTCCTTCGCTTTATGTAGAAAACCAAAGATGGAAAAGGTGAAGAAAGTTGTAGAGGAAAAGCAGACAGAAGAGAACACAAAGAAGAAGAAGGGCTTCCTTCCTGAGTCGAAGAAACGCAAGAACCGCAAGAAGCCCGCGGTACTGGAGGGGAAAGAAACACCAGCCTCCACAGAAACCCCTGAAGGAGCGTCAGGAGAGGGAAAGAAGAAGAAGAACAAGAAGAAAAACAAGAAAAGGAAACAGCAAGGAGGAGAAGAGACACAAGATCAGCCGGCCACTAAGAAAACCAAAACACAGCCGCAACAAAAGAAGAAAAAAAAGAAAGGAGGGCAGCAGGGAGATGATGGGAAATAATTGGACAATAATGTGATATAACTGTGATGAATACAGGACTGGTTGCTGTTTGTCCTATGCAGTCCAAAGTTTGGTCCTGGTCATCATAATTCGGTGATTTAATGAACGGCTCAAGATAGCTGTTCTGTTCAGAGAAATCAGCCAGTGTGAAGAGACACTTTTTGTTTCAGATATCTGTATTATTTGCCTGTGTGTGATTTACTTGCATGATACAATTTTTGTAAAAGCAATACGTGGAATACTAAAAGGTATTTTATTCTTTATATGTGGTTTCAGTGTTTTTACTGTATGTGTCTGGCAGTAATTGAAAATGACTTGCTGTTTTTCTGTGTTTCAGTTACACTGTAAAAGCTATGAAACAAATGTACAATATTACTGTACAGTAATGTAAATAGATGGATATTGCATAGTTGGATAAATAGAGAATGGCTGAATAATTAGATAGAAAGATGGATCCAGCAGTAATTTAAAATGAATTGGGTTGTGTTCCAATTAAAAGTATAACAGTGAAAACTAACGCCATGCTTCGTAATGATATCTCCCAAGCGTAGCATGTACAGGGTGAAAAGCAACGGTCCTAGTACTGAGCCTTGAGGTACTCCATACTGAACTTGTGAGATCGGTATGACATCTCTTCATTTATGGCTACAAACTGATAACGGTCAGATAAGTATGATTTTGAACCATGCCATCAATATTTGTATTTTACTCTCAACTGTAAATTGATATTCAATTAATTGTAGTAAAAAAATAATTAATAAAAATTATTTAATGACCAACAATTTGATATTTAGCTGCATCCAACGTTTTGTGTGCAACTTCAATTAAAATTGCCACACTCAAGAGATGACTTTATTGGGACATGGGACCCTTTCTAAAGCATGATGGGAATAATTTGTTCCGTTTGATACATTTTTGACACGCATTGAAGTGCTGAATCAATTTGCCATGCATCAGATACCAGCAATCTCATTTTTTTTAATTTATGAGAAATATATATCAGTAAAACATGCTTAACTAAAACTATTAAAAAAAATTCAGTAACTTAAATGAATCTGGAATAAAATATACATTTTAGATGAAAAACATATTAAACGTATTAAAATGTAAAACAAAAACAGAAAATGATAAATGTTGCCTTGTAAACTAACTGAAATAACCTTAAATAATTATTAAAACCAACATTTAAATAAAAATAAAGCTAAATAGAACTAAAAAAACTAATTAATAAATATTATAATAGTATATAAATAATACTAAAATAACACTGCTACAAAATATTTGGTGCCAAACTAGCTGAGTGGATGGGTTACTCATTGTGTTTAATGTAAAGTTTTATAATCTTTTGTTTTAAATTGTATGCATGTCCTACATTTTATCAAGCTGTAAAAAAATATATAAACCTCATAAAATAGTTGAGCAACTTTTTTTTTCAGTGTTCATTTTTTGTTAAAGAAAAATGCTTTCTTTCTTTCTTTTTTTTTTATGTAGGACCTATTTTATGGAAAATACATAACAACAACAATAATAAATACATAATAATTGTGGTATTTTCGTCTAAAGTGTAGTAAACATGCTTAAAGCTTAACATTTCCTACATCTTTTTGAAAAGACATGATTTACTGCAACATCTTCACTAGGATGTTTTGTTTTTTCATTTCCAATAGATGGCAGTGCTCCTCTGATGAGCAGGTATTTCTGGAGAATGACTGAGGAAGTGATTAGTTCTTTATAGACTAGGCTAGGGCCAGATGCCAGAAACAGAAATAGTAAACATGAAAGTGAGAAGCAGACTGTAGATTGAAGCTGTCTGTGTCTGTAGTGTTCAGCGGCCTCCTGAGATCTGATCCGTGTGTCTATTCGTGTCTGACGCCAGACGGGGACAGAGAAGATCAGCGAGAAGAAGATCATGTACAACAACAACAACAGCACACCATCCTCCTCCTCCTCATCCGAGGCTGGAGATGCTAGAAGTTCGCTGTTTAACCCGGGAGAGCCGCTCAGACAACCGCGAACGACTCCTCCGGTGTCGGACGGCAACTTAGGTGAAGTAAAGTTCACTGCTAGCTGACATGCTAGTCCGCTAATAACCACCTCTGTGAAGTAGCTAACTGTGTCAGAGGCTTTTGAGGGGAATATAACGTTATTCGCACATTTCTTTGTCTTTTTTGTTTAGTCCTCTATTTGAGTCAGGCTCGGTTAAACAAAGCAGAACATGTGGTTTAATTAGCCTGTGGAGTGACTTGAGTCTACGGCAGTTAATGCTAATCACTGTTTATCGTGATTTGACTTGTATACAGACTGATATATGTATTTATATTTATATTTATATGTTTTTTACAATTTCAGTAGAGTTGCCTATAGATATATAGACAGACAGACAATCAGATAGATTCATACATGAATAGATGGATGGATATATAACGTTAGGTAGATGGATGCATTGTTCGATAAATTCAATGGATAGAAGTTGATGGATAAATGAATGAATAGATAGGTGGATAGATATAGATTGATAGATTAATGGATAGATATAGACAAATGCATATATGGTAGATAGATATAGATGGATAGATGAATGGGTAGATGGACAGATGGATAGAAAGAGACACATGGACAGATGGAGATAGAGATAGGTGGATGGATGGATGGATAGATAGACAGACAGACAGACAGATGGATGGATGCATGCATGGATAGATAGACAGATTGGTAGATAGATAGATAGATAGAAAGACAGATGGACAGATAGATATATGGATAGATGATGGATGGATGGATGGATGTATCATGCATATATATAGATAGATAGACAGCACACATAGACAGATGATGGATGGATGGATGGATTGATAGACAGACAGACAGACAGATGGATGCATGGATAGATAGACAGATGGGTAGATAGATAGATAGATAGATAGATAGATAGATAGATAGATGGATAGAAAGATAGACAGACAGATGGACAGATAGATATATGGATAGATAGATGATGGATGGATGGATGTATCATGCATATATATAGATAGACAGCACACATAGACAGATGATGCATGGATAGATAAGATAGATAGACAGATGGACGGATAGATAAATGGATAGATAGATGATGGATGGATGGATGGATGCAGAGATAGATAGACAGATGGACAGACAGACAGATACAGTTAGGAAAATAAGTATTTGAACACCCTGCTATTATGCAAGTTCTCCCACTTGGAAATCATGGAGGGGTCTGAAACTGTCATCGTAGGTGCATGTCAACTGTGAGAGACATAATCAAAAAAAGAAAAAAATCCAGAAATCACAATATATGATTTTTTAACTATTTATTTGTATGATACAGCTGCAAATAAGTATTTGAACACCTGTCTATCAGCTAGAATTCTGACCCTCAAAGACCTGTTAGTCTGCCTTTAAAATGTCCACCTCCACTCCATTTATTGTCCTAAATTAGATGCACCTGTTTGAGGTCGTTAGCTGCATAAAGACACCTGTCCACCCCATACAATCAGTAAGAATCCAACTACTAACATGGCCAAGACCAAAGAGCTGTCCAAAGACACTAGAGACAAAATTGTACACCTCCACAAGGCTGGAAAGGGCTACGGGGAAATTGCCAAGCAGCTTGGTGAAAAAAGGTCCACTGTTGGAGCAATCATTAGAAAATGGAAGAAGCTAAACATGACTGTCAATCTCCCTCGGACTGGGGCTCCATGCAAGATCTCACCTCGTGGGGTCTCAATGATCCTAAGAAAGGTGAGAAATCAGCCCAGAACTACACGGGAGGAGCTGGTCAATGACCTGAAAAGAGCTGGGACCACCGTTTCCAAGGTTACTGTTGGTAATACACTAAGACGTCATGGTTTGAAATCATGCATGGCACGGAAGGTTCCCCTGCTTAAACCAGCACATGTCAAGGCCCGTCTTAAGTTTGCCAATGACCATTTGGATGATCCAGAGGAGTCATGGGAGAAAGTCATGTGGTCAGATGAGACCAAAATAGAACTTTTTAGTCATAATTCCACTAAACGTGTTTGGAGGAAGAAGAATGATGAGTACCATCCCAAGAACACCATCCCTACTGTGAAGCATGGGGGTGGTAGCATCATGCTTTGGGGGTGTTTTTCTGCACATGGGACAGGGCGACTGCACTGTATTAAGGAGAGGATGACCGGGGCCATGTATTGCGAGATTTTGGGGAACAACCTCCTTCCCTCAGTTAGAGCATTGAAGATGGGTTGAGGCTGGGTCTTCCAACATGACAATGACCCGAAGCACACAGCCAGGATAACCAAGGAGTGGCTCTGTAAGAAGCATATCAAGGTTCTGGCGTGGCCTAGCCAGTCTCCAGACCTAAACCCAATAGAGAATCTTTGGAGGGAGCTCAAACTCTGTGTTTCTCAGTGACAGCCCAGAAACCTGACTGATCTAGAGAAGATCTGTGTGGAGGAGTGGGCCAAAATCCCTCCTGCAGTGTGTGCAAACCTGGTGAAAAACTACAGGAAACGTTTGACCTCTGTAATTGCAAACAAAGGCTACTGTACCAAATATTAACATTGATTTTCTCAGGTGTTCAAATACTTATTTGCAGCTGTATCATACAAATAAATAGTTAAAAAATCATACATTGTGATTTCTGGATTTTTTTTTTTAGATTATGTCTCTCACAGTGGACATGCACCTACGATGACAATTTCAGACCCCTCCATGATTTCTAAGTGGGAGAACTTGCAAAATAGCAGGGTGTTCAAATACTTATTTTCCTCACTGTAGATAGGTTATTGCAGTCTTCGGAATAAAGCTGGTTGTGAGCGAGATGGTTAATCTGGCCAAATCTGTCATGTGACCTGAGTGGAGAAGTCGTCTTTATGGAGTTGCCTTTGCATCTACACAAGTCTTTATTATTATTGTTTCCCAAGTTTTAGAATAGTCATCAAAACTATGAAATAACACAGATGGGAATTATGTTGTGACTAAAAATGTTAAATGGATTAATTAAGGTCTTCATTGCTTCATCTTCCAGACAGCAGATCCCCTGTACTTTCTAATTCAGGACACAATAGCAGCAGTGCTGCAGATGCACTGGTGAGGAACTCCAAACTGTCTGCTGCCGCACCTGAGTTTGTCCCAGGATGTTATGCATTATGCCAGGTGAGTCTTTGTGGCCCTTTAAAAAAACCAAAAAAAAAACATTTACCCGGATGTTAGTCTAATATTCTCTCTCTATAGGGTGATGTGTATTCGGATGAGCCTGAAGAATATTACGCTGAGGCCTCACTGGCTGAATTAGTTCAGGATTTTGTAAGCCATCTGAACTCGTCTCCGGGGTCCTTTGAGTCAGAAATTGAGTATATCACAGACACGCTGAACAGCTGGGTCACTACAGAGGAGATACTGCAGGAGCTCGTGGAGCTCATCTACGTACAGGTGTGCTTGTGATGAGTTTCTCAGAATGGATCTGTGTGGTATCCTGTCAAAGTGCGCATCCTAAAGGAATAGTTCACCTGAAAATACATTTTTCTGTATTATTTACTCACCCTCATGTTGTTCCATAATTATGACAGAATTTTCAAATTTGAGTGAACTATCAAAATTAGGGTCGACTTCATACCAAACGTTTTGACTTTGGTACCATACTAAGTTATACTTTCCAATTATATCTTTTGTAACAATATACACTACTGTATCAAATCAGCATTTTAGAATGTTTTCTGAAGGATCATGTGACACTAAAGACTGGAGTACTGATGCTGAAAATTCAGCTTTGCATCACAGAAATAAATAATATTTTAAAGTATATTAAAATAGAAAACCATTATTTTAAATTGTAATATTATTTCACAATATTATAGTTTTTATGTATTTTTTTTATCAAATAAATGGAGACTTGATGAGCATAAGAGACTTATTTTAAAAACATTAAGAATAGTAATGTTTCCTAACTTTTGAACGGATATATATATATATATATATATATATATATATATATATATATATATATATATTATACACACACACACACACACACACAAGTGCATTTTTCAAGTGGACACAAATGTGAATAATATGAAATAAAAATAATGACAAAAAGCTGCATGAATTTTACTCTAAATTGTGTATTTTTTTTTTAGTTTTGCATGCTCATTGTGTGTTCTGTTGAAAAAGCATGCATGTAACTTGAGATGGCCTCTGTAACACCTTGGGTATTTTTATATTATGGATAATCATTTATTAAATTTTGTAACTGGTAAATCTCAAATCATGCATCAGTGCTGTATTTGCTTTCCACAGTCCACGTCTCTCCCTAACTTCGCCTACACTGGTGCGCGGCTCTGTAACCATCTGTCTCATCACATCCGCCTTACTCCAATCAACGGTAACTTCCGACAGCTCCTGCTGAAGAGGTAAACCATTAAAAAAAAGCCTGCTTAAACGGTAAAACTATGCAACTTTTTGCCCTCTAGCGGTTAAAAAACAAAACTTCATGCATTTTGCAGAAGAACATTGTTTTTGGTTGTGCTTCAGCTCTAACTGTGTGGATGAATATGGTTATCATACTGCTCATAAAACAAAACCAGTTTAGATGGAAAGGATCTCAAACTGACTAGCTAAAGACATTACTGTATCTTTACCCGTTAATAGACACGTTACTTCCTTGAAAATAAATTCCAGCACAGCGCTACAACAACCATAATGAAATGAGCCTTCACAATAGATAATGCTTTACAGTGAACTCTGTTAGAGAACTATATATGGTAATTTATCTGCTCAATTAAACACCTTACTCTACTGTTGAGTAATAAAAACACCATCATCTCTGCGTCACTTTTACAACGTTTCAAATTCGTCAGTTCTCCCGTCTCTGAAAAGCAAAGCCAATGTTGATTCTTGTTTTATTACGAGCTCTGTCTCGTTCTCCTTTTGCCAGCAGACTCTCCTCTGTTCGTCGTTTGTTTAAAACAGATGCACATAATAATTTGTAAGACAAAAACACATTTTGGAAGAAAAATTGATCATTTTTTGACTCATTATTTAAAATATTATTAATTTTGAATAAAAAAGTGATCTAATAATCTATCAGTCATAATCTTACAGCTGACACCTAAGTCAGAGTTTTCTGGGCGTGTTTCACAAAAGTAGCTTGACTTTTTGTTCTTAAAGTCACTGATTTCTCCCCTTATTAGCCTTTACTTTCAGTTTTGTTTACTCTCATTTTTGTAAGTTTCATTTATACTTAAACTCCATTCTGTGGTGTTTGTGTAGGTGTCAAACTGAGTATGAGCGGAGGGAGCAGTCCATGAGAGGAGATCCAGAGACCCAGAAAAAGTTTCACTCATATGTGCTGTTTCTGGGGGAGCTTTACCTTAACCTGGAGGTCAGTTCACAACCAGTGCTTTTCTTTTCTTACCACAAAATATGACACATATGGTTATTACACAGCTCTCTGGAATACAGTCTAATAACCAATGGACCCTTTTTATAGACTGTGATGATCCGCAGTTATCAACATCGCAAATCTAGTAAATTAAAAAAAAAATGTAATGTACATTTAGAACGCTATATATTGTGTTATATTACACACTTAAAAGTGCTGGGTTGATTCAACCCAATTAGGGTAAAATATGGACAAACCCAGCCGTTAACATGGACAAACCCAACCATTGGTTTAAATTTTTAAATAAACCAGTTTTAAACCGATGGTTGGGTTTGTCCATGTTTCTAATACAATGGCTGAGGGAATGACGGCAAATTTGAAATCTTTCTCTCTGACCAACGTAATCAATCTTGCTATATTTTTTTCCTCTTTTGGAAAGTCATGGAAACTCTATCATGGCTTTTTTTCTCTTGCTGTTGGAGCAAATGGAAACACAAAAAAATTATATATTTGCAGTTGTCTCCCATTCACCTCTATTGAAGTTTACCCAATGACGAATTTCACTTCTGAGAACCCCAGAAATGTGAAAAGAGTCCATAGAAATCAATAATAATTTACTATATAGTTCACTAGACGTCATATAGGTCATACAAGATTGACTCATGCATTTCTGCTTAAAGACAGAGACCCAATTTTATGTATGTTCTGAAAGACCCCTCCTTTCCATCAAACATGTTTTATTTTACTGTCCCCCTTTTAATGCAAGTAGACAACATTTCAATGTAGTAAGCTCTCTTTAAGGACAGTAATGTTGTCAGAAATATCGATATTTCAGTATGTATCAATACTGAAATATCTGAAACTGTTCCAATACTCCTTTCTTCAGTATCGATACACCGATACCAGCTGCACTTTTTTGCTGTTCTCTCCGTCAGCGAGTGACACGCACCCGCCTCCTCTCATTCAGTCGTCTCATTCACTCCAGTTAAATAGTATTGGAGTGACCGGGTCTGAATTTCGGCACGGTACACGCATAATAAAGCCGCCTCTGACATACAAGTGCCAAAATTAGTTCTTTTTCGCAGCTTATTAATGGTCAAATACACTAAAAAATAATGTCACAATGCCCATCTTGGTGAGTATTAACATAAATAGTCGTAAACAGTTCTGGAATTTTGGATCCGTGCGTGCGTCAGGTCTTAAAGAGACAGCAGCTTAATAAACGTTAATCAAACTACAAAAGACAAAGAGAAAATCACTTACTGCTCTTGATTGATTAACTCGTGTAACTTTAATTGATTAATATGTATTTTTACAATAAAGTTTATCCAATGTTATTTTAAATTTGATTATTTTGTTTCTTACCCGAATACTACTGTTAGACCAACCTGAAATAAATAAAGCAGTCTATTTCATTTGTATCTTTAATCTACTGTATTTATTTGTGATATGGTTAGTAATGTTTATTTGTTCTTATTTTATTACTTTTTTAAATTCAATTTACCGTTTGAAATCAAACTTCCTTGTGCTTTGTGAAGCTATTGCAACAAAATTACCCCATTGCAAAAACAAATACATTGAGTTAGAAAATATTTGTGAGATAATTTTAATGGTAATTGATCAACGTTTATATATGAAAAAGCTTAAAAGCTTCATCATATAAAGTGATCTCAACATGAGAAAATGTTTGATTGCCTAGACTTTGAATAGAAAGACAAAAAAAGAAATAATAATAAAAATATCTAGATGAGTATATGATGAGTCAGAATTTTATATCTCCGTTTTTATATATCTGTCTAATAAACTCCTCATTTATAAGTCTCTTTGGATAAAAGCATCTGCAAAATAATTAAATATAGATTATGGACAGTTTATTTATTTATTTATTTATATTATATTTAAATATTTCTATTTAGTTTAAATTTGTTTTTATTTATTTCCAGTTAGTAATTTTTGTACTTCAACTTATTTCAGTTAAACTTTTTTTTACATTTTTTCATCTCATATTTATGTTTTGATTTTTTTTTTTTTTCAGTTTTAATTCAGTTAACCATTTAAAAAAAAAAAAGTTTTAGTTTAGTTAAATTTAGTTAATTTAACTAACCCTGGTACATTCAGTCGTTCATCCTTACTAAGTAAACCCCAGGGCAGAGCTTGATCTGCTATGTCTGAGCAAATTATGTAATCTAAAGCCTAAACCAATTAAAACCCTTTGTCTATTCCTTTGCATAATCTAGCATATAAAACCTGACATATAAATCTGCTTGAATTCAAATGTCAAGTTTTGTCTTTTTCAGTGTCTTTCATATTTGTAGCTGGTTATTCAAATATGAACAGCTACAATTTTAAATTTCAATTATTTTAATGTCTTTCAGGTGAAAAGTGGGAAAGGCACACCGGGACGAGCTAATGTCTTACTGGGAGCGCTTAAGGATCTTTTGAACACATTATTCTCTCACCCAGATGACCCAAATCTAATTTGTGCTGTCAAATTACTCAAGGTGTGAAATATTCCTGTTCTTATACAGTGCAACTGCAGTAACTGTAAGACTAAGTAGAGCCAATACTTTGCAGGAGTTATCAAGCGATCTCAGGACTCAGCTTAAGATCATTTGATCAACTTAAAACACTGAAATGGAATAATACCTTTAATTTAATCAATCCTCAGATAATAATGCTCTACTAAGCTATTGGCGCTGACTTGCGTTGTTTTACTGTACTGATCTGACAAGCTGAGCGGCTCCATTCTGGATGACACATGGAAGGAGAAAGGGCAGTCAGACATGAGTGAGATCATCAAGAAGATTGAAGACATCTTGTTGGACGCCAAATGCAGCCGGTGAGTGAAAAGTGGCCAAAAGTGATGTCCAGCTTAGGAAAATTGACATCTTCACTCTTTATTTAAATATTGTTAAAGATTTATTAAACGATTTTGTAAGCATATTGCGTTGTTGGGTTTGGAGTGAATTGTTTTATATTTGTGATAACGCAATGAAACCAAATTGTGCAGACATTATTTTTGGCCAGGCTGTCAATTAAAGAAATTATGACTTAAAACCAAGAGAGAACCAATTAAATATTAATAACTGTAATGTTGTAGTCAGTGTATGCTTTTTACTCTGAGCTTTTTTTACATGGTAAAATAAAAACCTGTAGCTGTTGTTTTCCTTTTTTGCCAAATAATCTTGTCTGGTTGGTTCTTCCGTGTTTTGGACTTTAAAATATTTTGATGTAGGGTCAATGATGATAAATATCCCCTCCGGACATCACTTTTGCTCACTACTGAATGCATGTAGTGTTGAGGTTTATGAACCGCATTGTCTGCACTCCCATTGGTGATCACTGACTGCACACTTGCATAAGAGCACAACTTTTCAATTGTTGTTGTTTCTCATGACGATATAAAAATGTAACCTTCCAGTAGCTTTTTTGCTGCGTATGACTGTCAGTGTGAATTGCCTTTATATTGATGAGAGCTGTTCAGCTGCATTATTGAGATGTCTATTGTATCTGTGCTTTTGTAGAGATGTCAGACAGATGCTATTGAAACTGGTGGAGTTACAGTCCAGTAACTGGGGGCGAGTTCTCACAGCCGCTGTGTCCAGTGATGCTACACCTGACAATGACCCCAACTACTTCATGGTGTGTATATGCCGAAGAAATTTAATTCATTCAGATGCACGTAATTTTGGAGTAAAATGTCTATCTGTGACAGTGTCTTATGCTCCCAAAGGCTGCATTTGTTTGATAAAAAATACAGTGAAAACAATAATACTGTGAAATATTATTACAATTTAAAATAAATCTTTTCTATTTGATTATATTTTAAAATGTAATTAATGCCAGTGATGGCAAAGCTGAATTTTCTGCAGCAATGATCAGTTTAATGCATTCTTGCTTAGTAAAAGCATTATTACTAGGGGTGGGAATCTCTAGGCACCTCACGATTCGATTCCGATTCAGAGGGTAACGATTATCGATTATTAACGATTTTTTTTTTTTTACTTACTTGGTACTTTTAAAGCAAAGTATTTATGATGACCCATAACGAACTTACTTCCAATACTTCCTATATTAATTTTATTAATAAAACAAATGGAAGTGATTTGGAAAGTCAACTGTAAGGTTACATTTGCCAACATATGTCCCAACATTGCAAAGAACCAACAGGAAAATAAATGTGTACCTGTAGCAGCATACTTGTAGTAAATGATTACAAACTTCAGCATATTCTGAATCTCTAGCATTTAATTATAGACTTCTAACCAACATCCCTCCTGTTATTTCCAATGAGCAATATAATCTTCAGACAAAAAAATTTTTTGCTGTAGCAAAACCACAAACAGTTTTCGTTAAAAAATATAGAATGATGTACCAGCAGCTCTCATACAAATGTAATGCTGGACATACGCATATTCCGGATAATTAGTAACATACAAAGCCACTCTTATACACAACTAAATAATAAAGAGTTATGACTTGAAATGTTTGCTGTATACTACAATCAAAAACAGCTTATACAAAAAAAGTGAATGAACATTTGCAGAGAGCACAGTCAAAATGTAACTTTTTGTTACTGAAATTGCACATATTGCAGTATAACGTACGTATAACAGATCGGTTTACACACAGTGTACTGATGTGAAAACTAAACAATACAGAAAGCAGCTCTCATACAAAAATACTAAATAGGTAACAATGAAATTGCCAATTTTACATACGTTAGCTTTTAACGAAAAAGGTGCCGTTCGAATTTGGCGCTCATCCATCATGAGTCTGTTATGTATGTGCGCGACTCTGTTATGTGCGTGTCTCTGTTACCCACAGACTGTCCGCGCACTGCATGTCCGCTTATAGTTCCGCCTTTTGCGTTCCGTCAATATTACGTTATTAGAAAAAATATATATATTTATTTTTTTAGAAAATCGATTTTTTGATATTTGTGAATCGATTCAGAATCGTCCGCATCGCGATGCATCGAAGAATCGATTTTTTCCCCCACCCCTAATTATTACTATTATTATTTTGTAAAGTACTCTGTGACAGTATCTTTGGTGGCTCTCTTACTGTGTTTCTCTCATATTCCTCAGAATGAACCAACCTTCTACACAGCTGATGGGACGCCTTTCACAGCAGCAGATCCTGGTGAGTGTGGTGTGACCCGTGTACAGACTTCAGCAAGTGGCTGAATATCACGAAACCATGTTCCAGTCCAAAAAAACAAAGCCTATTTTATGACCATTACTAATACTTGCATTAAGTTTTTACATATTTTTGTATAAATTATGTAAGTTTTAAAAATAATTTTCTACCAAATGTTCATTATCATAACATGTTTTTTTTTTGTCGTTTTTTAAAAAAAAGATTAATAATAATTACTATCTTTTTTAAATGTATATTTTTTAGTTCATTTCACTAAAATTAAGATATATTTTTTTCAGTACAATTTTTCATGTTTTTTTATTTTAAAAAAAGTCTCATGCTCACCAAGGCTGCATTCATTATACAAAAATACAGTAAATATTTTGAAATATTACTACAAAAATAAAATAACTTTTCTTTTTGAATATATTTTAAAATGTAATTTATTCCTGTGATGGGAAAGATGAATTTTCGAATGAATTTTTTTTTAATGAGAAATGTATTTTGATTGTTAAGACAAATGACACAATGCTCATACAGGTTTAATTTTCTCTAAGTGATGTATAATTTCCTTTTTTCTTTTTCTTTTTAAATTTGGTTTAAAATATGATTGACATGTTCTTGACAGGATTCTACTAAGTTGTTCACATTCAATTTGATTCACATTTATTTGTACAGCACTTTTCACAATGCATTTCGTTTCAAAACAGCTTTAAAAAAACAAACATGTTTCTACATTACAATTTAGAGTAATCTGTTGGTGACTGTCAAAATATTGTCCATATGGCAGAAATGTACAGTTCAAAGATAATACAAATCATGCAGTTAG
The DNA here is from genome assembly GCF_963993115.1 of Abramis brama. NCBI lineage: Eukaryota > Metazoa > Chordata > Actinopteri > Cypriniformes > Leuciscidae > Abramis > Abramis brama. The sequence continues at coordinate 6,057,826 of NC_139967.1, read as the reverse complement.
CAAACATCATGTATTCATTTAAGCAGAAACAATGAGCAAGTTAAAGTGTAATTTGTCCTCAATTTTTTATTTTTTTCCCACCACAGAATACTCAGACAAATATCAGGAGATTCTAGACAGAGAAGACTACTTCCCTGATGCATATGAAGAGAATGGAAATGAATCGTGAGTAGATGTTTGTACATTTGTGTTCAGAATATCCATTATAATGTCCGTTTACTGCACAACTTAGTAATATAGTAAAGCTGAGAGGATAGTGAGGCCAGCAGCAGCAGCAGCAGTTAGCGTGGCCTAGTGTTATTTTGGTAACACTTTACAATAAGGTTCCTTTATTAAACATTAGTTAATGTATTAACTAACATGAACTAACAATGAGCAATACATTTATTACTGTTTTTGTTAATCTTTGTTAATGTTAGTTAATACAAATAAAACTGTTCATTGTTTGTTCATGTTAGTTCACAGTGCATTAACTAATGTTAACAAGATTTTAATAAACTATTAGTAAATGTTGAAATTAACATTAACAAAGATGAACAAATGCTGTATAAGTGCAGTTCATTATTAGTTAATGTTAACTAATGTAGTTAACTAATGAACCTTATTGTAAAGTGTTACCAATATCATTGACATAAAAAAAGTGTCTATATAATTTTTATTTATTTTTAGATATTTATTTTAATAAGTTAAAATAAATGAAAACAAGAAATTTTGCCATAAGCTGAAATCAAAAATATAATAAAAAATACATATATTTATTAAATATTTATTTATTTCAGTTAAATTTTATTTTATTTCAAGTAACAAAAGTTTTTTTATGGTTTTAGTTATAACTAAAATAACCCTGGTGTGTGACCATCCCCTCTGCTCAAACTCCAGTAATTGTCCTCATCACAATGATGCTTGGTGGAGTCAAAGAGCAAATTTTAGTGAAGTCAGCAGTCCAGGGAGAGCACTCTACTCTAACAGTTTTGTTTTAAACTACACAGTTGCAGTGAGGCTCTTACAATAAAGAAATCCATGAACATAATAAAAATGTTTAGTTCATAGTGTAGTCATCCAATCTTATATTGATGATTTAGACAACTGCACACATTTATTTATAATTAACTGGTTAATCAGTAACCAACTATTAATACTATCAGTTAAACATTAAAAAATGTGCTATACATATAAAATTGGGTTTCTAGGAGAGAGAAAAAGAAAAAAAACGATAATTTGCGTACAAGTCATTTTATTATTACATTAATGTAAAATACCGGTAAATAAAGCTAAATGTTTACGAACATTATAAACACTGTAAACATAGCTATAGGCTATTTTAGTTCCCCTCACTCCATGATAAATCCTGTAAATGTAACTTTATTCAGAACTGAACAAGAATACAAAATAAAACTAGCTAGCCTATTTAAAATTAATCCATTTAAAGCAAAACTGAAACAGAAACCAGTGTCACGTAGCCCACCTCTCTCATTGTGCAACAAATCCAAATGATTCTATATTCGTGATGTATTTGGATGCTAAATTATTATTTATTATGTAAACTAGGCTTTGTACTTAACTAGCATTCTAATATCCACATAAAACATCATCCTTCACGTGTGCAGAAATGTGCTTGGTATAACACCACAGTGAGGCGGTGGTCACGCTCAACAGCACAGATTATACTATGGACTATTTAAATTGAGCAGTGTAACTCTTTATGTTTGGTTTGACTGTTTTTTATTCTGATAATGAACAGGCTGCAATGTCAAGTTAGCAGTGCTAGAACTGATATGTGTGTGTGCGCGCAAGGCGATCTGCACAATCACTTGAGTTTTTTTCCTGATAACAGCGGAAACAACTTTATATACTCAGTCATTTATGGTCATACTTTTATAATAGAATATTTAATAATAAAATGTATAATGTGTAATAAATGTTTGTATTCAGACTATTTTAGACTGGTTCGGGTCGTACCGCTGGGGAGTAGCCCAGTACCTGTCATAAGCCGCGTTTCCATTACCCTTCAAATTGCACAAATTGAAATTGCGAATTGAAAATATGCTTAATGGAAATACGTAATTTTCGCAAAAACTCCCATTTATCGCAAAAAAGTTTTTACGCTCGCATGAGGTGGTTTTTCAGGCAATTCGAAAAAAGAAATATTTCGCAAAACTGCAATGGAAACAGTTTTTGCGCATTTACAGTCACCTGACTTAGAAGACGCGGTGTGTTTGGACAGAATACGAGTTATTTATTAAATTCATATAAGACAAAATAATTACAGGAATAATGGATTCTAAACCTCAAATAAATGCCACAATCAAGACCTCGAAGCAGATATGAGGGAGAAACACCCAGAAACAGCTCATATGTGCCGCTCACAAGTATAATAAGGGTCGTTCCTCACCATTAATGCTTGGAAAACACACATACATCTCCTTCGATTAATAATAATGGCCAGTGCAGTGGCTGGGATAAGTACATAAACCTCCATTTTGGAATGATTTTACTGATCACGAGAGGAAAAAATTAAGTTTTAGTCGCATAACATCGGTTAATGGAAACGCCGTCATTTCGCAATAGTTTTTTGTCTGTAATGGAAACGCGCCTACAGACATAAACAGAGAGAAGTAGCTCTGGCTGCAATGTTCATCCGCAAGACGCATACAGTTCTGTTTATTAATCGCTAGAGCGCCAAAAGTTACGGACTACAGCTTTAAATAACCAAACTTTAACAACACAAGGGCAGATCCCTCGAGCGCAGCTGATGACGCCTTTAAAGGAACACTCCACCGTTTTTTCATATTAAACTATGTTATTCCCTTAACTAAGACGAGTTGATGCATACCTCTCTCGTCTCAGTGCGTGCACTCAATCGCTCTGGCGCGCGGCGACACTTAGATAGCACTTAGCTTAGCCCAGTTCATTCATTAGGGACCAAACAGAGATGAAGTTAGAAGCGACCAAACACCTCCACATTTTCCCTATTTAAATACAGTTACACGACCAAGTATGGTGACACAAAATAAAACGTGGCGCTTTTCCAAAGCGGGTAAAAAGGATAACTATAATGTATGGCGGAATAGCACTTGGGACTCGGGAGCACTTCGACTCGGCGCAATAAAAAGTCACATTGGTTGTAATGACAGAAGTGAGAGGGAGAGGATTTTTCAGGAGTGATGATATTACTGCGCCGAGTCGAAGTGCTCCCAAGTGCTATTCCGCCATACATTATAGTTATCCTTTTTACCCGCTTTGGAAAAGCGCCACGTTTTATTTTGTGTCACCATACTTGGTCGTGTAACTGTATTTAAATAGGGAAAATGTGGAGGTGTTTGGTCGCTTCTAACTTCATCTCTGTTTGGTCCCTAATGAATGAACTGGGCTAAGCTAAGTGCTATCAAAGTGTCGCCGCGCGCCAGAGCGATTGAGTGCACGCACTGAGACGAGAGAGGTATGTATCAACTCATCTTAGTTAAGGGAATAACATAGTTTAATATGAAAAAACGGTGGAGTGTTCCTTTAAAGGACAAATCCAGTGAAAAATGAACCTGGGGTTAATTAACACATGGTTACCGAGTTGATCGTTCCCTGCGATGCGTTTTCATGAAAATCGAATGTATAGAGTTTTATCTTTAAAAACAGATTAGCTCATAACAGTAGTATATGGGGCACAGAGTAAGTAAAAGTAAATCGCTAGTTAATACCACTAACAAGGCTCAAAATAGCCTCACACTAACACGGTAACATAATGAGGGTCCCTACATTTTATAAAGACAGTACATTACACGTTTACAAGCACGGCGTTCGTGACTCGATTAGTCGAGACTGTTTTCCAAGATGGCTCCTGCATGTAAACGCGTAATGTACTGTCTTTATAAAATGTAGGGACCCTCATTATGCTACCGTGTTAGTGTGAGGCTATTTTGAGCATTGTTAGTGGTATTAACTAGCGATTTACTTTTACTTACTCTGTGCCCCATATACTAGTGTTATGAGCTAATCTGTTTTTAAAGATAAAACTCTATACATTAGATTTTCATGAAAACGCATCGCAGGGAACGATCGACTCGGTAACCATGTGTTAATTACCCCTAGGTTCATTTTTCACTGGATTTGTCCTTTAAGTGATGCTTGAGTGACCAAGAATATTCCAATTTACCAATATCTTTGCTTCGATTCCTCCGTCCTCATTTTAGCATCCTCAGGAGGGTGGAGCTTAGACGCGAGGAAAGGAAGCGAGAACGCACAAATAAAAGGCCATGTAAATAAATATCTAAGCTTTCACTGTTCCATCTGTTTCAGTTCCGATGATGATGATGAAATGGATCCAGAGATCGAGGAGGCGTTTGAGAAGTTTTGCATGGAGTCGGACGCAAGAAGAAAGAAATGAGAGACTGTGAGATTGTCATGTTAACGCATTACCCGACCAGCTGGAATGTTTCAGAGTGGGCGGAATCAAGAACATTTTGGTTGATTTTCGTTTAATTTCTCAACATGCACTTCTTGGCTACAATGTCACTGGATTTATGGCTGCATTGGTTTAGTTGAAATGCAGAATAATTTGCAAGGCCATCAAATTGTCAGTAGCCATTGGGTTTGGCATTTGGGTTGTGAGGTTTATTTTATGTGTGTTCTGATTTATCAAACACCCCCCCCCCCCCCGAAAAAAAAAGTTTGCAGTGAGATTTTAATATGAGCCGAAGAGTAGCATCATCAAGTGTACGTGTGGTTTGTTTGCAGATTAACTGCTCAGTAAATGTAGGAGAAATGAGGCGGGACGCATCGGTTTGTGTTTTACTCCTCAAGGCATTGCCATTTAAAGTTACAGTGCACAGAGAGTAAGACAAAGTTTTAAGAAAACAAAACTACTGTTCTTCCTTTCACAGATTCTCCTCGAATCTTTTCTTAGCGTTCTACTTTCAATTTATGCACATGTTTGAGGAAAGGAGAAACCCCAACTTTAAAGTCTGTTTTTTTTTATTTTTTTTATGCAGGGATACATTTTCCACATCATATGTTAAGCGTGTTAAATCAGAAGAAAAGCTCAGTACAGTTTTGGGGCTTTACACAGATTCATCCGGCACTGTGATTTACAGATCACGAACATCTCATGGATCCCAGATAAAGGAATGTTTATTTTAATATAGCTGTAAATATTATTTGCTGCATTGTTTGCCTGCAATAAATCTTTATTAATACACTGTCTCTTTGTGTTTCTGTTGGTTAGAACTGAGCTGTTTTGGTTTTTTTCTTCTTTAGATAATGGACTGTTAGATGAGATGTTGTCCAACGTGTTTTGCAATCTGTAAACTCTTTCATGCATGGCGTCCCCAGTTGCATACCAGTGAATGAAAGTATATTTTACTCCAATGTAATATACAATATAACATTAACTATGACCCTTTATTTGGCTTTTGTAAAACTGATGATGATTTACAAAGTAAGAAAACAAAATTCTACTGATATTCAGTAAACATCTTTTATGAAAACGTTTATTTATTTGCAATTGTAATGCAATATGCAAAAAAAGTGGTGAATATTTCAAACTAAAATAATGAAAAGATAGCAAATCATATATCTAAATTAAATCTTGATCCATGTTTGTTAGCTCAGGTTAAATCTTTACACCAAGGGGGCGACAACAGACACACAAGAGTTATGAGTGCTGTAGAAGAAGTGGTTCATCCAATCAACGTCGTTCTCTTCATGAACCGCGAAAATTTACATGGCAACTAAAGACAGTCCGATTCATTTCTGAGAATCGGTTCTTTTGAACAGAACAATGAATTCATGTCAAATAATTGAATCAAAAAACGATTCGGCGATTATTTGGTGCATGACATCCTGACGTTGCAATAAAGTCTTATCTAGGAACACATGGGTGGCTGATTATGATGTGTGTTTTTTTTCGAGCAAGTTTAATCAATAAAAGTGTTGTAATTTCGTGTCGCAGTTCAGTTTAATATAGCTTTAAAAATAATTCAAATCTACATTAAAAAACTTTTGACTTCCAAATTTTGATTTAATGCAATTTATTTGAACTGAGTCATACAATCAAATAGGACATTTTATTTGTAACATTTCTTCTTTCCTCTCTTCACTCCCGGGTTTGTAAACCAGTTCTGTCGATTCATTCAAAAGATCCGACTCGCAAGAACGATCTATTTACGAATCGCACAATTTGACTCGCGGCTGTGGAGTTTGTTTGTGTCTCTTCAGTGATTTTTAGTGTTTACGTTTAGACCCTCGCAGTCAAATGGTTATTTTGTTGTTTTGAGTTCCAGCCGTAGCGTTTTCAGTGTCATGTTGAGTGAGTCATGTGTTCAGTTAGGTTTATGGTCATGTATGTGGACGAGTCTGTGGATGTGTATTACGCAGACGGGTGCAGACTTCAGCTCTCACCCTGCGGATCTGAATTCATGATAGAGAAACACTTGTCACCCTCTGCACACCCGCTACAGCCCAGAGAGAGAGTCAGACAGAGAACAAGATTCGCCATCAGCGAGTATAAGGTACACATATCACCCTTTCATCTGTATAACTATCAAAACTGTGTCAGTGTAATGCTAAACGTGTTGTGTCTGACTGTTGCATTGCAGTCTATCTATCTATCTATCTATCTATCTATCTATCTATCTATCTATCTATCTATCTATCTATATCTGTCTGTCTGTCTGTCTGTCTGTCTGTCTGAATAACTCACCATGTGCTGTTCATACCATATAATCTATCTGTCTGTCTGTCTATCTGTCTATCTATCTATCTATCTATCTATCTATCTATCTATCTATCTATCTATCTATCTATCTATCTATCTATCTATCTATCTCACCTTCTGCTGTTATACCATATCCCTCCATTCATCCATCCATGAGCTGTATTTTGTTTGTCTTAAGTATTTTACTGCTGTGAATATGGATGCACAGTATAAAATTAAATCACTTATTTTTTCTTTCTCTTGTTTAGGCACTGGTAGTGAATGCTTTGGCATTCAGAAACAAGTATGCAACTCATCCATATTTGCCTGAAGAGCTCATAACAGTGGAATTCAACAAGGTTAGACTGTCCTTAAGATGTACCTTTTATTACTGAAATCATGTAAATCCAGCTTAATTTCTCATTTATGTTTATTTGCTTAACCAAATGCTCATTTGCAGAAGTTCAACCGTGCCATAACTGAGGTTGAGTGGCCTGGGTCTGACTCTTGCACCACTGGGTCGCATGGAGAGATCACAGTTTGCTCTGTTGATGGACATGCTGAACTGGTTCTTTCCTCTTCTGGAGAAGAGTTCACGGTGGAGTTTATCTGTTGGTCCAGCCAAAATGAAGTAGAGTCGCAGTATTTGCAGCTTCAAGGTCACCAACACAAAAGCACATGTTTATTAAGTGGCTTGTCATTAAAATCCACCAAGGTTAAGGGTTTAACCTCCTCAGTAAGTGCTTGGATGGACGATCCTGGGTCAGTCGGAAAAGCCCCCAATATGGAAAGACTGGAATCAACAAGCTTGAAGTCTGAAAAGGTGCATGTGTACACCACAGTGATCCAGCAGTATTCCCGAGTGCTTTACCCACAGATGTGGTGCTATCCTCTCTCATTGGCTGTCAAGCAGTGGGAATCACAGAAAACTAAAATAAATACTATAAATGGGCAAGATAGGAAAGGTTTAACAGACAGCGAAGATCGACAAACATCTGAAACAGGGATGAAGACTCATCTTCCCAAATCATTGCCTTTAAAATGTCCCTCTCCTCATCAGCACAGGTGAGGAACTCCAAACAAACACAACATGCAGTCTCATCTCATCTCTCTCTCTTTGGCTTTATTTATGGATGAATCTCTCGACCTGTCAAGAACTGGTAATATTTCACCCCTCAAATAAGTATGTCATCCCCAAAATCGACCATGTGATGTTCAGGTGGAGGTATAACACTGTGAATCCTGATTTGCTGGAACAGGAAGAGGAAGTCACAGCTGAGTTGGTGAAAGTGGTCTGGTGCAAAGGCATTGTATACCGGTGATTACCGATTCATTTCATGTTCATACACCATTACCTATTGCATCATCTTAAAGACCATTACTGGGGTAAAAACTTTACCAAGGGCAAAAATATAATTTGTAAGGATCCCAATAGGTTACATTTTTATACATATATATTATGTGTGTGTGTGTGTGTATATATATATATATATATGTATGTGTGTGTGTGTGTGTGTATATATATATATATATATATATATATATATATATATATATATATATATATATATATACACACACTTTCAGTAGTATATGATATTTTTTATATTATGCCTTTCCATATTTCAATTAAAAGATGATTTTATCTAATCATTATTCTTAAGGATTGGTTTCAAATTGTATGAAAAAAAGCAATATATTTCAGTATATTTACTTTACTTTTGATTCATGATTTGTTTGCACACAGTCCTTAAATGGATAGTTCACCCAAAAAAATATTTTGATCCAAAACCAGTGTGATTTTCTTTCTTCTGTAAAACATAAAAGAAGATATTTTGATGAATGTCTGTTATTTTTGTCCATAAAATGAATGTCGAAGGGGTCCAATGTGTTTTGGTTTCCCAGAATTTTTCAAAATATCTTCATTTGTGTTCCACAGAAAGAAAGTCATTTGGAAAGGTTTGAAATGACATGAGGTTGAGTAAATGATGACGGCTTTTTCATTTTTGGGTGAACTGTCCCTTTAAGGACTATGTGCCAAACAAATAGAGTATGCATTAGACTTAAACACTGACTGATGATGATTTCATGTATTTTCTCTCCTTTAGTATAGTAGATGGAGTGATACCGATGGTTGAAATCTCACCTGGTGATGGTTCTGTCATTAGATCCAATGGTGTTTTAGCCAATTACTTCACACATTACAAAGCTGGAGCTGCTCACAGAGATGTAAGACAACACTATCAAGATGTGCTTGGTCTCAGGAGAGGCTGATGTACTGATGCAGAGAGCATTACATGAATGAATGGTTCAGAAGATGAGTTGATTTCTGTGTTCTCAGGCAGTGGAGTGTGTGTATTACCTGTGTGGTCTCCCACCTGACGTACCGGGTCAGCTGTATTCTGTCCAATCTATTGTCACACGGGCCAGCAGGTGAGATGAGAGGTTACTAGCGTACAGCTCACATTAAAACCAAAACCAATAGACAGGATTCCAGGATAACTCATAATGTCATAATATTCCTAAATAGAGGAAAATTCCTATTTATAGAATTCAGTCACTAGGGGGTGATAAGGAGACCCAAAATGTTGCACTGCAAAGCTATTGAACAATTGTGTTTGCTAAGTCAAGCATCACTGTTAACGCATTTATTCAGCAAGGATGCATTGAACTGATAAAAAGTGACAGTAAAAGACATTTATAATGTTACAAAAGATTTCTATTTCTAATAAATGTTTTGTTTTTAACTTTCTATTCATCAGAGAATCATTATGGTTTGACATAAATGATTCAATATTCAATGCTGACAATAACAAGGAATGTTTCTTGAGCAGCAAATCAGCATATTAAAATGATTTCTGAAGGATCATGTGACACTGAAGACTGGAGTTATGATGCTGAAAAATTCAGCTTTGATCACAGGAATAAATTACATTTTAAAATATCTTTAAATAGAAAGCAGTTATTTTAAATTGTAATAATATTTCTCAAAATGACTTTTTTCATCACATAAATGCAGCCTTGTTTAGAATAAGAGAGTTCTTTCAAAAACACATTACCGACCAATAACTTTTGAATGGTAGTGTATAATTTGTGTATTCCACAAACTACATTACACGAAACAAAGAAAGACCATTTTGTCTGTGTTTTGTTAGGATTCTGAAATGTTTCATCCAGGCCAGAAGCTCCCTGAGGGTCCCGCTCTCTCTTTACTGCTGGAACGAGGTGTGTGTGACGGAGACTCGCTCCATGTCTGGTGTATATGTGTGTGTGTGTGATGATAACGGTTCTGTCTTCAGCAGGCTGCGGTGTGTGATTGTGTACGTGTAGTTCAGGAGGTGACGGTGGCAGGTACAGGACGTTTCAAAGCTCTCTCAGACGGGACGGTCGAGGTCTTGTTCCTGGATGGAGTTAGGGCTCAGATGATGTGGAAGTCTGACACACCTGCACAGGTACATAAACATACTGTGTGCATTTCAGTAGCGTACAACTACACACTGATCATGAACCATCTCACCAAACTGCTTGTTTACTCCCACATTTAATCAGCTCTTCACCAGAGACTATTTGTTAATGCGAAATGCTTACATCGATTCACATGCTAAGTTTTTAGTAATTTAGGGGGATTCAAACTCAAATTTGCATCATCGAGTTTTTCATAAATTAAAAATATTAGTTAAATATTATTATATTAATGTAATATATTATTTGTATATATTAAATATTGATCATTACATTACAATGTATGGTTATATTGGTGTATATAAATGAAAATGTAATGTTCATTTGGTGAAAAACACTGAATATGCCAGTTTTATATTGGTATCATTAAGATAATATAGTTTTTATTAAAAACAAATTTAATTAGTTTTTATTCTTATTTTGTTTTTAATTTAAAGTTTTAGTAATTATGTTGTGTGCTATGTCTATAGTTTTAATTCAGTTTTTGTTTTAGTTTATTTTAGTACATTAAAGTCAAACTGAATTAAAATGTTGCCTTGGCAACTAGCTGAAATAAAAAACAATTAAATGTATATATTTTATTGATATAATAACTCAGGATTAAACCAGATTTTTTTTTTTTATATATTTAACTTTTTTAAAACCTTTTTTTTTTCTTATTCTTATTTTACATTTTAAAGGTATATATTAATTTTTTCAAATGTATTGTTTTAGCTACATGGCCCAGTCCTAATCAGCATGCCAAATGCTCAATAGAGCGTAAATAAAGTTACATTGGAACCATGTCAATAAACAAAGTTTAAAATCCTGATTTTTTTTTTTTTTTTTTTTAGTTATGAATGCATGATTTTTAGATATGCGTTTTAGTTATGTGTTTGTAATGACAGTGTGGAGAAATGGAGCAGAGACTCAAGACAGAAGCCAAACCGTCTCACAGCTGGTGCCAGCTCAGTTTGCCAGATGGGCACCAAACTCTTGTCCAAGTCGAGACAGACAAAACATATCACAGGTAAAGAGATAATGAAAAAATCAATGCACCAATTACTTAAGAAAATACGTAATTTCCTATTATACATCTCTCTCTCGCTCAGGTATGTGTCGGTAGTAGTGCAGTGGTGTGACTGGGTAAAACAGACAGAACAGAGCATGAGCGCAGTGGGTGTGGCTCTCTCAGACTCCGCCCATTCTGACACTCCTCAGCCAATAACATGCAGGTATTAAGGAACTCTTATTCCCTGTATCATCTTTATTATAGTATTATAGTGATGCATATCAATCACTCTCTCCCAGAAATCGGCTCTCTATGTTCTTTCCAGGGTATTTTAAAATATAGTTATCCAGTATAATTGCTTTTTTTATGCAGTGAAATTGAATGGAGGATTGCCACAACAAACTTATTTGTCTCTTTACTAAGTTTAATGTATTTCAAAGTGTAAAAGGAAAATCTTCCCCTTCATCATCCTGATTTCTTTCACCCCTACAGGTCTGTTGTTTCAGAGCTGGAAAAGATCAAGAGGTTTAACTGTATCCTTTTTTTTTTTTTTGCTGAGATTATATGTGTATGTTAGGGCTGTCAAAATAAAATGATTATTTTTTTAAATAAAATAAAATAATTTTAATAATTTTGAATATTCGTCGAATCAAAAATAAAAATCCACATTCTAATTTTAGCTGTGCGTCAGTCAGTCTTATCAGTGGCGAACGAGATGTGATGATGATGTAAGAGTTGTTGTTGCGTTTTAAAGGTATAGCGGAGGATCTTTCCGAATTTTAGATAAGACCCGCCCTCTCCACTTTTTGAAAAGTTTGATTGATTCACCAGAATGATTGACAATTAGGAGGACCAATAGTATAGGCATTCCACCCGGAAGTAAAAAAATCCTCCGCTATACCTTTAATGTTTTTCTTAACCTATCCAGTTGAACCCACTTGATGCAGCGCTGCTGCGTTGTTCATTCAAAACATTGCAGAAATAGAGAAGCTCAATGCGATCTAAGTTACGTCAAAACCGTAACCAAGCCTTTTACACAGAAGGCATTTTCTGTGCTGTTTTCTATGTAAACAAGCGCTGGACGGACATATTTGACCTTTAGACTCGGGTCTCGCAACAGAGAGTCACATGTTTAGAGAGCTACGTAAAGTAAAAGAAGTTCAACTTTTAAAAAACATGTCTCGAGACATTGTGGGTGTTTTTCCATTCCACTGCATGTTTTTAAATGCAAAAAAGTACTCTGTCTGAAAGAACTCTTTGTGGCTCTTTGTATTAAACTATGCATAAATATTTGATGCTGTTTTGTTCATAATCGTTTATGCAATTTATGAAATTATATTTAATTTATAAACGTTAGTTTAAATGTAAAGCACTCTTTTGTACAGACTGTCATGTTATTTCATTGCTCTGAATAAACCATTGCAGTGCATTCATATTTTGCTCATTGCGCCCTCTTGTGGCCTCAGGAGACCTAACTGAAATTATGACTTTTAAATTCAAATATAATTTGAATATTAGTAATATTTACATTTACAGTTTTTCAGCCATTTTGACAGCCCTATTGTATGCGCTTTGTTTATGCAGAAGTTGACTATTGAGAGCAGGATGTTTCTTTAACACAAACCATCAGTTTTGTTGGAGAACAGCCCTGTCCTGCGTTCTACAGCGAGACCTTCGAGATGTGAGCGTTCTCCGGATCTCTCCGAGATCAAACTCACAGAGAACTGCATCTCTGAGGCTCTGCTGAAAACCTCCAGAGCCATACGGGACATCGACACGCTCTTATCGGACAGACCGTAGGCTAGACACGCACAGTTCTAGAAGAGCTTTCCAAAAACATTACCCAAAAAATTGTCTGGTTTTATGGATCAGGGAAATGGAAACGAGGCTGTATGGGACAAACATGAATCTCACTAAACCTGTCAAGAACATGTCTGGGTCATATTTTACCCCACAAAAAAAAAAAAAAAACATGGTCAAAAGACAATTTTATTGTGCCTATTTTCAGGAACTTCAAGCACATTTTCCCCCAATCCCCATTATTTTAATACTCTCTCTCTCTCTCTCTCTCTCTTTTTATATATATATATATATATATATATATATATATATATATATGTGTGTGTGTGTGTGTGTGTGTGTGTGTGTGTGTGTATATGTATATATATATATATATATAAAGCAATTATATTATTAAAATCGTAAGTATTTATATATTATAGTAGTATTTGTTATACTGCCTTTATTACTTTTAAGAATAATTATAATAAAACAATTATGGAAAAATGTGCTTAATTGTACAAAAATGTCTGAGAAAAAAAAAGGAGCAATAATTTTAATTTTCATGCAAAATATAATTTATAATTATTTTTCTTCTTTTGAATTTTGAGGTGAAATATTACCTAGATATGTTTTAGCAAGATTCACCCCTTAAAGCCATTGATTACATATTAATTTTCCTCAGTTTTGTTTCCATTGACTGTTTCACACACACACACACACACACACACGTCTTCCTTTTTCATTGTCACAGTTAAATGATATTTTTAAGGTTTTGTTTAACATTATACTATGCAATATCATATCTGATTGTGATTGAAATGACTTATTAAATTATTGTAGTTCTCTTTGCCCTATAAATACGTGTTCTTGACTCATTGATTTAACTGAGTGTGTTTTGCTTAAACGTTTAAACGGATAGTTCTCCCAAACATGAAAATTGTCATAATTTACTCAGGGCCGTTTGAAGGAATTTGGGGGCCCCAAGCAAAATGGACATGGAGGCCCCCCCAAACACCAATGGTTGATGGTTATTATAAAGTGTTACCGAAAAGATATGTTAGCATTTCCATATTTTGATATTAGAAGGGAAGGGATGCAGCTGCTTTCACAACTACCAATGCTTAAAAACATCCAGAGCTAATGTTTGATATGCACGGAATTTATTGTGTGGTATTCCAAAAATAGATTATCACGGTGGAATAGTTAGTATAGCATGCTATCTATGCCACTTTCATCAAAACCTATTACAAAGCTATAGCAATGTCATGTCATTAAATACTATAACAGATCTGCGTCTTCCTTATCCCGTTAAAAAAAAACATATTACAGTATGTAACCATATTCCGTCCGTTCGAAAAAAAGGTTGCACTAACTGTTCGTTACAAGCAGCATTTGCCTAACAACCCTAACCCTAACATAATATTTTTGCTAGCCTACCTGCTGCAAAATTACACCATTTGTACAAGACAAATAGAGCTATTTTATCCAGTGTAATTTATCACTTACCACTATCTTGTTTTACTTGCATAATTCCGCTTCATGATGACTGCCGAGGAGGTTTTGTATTTTGCCGGCAGCAGAGATCACGTGGTTGGCTGGCTGCTGTCAGCGACTACTGAGGGGGGCCCCCTTGAGGGGGATCCCGATAACAGTTTCATTGCACTTTACTGCATTGACTATCAAAGGGGCGCTCACACAGTTTGTCGTTGCATTTTATTCTTAACCAGTCGTTGTCTTGGGGCCCCAGGCCAGCTCGGGGCCCTAAGCAATTGCTTGGTTTGCTTGCCTTGTCGCGAGGGGCCTGCATTTACTCACCCTCATGTCGTTCCAAACCCGTAAGACTTTCGTTCATCTTCTGAGCACAAATAAAGATTTTTGATTAATCTGAGAGCTTTCTGTCCCTCCATTGACAGCTACACAACTACTACTTTAACGCTTCAAAAAGTTCATAAAGTGATCGTAAAACTAATCCTGTTAGTCCAAAACTAGTCCAAATTTTCTGAAGGGATTCAGTCGCTTATATGATAAACAGATTGAATTTAGGCTTTTATTCACATTTAAACATTGATCAGTGAACATAAACAGAAGCTCAACTGAACCTGCTTGACACGTGAGAACAAACCTCATTGGTTCTTGCTGAAGCTCAAACATGCTGCGTAACACGAGAATGAACCTCATTGGTTGCCACACGTCAAACAAACAAGCTTGAGCTTCCGTTTACCACAACTGATGTGTAAGTTGATGAATGTTTATATGTGAATAAAAGCCTAAATTCAATCTGTTCATCATATAAAGCGATCGAATCTCTTCAGAAAATTTGGACTAAACCGCTCCTTTCATAGGGATTCGTTTTTATGAACTTTTTGAAGCGTCAAAGTGTCAGTTTTCATCAAAAAGATCCTCATTTGTGTTCTGAAGATGGATTATACACTGATAAAAATGATTTTGTGGTGAGGTGAATACTATAGAAAAAAACAATGTAACTTACATGAAAAAGTTAGTTGGGCAAGAATAAAAAAAAGTACATTTTATATTAGTACTCAATTCAAGCATGTAGAAATGAAAGCATAAATATCAACGTTATAAAATTAAGTAAAATTATTCTGATACTGGTGTTTCCATCATGCACTGGGCCTTGAATAATTAATGAGGTTGATTTTGCACTGTTTTCCAGCTGTATTTACACTATTTTATCATTGCTTTTCTTGTTAGGATTTGTAACTTGCCATTTTGTGACATTTGGAGTTCATTTTCTACCCAAAATGACAAATTCAAACACAAAAACAATCCATCAAATGTTACCGTCATTGTCTGTTGTATTGAGGTTGTATAAGTATTGAGGTTTCTGCGTTCACACAATGCGTAACTTCTGATATGTAGATACTGTATGGTGTCTCACACAATATCTATATACTCAGCCTTTTACTAACCAAGTTAAAATGACTTATTTTCTTTGTTACTTTCACTTAACTTAGTTAAGTAGAGTTTACTTAATTCCATATGTGAAATTTTACTTAAAAAATATTCGTGCAAAAACTTGCCAAAGTAAATTTCACTTATTTCGAATTTTCACTGTTGGGTTGAAACTAACCCTCTAAGCCATTTAGGAGAAAGAAAAAAAGTTGTGGCAAAAAGTTTAAGTCATCAGTTCTTGTGCATGTTCAACCACACTCCTTGAAAACTCATCAGACAAACTAATAACCTAGTGGAAGTTGTTCTGTTCGTCATTATGGTGAGTCCCACTTGTTTGCTCTAACAGTGACTTGTGTGGTGTTTAGAATTAGACGACTGACCTTTATACGCTGCTCGTCTAAACACCAGATATACTATTATTATCATTGTTCGTATTAGAACAGTGATCTTATCATTGTCATTTGACCATCTGACCAGAGTTTGTGTTGGTTCTCGCACTAAATGGCTGTCCAAAGAATGAGACACTGGTTTTGAGCCAATACTAAACCTGACCTCAGATCAGGGATGTTATGCTTGATAGTGAAACACTGGTTACACCTCTTCCAGTTATAGAAACGTGCATGCATTTCCTTTGGGTGTATTTGCGATTCTCACCAGTTTCTGAGCCACTGTACTTCTACACACACTTATGTGCTGGCTGGGTGAGTTTGCAGAGAAATATTGCTACTTTATTTAAATGAGTGTCTTTATTTCGATTTTTGACTTTTCTGTTGATTTAGTTCTTGATTATCTTGATTATACTTGTGTTAGTGCAGTATATTAGAGCAGATGCCTTCAATACTTGAGGATTTTATTATGTTTCTTATTACGATTGATAACTAGTTTGAAGATGTGACTGATAAGAAACATACAATAGTATTTGATCATAGCTGCATTTTGAAGAAGCAGATGCAGTATAGCAACTGTGAATGTAAAGAGTGGCTAGTGTAAAGGCACAAAGGTGTGAATTTTCACAGCTTGTTTAAAAGTTCAGAATGTTTTCATCTGTAGCCTGTTCAAAGAGGTTTGCTGCATTAATTATAATATTAGGGATTATTGTAAATAATAAATAAATATTGTAAATGTGTATATATATATATATATATATATATATATATTTATTTTATTTTTTTCTAATTTTCTGGAGAAAATTAGTTGTTGACTGTGTAAAACGCGCTACCGCAATGCTGGGAGTGGTTGTTAAAGTGTTCAGAGTGGCTTTTAGTGTGTAAAGGTTCTTTATTGGCATCAATGGTTCCTTAAAGAACACTGTAAAAAAATTGTTTCAACTTAAAAAAAAGTAAGTGTTCGTGCTGCCTTAAAATGTTAAGTTCAGTCAACTTGAAATGTTGAAATGCATATTCATGAATCCGCATATACTAAATGAAGCAAGGGTGTAGAGTTACATTCAATTTTAAGGCATGACCAATTTTATTCAAGAATTTTTTTTTTATATATGTATTTTTTGTGATCAAAGATGAGTTTTAAGGGATAAAATTATTGTCTACAGAGGGACTTTAAATATGGAAGTTTCACAGGAAAAACATTCAAAGTCCCCTGTGGTGAAAATCAAGTTTTTATTGTTGTTTATATGTCTATGTGGTGTTTTAATATGATTTAAGACAAACCATGTGCAAATTCACAAGTCGACACCATTGCTGAGTATTTTCTCCTAAAACTGCAGTGAACCAAAGAGTCTCAAAATCACAGTTTGAAATCACTGGTGTTTCTGACGTCTCAAACTACCTTGTAACCAATCGGATCAACGTGTGATCGTCAACGATCGGATCTCTGAGCTGCTTTGAGTGAGTCGAGGCGGGGATCATTTGCATATTCATAGAACCGCGTATACTAAATGAGGCAAGGGTGTAGAGTTACATTCAAGCTATTTCAAGGCATGAATACAATTTTTTTTCAAGGAATTCCTTGTCATTTTGATGAGTTTTAAGGGACAACATTATTGACTACAGTTCGACTTTAATAACATTAACATGTAAGTTTGTGCATTGACTAATGTTAACAAATGAAACTTTATTGTACAGTGTTACCAATGTTTCTTTTATATTTGACTTCTTTTAGGCCACATTTACTAATGTACAAGCTCTGATGTCTCACTTTAACTCACGGGCTGGTGAAAGTATGTTTTCCCAACCTAATCAGAGCAATCAATTCAGGAGCACCAGGACGGAGGACCAGAATCCACCATTGATCCCCAAACCGGTGAAACTCAAACCTGTGGACATGCATAAAGGCGCAGGCTCCAGGCCTTTCCCTAAACCACTCATGGTCAAACCCAACTTTACAGTCAACTCTTTAGAGACTAGATTCAATCCTCTAGTTTCTAGCAACCCGCTCTATAGTGACTCGAGAAGGGATGCTGTTGGAGCAAAGCTGCCCAAAAGAGAACAACAGGAGAACTCGTGTACACAATCCCTTTCAGCAGGAGCCGGACCCTGGACTCCTGCCAAACCATCTGCTATGCAGAAACCTGTTTTTCATAAAGACATCTCTGCAGCGCCGGAAACTGCTACTGATGATTTGTCAGTGCCAAAAACGAAGCATCTCCCCAGTGTGTTTGCTTTAGGAAAGTGTCCTTCCAAACCAGAGAGACCTCCACATGTTAACCTCAACAAGTTCAGAGGGAACGGTAAGACATGGACATCACCATATGGGTTCATTCTTTTTAAATGTCTAGAATTATGTGAGTGTACAACTAAAATACAGTGGTGTCAATAAGATTTTAGACACTTACACAACTGTTCAAAAGTTTGGGGTCAGTAAGTTTTTTTAATGTTTTGTGAAAAGTCTCTTAAGCTCATAAAGACTGTATTTATTTGATTAAAGGTGCTCTAAGCGATGTCACACGTTTTTTAGGCCAAAACATTTTTTGTCACATACAGCAAACATCTCCTCACTATCCACTAGTTGCCTGTCCCACGAACACACCCAGGCTCCACAAACAGCAAGAAAAACAAACTGGCCCAGCCTGGACCACGAAACATAACAAACAGTGTTCCAGCCAATAACCGACAAGAATGATTTGGGGGTGGGGGTTGGGGGGTTAGTGCGCGTGCACATGAAGGGGGGTGTGGAGGAGAGAGAAGCATGAAGAGGGAAGTTAGCTAGAGGAGAGATGTCCTAGACGACGACAATGACTAACGTTAAAATTATATTCTCTTGAATTTTGATATGGCCGACACACGGCCAAAGAGACGACGTTCCGATGAACAAATAGCAAAGAAGAGGGAAAAAGGAGAAGGAACACGAAGTCACAAATTTACATTGGGGGAGGGGACGGGATGAGGAGGAGGGAGGGTCGAGCTAGTCTCAATTTTGTTTGACTTTGACAATACTTTGAACGTCAACAAGAAGTGGCGTCACCCAACTTCGCTTGGAGCACCTTTAAATTATAGAAAAAACTAATATTGCGAAATATTATTACAATTTAAAAGAACTGTTTTCTATTTAAATATTTTTTTTTCAAATGCAATTTATTCCTGTGATCAAAGCTGAATTTTCAGCATCATTACTCCAGTCTTCAGTGTCACATGATCCTTTCTTTCTAGTATGCTGATTTGCTGCTCAAGAAATATTTCTTATTTTCAATGTTGAATTTTTTTTGCAGAATACTTTAGAAATTTCAAAAGAACAGCAATTATATGAAATAGAAATCTTTTGTAAAATTATAACATTCTTTGCTGTCACTTTTGATCAATTTATTGTGTTCCTTGAATGATTAAAGTATTAATTTCTTTAAAAAACATTACTGACCCCAAACTCTTGAACTTTATTTTGAATCACTTAAAATGTCTGAATGTCATTGCATTATATTACAAAATGTGTCAAAAAATGAATACATTCCACAAAAAGAATTTTAAGAAACTAGAATAATAATAATGAACAGCCACATTTACATAAAGAAAATGAATCCTTTAGTAGGACCATTCATAAAGTGTGACTCAAATGTCCAAATACTTTTTTGGGCCTACCATATTCTTGTCTAAACACCCAAAATCCATTTCCCTGAGCTGTGAAATATAACCTATATTTTAAAAAAGAGATTACATTTACAGACTCATGGACGATTCAATGTCTAACGGTTTAGTTTTTGTCGCTTCATGTTCTGTTTCCATCTACTGGTTCATCAGTATCCAACACCAATAATCCTGAGCTTGATCCTGGAATTTTCCCCCTCCCACCGCCACCGGAACGCCTGTCAATCACATCTATGACTCCGCCCCCATCGCCAGACTTCACACTTCCACCTCCTCTCCCTCCACTGTGAGTGCTGACTTTATGAGACGCACGTAAACACAAATCTGGAAATACATACAACAATACAATACAATACATTAAAAAAAAGGGTGTCATGAAATAATAATTACTATTAATTAGTTAATTTCTTGGGACATGGTACTATAGTAATACCATGGGGATTTAGTAGTGAAATACACTGTAAAAATCAATTTTTTCAAAGTTGTAAATAATAAAAAAAGAGTATATTTTATAAGAAAGTACTATTTCAGTCTTTCTACTTCAAAATTTCATATTTGATTCACTGTTACTTGTTTCTTTGAATTATTTGTGAAATTTACTTGCAATTTCTGAGTAAAAATAGTTTCAAAGTAAAGCCTATACACCATTTGTGTGTGTGTGTGTGTGTGTGTGTGTGTACGTGTACCTTGACATTTAAATACCATGGTACATGAGTATGAACTCATAGTTTTTTAATTTCATGGTACCACTGCTGTACTGTGAGGTAATGCAATAGTACAATTGCATGTATTATCATTAATACAAAGTTGTGAAGCATAAATTCAAAAGTAAGCTTGTTTTTACTGTTTGTTCTGTTGTGAACAGGGATCAGACTCTCCAGGAGGATTTGTACGATGATACGGACACCCTGGACAGGACACAGACTTCACTAGGTCTTCAAAGAGAAGTTATATAAATGAGTTTCAAATTAACGTTTGATACATACAGTAACCCCAAGAAATTAATGTCACTGCATTAGATTACAAAATATCAAAGATATCGACCTCATTTTAAAGAAAAAGCACATTCAAGCATCACATGAAATTACATTTATAGGTGTTACTTTAATATTATTGCAGGGCGGGGGCGGGGGTTAGGTCTTTTTTCAAAGTCTGTAAACATCTCTCTTTTCTGTTTTAGGTAAAAGCAGCAATGACCACGAGGTGAGGATTGTGTTTGCTTAAGCTGACATCTGGTGTAGAGCTGTTTTAAATAGCACATCCACATCTCACTTCTAAAACCCTTGGTAAAAATAGTCTGCAAAAAAAACAGCTTCTCAAAAGGCATTTACAAGACAGTCATTATTACAGACTGAAGAAAATGATTGTGTAAATAAAACACTGAATTTTTAAGATTAGTTCATTTGAACTTTTACCGTCTCTGTTTGTTTCTTGTGTAGGAGTCGGGTGAGGAGATATACGAGGATCTTGACAGCAACCGGTGAGATCTCTTATTTAATTGTGGTTGCTAAGTCGAGCATTATTATTACTCAAACTTAGAATTAGTGATTTGAACAAACTCCTGAACCAATAAAATATAAAAGGCATAGTTCATGTTATGCCCTTGTACAAAGTCTTGATTTTGTTTTTGGGGTCTTTTTTTTTTCATGCTTGAATATTCAGAAAAACACATATTTTCACATATTTGACACTGTTGCAGCTCCCCTCTTTCCAGTCTGTCAGTAATGCTCCGTTTAGTTCCTGTCTCTATGAAGCCCCTCCTTCTGAAAAGCTCAGTGTGCTCTGATTGGTCAGCTGGACCAGTGTGTTGTGATTGGTCAACCGCTTTGTTGTTACTCTTACTCTGAAATTTACAACTCAAACTCCTCCTAGAGCTTTAACTCTACATACTCCAAACTCGGCTAAGACCTTCAGCCTATTCTGACTCGGTATGCTATATCTTTTCTAACTGATCGGACTTACGGTTTTCCTAAAAATGACGATCAAAACTCGGAAAAACTCCCATTGACTTACATTGGGGAGTTCTAAAAAATTAAAATCCAGATTCAAACTCACCAAACGACAAAAATTTAAATCTAAACACCTTGAAGACTAATTCAAACTGCCGTTCTACAGTATATACTATATGAGCCATTGAGACTCATTTAAACTAATAAACTCATCTATCTATCTACTTCAAACTATTTTAAACTACTTTAAACTTCAAACTAATTTAAACTTCAAACTACTAAATTTACTCCATTTAAACTTAAAAACTCTAAACTCATACACTTATAAACTAATTAACTTATAAACTAATGAATTCATAGACTTATGAACTCTAAAACTCATAAATTAATAAACTCTGAACTCTTAAACTCATTTAAACTTATAAACTAAACTCAAAAACTTGTACACTTATAAACTCATCCATTTATACACTTATAAACTCTAAACTCATAAACTCTGAGTGTGTGTGTGTGTGTGTGTGTGTGTGTGTGTGTGTGTGTGTGTGAACACACACACACACACACACACTCTAAACTCATTTAAACTTAAACTCTAAACTCATTTAAACTTATAAACTCAAAACTCAAAAACTCGTAAACTACTTTAAACTTCAAACCACTTTAAACTTCTTAAGTTTAAAGCTTCCAGCTCCCAAGCAACTCCATAGCAACCAAACTTGAGTACCCTAGCAACCGTCTTGCAAGACCTATATCTCTGTATCAGAACATCGTATAGAGATGAGGTTTGGCTCTTTTGACTCATGCTAGCAAACAGCACTTCCAACATGCTACACATGCTAGCAGTGAATAGCTACATGCTAATAGCGATTAGTTAAATGCTAAATCATGCAAAGATCATGCTAAGAACTCTATAAAAACTCCATAGTAACCATCTGTGACAACTACCAACCACCTAGTAACACCATAGCAACTGCCCAGAACACCCTAGCAACCGCCTAGCAACCGCCCAGAATACCTTAGCAACCGCCTAGCAACACCATAGCAACCACCCAGAACACCCTAGCAACCATCCAAAACACCCTAGCAACCGTCTAGCAACCACCCAGAACACCCTAGCAACAGCATAGCAACCACCCAGAACACCCTAGCAACTGCCTAGCAACACCCTAGCAACCAACCAGAATACCCTAGCAAACACCTAGCAACAGCATAGCAACCACCCAGAACACCCTAGCAACCGCCTAGCAACACCCTAGCAACCACCCAGAACACCCTAGCAACCGCCTAGCAACCACCCAGAATACCCTAGCAACAACCTAGCAACAGCATAGCAACTACCCAGAACACCCTAGCAACCGCCTAGCAACCACCCAGAACACCTTAGCAACCACCTAGCAACACCATAGCAACCACCCAGAACACCCTAGCAACCGCCTAGCAACCACCCAGAACACCCTAGCAACCACCCAAAGTACCTTAGCAACCACCTAGCAACAGCCTAGCAACCACCCAGAACACCTTAGCAACCACCTAGCAACACCATAGCAACCACCCAGAACACCCTAGCAACCGCCTAGCAACCACCCAGAACACCCTAGCAACCACCCAAAGTACCTTAGCAACCACCTAGCAACAGCCTAGCAACCACCCAGAACACCCTAGCAACCGCCTAGCAACCACCCAAAACACCCTAGCAACACCCTAGCAACCACCCATTAGACCCTAGCAAACACCTAGCAACAGCATAGCAACCACCCAGAACACCCTAGCAACCGCCTAGCAACACCCTAGCAACCGCCTAGCAACCACCCAGAATACCCTAGCAACCACCTAGCAACAGCATAGCAACCACCCAGAACACCCTAGCAACCGCCTAGCAACACCCTAGCAACCACCCAGAATACCCTAGCAACCGCCTAGCAACACCCTAGCAACCACCCAGAACACCCTAGCAACACCCTAGCAACCACCAAAAATACCTTAGCAACCACTTAGCAACACCCTAGCAACCACTTAGCAACACCATAGCAACCACCCAAAATACCTTAGCAACTGCCTAGCAACACCCTAGCAACCACCCAGAATACCATAGCAACCACCTAGCAACCACCCAAAATACCCTAGCAACCGCTTAGCAACACCATAGCAACCACCCAGAACACCCTAGCAACCACCTAGCAACCACCCAGAACACCTTAGCAACCCACTAGAAAACCCGCAACAACTTTTTAACTTTAAACTACTTTAAAATTTAAACTATTTAAACTTCAAACTAATTTAAACTTTAAACTAATTTAAACTTTAGACTAATTTAAACTTTAAACTAATTTAAACTTTAAACTAATTTAAACTCCAAACTACTTTAAACTTCTTCAAACTTTCTGGTCCAGCTTTCTCAAGCCAACTTAAAGTTTGTCTCAACGAACTTTTTAATCTAGATGAATATCATAGTTCCTGTCTCTATGAAGCCCCTCCTTCTGAAAAGCTCAGTGTGCTCTGATTGGTCAGCTGGACCAGTGTGTTGTGATTGGTCAACCGCTTTGTGCGTTTTGGTAATGTCACGCCCCTCACCATAACTGTGAGTTTCAATACACTACTAACACATCTCAATCAGGCCTCGTCCCCTTTATTTTGAGTATGCCTTGGGTGGGAATTATTTAAATGAGGAATATTGTGACATATTCGTTTCTGGAAGAAAACTGGGAGTTTCAGGGAGTTCAGAAACAGTGCACACTGATAGAGAGAACAACTGCTGCTGGAGTGACTTTGTGCTTTGTAAGTTTGCAGACATTTTTCATGCTCAAAGAGCAACATTACACACTAAAGAAAGTAGAAAATGTAAAAAAGCATAATTGATCCTCTTTAAACACAGCATTAAACCGAAGTTGCAATAGTCTTTTCTTCCCTATTGTGATGTATATCCGAGTGAAATGACTTTTCAAACGAGAAAAAATGGAGGGTGGGATTTGATTTTGTCCATGGGGAATTGATTGGATGATTGTGGTTTGCTATTGGTGGATCTCATGTGAGTGACAGGTTGCCCCGCCCCCACGCCAGTGAACACATCATCAGAGAAGAGATTATTCATTAGAGAAGTAATTTTCAACAAACTTGTGAACCATCACCCATCGTAATAGCAAGTTCTGCACCGACAAATGCCACTCACATTTTCTTCAGGAAATCTGGTTACTCTTTAGCAAAGGCTGCAGTTCAATTGGTCTCAAATTTTAATATGATTAATGAGATAAAAGAAGAAAGAATACTTACTCAAAACTCTTCTAATGGAAAACTTTCCTCTACACAGGCCTGAAGACAACAAAGAAACGATGGAGGAAAAGACGCCAAAAGAATCAAAAGAACTCAAGAAAAAGCTTGAAAAAGAAGAGAAGAAACGCTTGGAGCAGGAGAAGAAAGAGAAGAAAGAGCGAGAGAAAAGGCAGCAGGAGGCCAGGAAAAAGTTTAAAGTGAGTACAAACAGCTCAATCTGGATATCTCTGTTTTGAGCTTATGTGGGGGGTTTTATTTTCATGAATCTCATAAAACCTGTCAAGTACATGCCTGGAGACACATTTCACCTCAAAATTAAAATTATATTTCAGATTAGAAGATATTTTTTTAGGATTACGACATTATTTGTATATAATCATATATAATCTTTTCTCCATAATCATAGGAGTCTTTACTTTGATATAAATTACTTGGTTCATGCTGATTTTAAAAATTAGAATTTGTGGATAGAAATCGTTCTTAATTTAAGTTATTACGTTTGTGTGTGTGTGTGTGTGTATGTGTGTAGGGATTTACCCATCTCTGATGCTGTTTCAACCCAACTTTGGGTCAAATATGGACAAACCCAATGGCTGGGTTACATTTTTAAATGACATTTTTAACCCACCGTTTGGGTTTGTCCATATTTGACCCAAAATTATGTTAAAACAACCCAGCATTTTTTAGATTGTGGACATTAAGTAACTGGAATATTTGTGTATTTATAAACTTTTTTTTTTTTTTTTTTAAATGAAGGCTAACATTAGTAAGTGGTATAGTGATGGCTATAACTTCACCATCACTGTAATTTCTGCTCGGCTAGATCAAGGGTACGATTGAGGTAGTGGACACAGTGAAGGCCAGTGTGGACCACAAAGGTGGGAAGAACAAACTTCCACTGAAGCAGGGAGAGACCATTGAAATCGTGCGCAAAACAGAAAACCCGAAGGACTACTGGCTCGCCAGGAACACTGAAGGCCACTGTGAGTTAATCTGCCACACTGCACTGGATTTACACACAACATCTAATATATGTATATGCTGATATGTCGTGTTAAACTGAACATGCTCTATATTAGACTGTCTCTTCCTCGTTGAATAGCCATGGTTAGCTGCTATTATTGTGTTGGTGTGTTTTTCCATACAGATGGTTTTGTGAAGCCTGACACTCTAGATGTGCCTGTTGAAGTGAGACACACACAGGATGGACAGGAGGTGTATGATGATGTGGGTGCTAGTGAAGTCAATAAGTAAGAGAGTAACTGGTACACTTATTTACAGTATTAACATTATTGAAGTAATGTTTTACTAATTTAAAAACGTTATGTTATGTAATGTAATGTTTTATTATTTATGTTTTAACTAAAAAAAAAACATTTATTTTTTTCAGTCTACCCGATGGTAAGCCATTGCATTATACATTTAATAAATATAAATGTAAATAACATTGCAATCATTTATCGAGTGTCAAGTGAAGGAAGCGTAAAAGGATATACAGTCTTTGTTTTGTTTCCCCTTGTTCACAAATTTTGTCATGTGACTACTGACAGCAGTTGAGTGTGAAGATATTTATGAGTGTGCAGAAGATAATCAAGCTGATTTCAGGTGAGTTCATTTTTCATGTTCAAAAGCTCTTAATATTTCACTAAAACTGGTATATGCATCTAAGCAATCAATGACAGCACTTTTCATTTTTTTCTATTAGATTTTTTTTAATTTGATTCTCTTTTGTAGTACTTATATAGTTTTTGTATTATATATATATAGTGTGTGTGTATAGTGTTCCTGTGATGGTAAATCTGAGTTTTCAGCATCATTACTCCAGTGTCAAATGATCCTTCAGAAATCATTATAATATGCTGATTTAGTAGCCTGGTTAAAACCAGACCATTCTCAGTAGTAACTGAGTTATGGTCTGGCAAAGCTCCATAGACAAATCATTTCCAAAGGGGCGTCACCAACGGACGTCGCTCAAATGCCTCTGGGCGCAGCTGGATAGACCTAAAACCAATCAGAGCGATCGTCATCTTGTAAAGCCATATGCTGCGTCCCAATTTGCCTAAGTTACACTACGCCATAAAAGTATGTACTCTTTTTGTGAAGAAAAGATATTTACTTTTGAATGTGTAGCAAAAAAGTAGGCAAGCTTTAGGACATACTACTTCGTTATCTTTATCGGACGGATCTGTCGCGTGCATCCTGTCGCTTAAACTGCCCTCAGTAGCGGTTTTTGGCACGGGCGAACCGGGCGGCATTTTTTTGGGGGGGGTTTAGTCTTGACTTCTGGTCGTGACTCGTCTATTATGTTTACAGAAGAGGCGAGACACACAGGATCTGTATTATAAGTTTTTTTTACTTTCTCTTCCTCACCATCCACGCATGCGCACAACATAAACATCACGCAGCTGATTCCATGACAACCAACACAGCTAGTTTACTTCATAATAGTACCCCCTTGCTTATTCCTAGCAGTGTGTAAATAAATGCTTTTAGTTAATTATGTGAACACAACATTTCCCCCCCCCTCCCAAGAAACTAGACTTATACATAACTAAGTCCTTGCCAGAACAATTGAACAGTACAATACCTAGTGCAAGGCCTACACTGTCACCCTGTGACAAAGTCCTTTAAATAGGCAGGGCGAACCCTGGCCCTTACGGGTCGGCCCTCCTCGACCTCAGGCTGCGGCCATTCCAAAACCGCTGGGGAGTTCCCCATAGCTGGACTTGTGGCACGGGCCGGCCCTGGATCTGACTGGAGGCCAGGGGAAAGCAGATGAGATTGCAGGTCAGGGGCAGGTTTCTGAGGCACTGGTGACGGTGCGGCCTGAAGAGTATGGGAAGCCTGCTGTGGCCCTGTACATGTCGGCACCAGTGGAGGAGGGACTGATGGCAGTGGAGCCACCATTTCCTCACCTGGCCTCCGCACTTTCCTCAGTCTTTTAGCATGCCATCGTGATCCGTCACTAAGCATGAATGTGGCTGGGCCCAGCTGGCGGTGCACCTGAAAGGGCTGGCTCCAGTATGAAGCCATCTTGTTGCCCCGATGTGGCCTACGTGCTCGAACCCAGTCGCCTGCAGTAATAGCAGTGGCCTTGACCCTATGTTTCCGGTCAAAATACTGCCGCATCCGTTGCTGGTGCCTGTTTACAGCGGCTTTGGTCTGAGCCTGAGAGCTGCCGGCTGTAGGCATTGCCATGCCCTGTGCCTTGAGTCTGTCCAGTGGCAGTTCCATCTCCTGGCCCAGCATGAGAAGTGCTGGAGAGGCCCCAGTTGTAGCGTGTTGGCTGGCCCTGTAGTGCATTAAGGTTTGGTTGAGTGCTGTCTGGAATGTACACCCCTGAGCCAGGTGAGCCCGGACGCCATTCTTTAGGCTCTGGTTGAACCGCTCCACACCGCCATTTGCTTGTGGGTTGTAGTATGCTGTGCGGATGTGTTTGATTCCCCTATCACTGAGGAACTGAGAAAAGTCTGCAGAGATGAACTGAGGTCCGTTATCTGTTGTGATGGCACGAGGCATGCCCCAACGCGCAAACAAGACTTCTAGAATGTCAGTGATTACCTGTGTTGTGACAGTTCCAGCCGGAGCCACTTCAGGCCATTTCGAATGGAGGTCGTACAGCACCACAAGGAAACGCTGATGATGGGGAATTCCACGGCCATGGATCTCTCCACAGATGTCAAGCTGGAGATGTTCCCATGGGCGGGACGGCCATGGAACCGGCTGCAGCGGGGTTGGCACTGGAGGTCCAGTTTTCCCACTAAGGAGGCATGGCACACAATCCTTAACAAGGGCTTCAATATCGCGATCAATGCCTGGCCACCAGATGAGATCTCGGCATCGCTGTTTGAGTTTAACAATGCCTAGGTGCCCCTCGTGTGCCATGGATAGTACGCGGGCCCGCAGGCTACAGGGCACCACGGTGCACAGGCCCCTGGAGATACAAACACCACCCCAACATGAAAGTTCATCACGCACCCTTGCGAATGGCATGAGCTCATCACAAACCTTTGCTGGCCATCCAGAGCGAATGTACGTGCGTAGCGAGGACAGTGTGGGGTCACGCTCTGACTCGTGCTGCAACTCCTCCAACGACACGGCCGACTGCAAGGGCGTGTGAAGCATGTGAATTAATTCGGTCTCTGAGTCTTCATCAGGGGAGACCATGGGTGTGGGGCCATCGATGGAACGAGAGAGTACGTCGGCGACTACATTGTCCCTTCCAGGGGTAAATTTCAGTACATAGTCATATTGCCTCAGCCTTTCCCCCCATCTGTGTAAGCGCAGGGGTTTATGACCGGATCCAGATGCTGTCAGCAATGCGGTCAAGGCCTGATGGTCGGTCCTGAGGGTGAAACGCCGTCCGTAGAGGTAAAGGTGCCACCTCTCTGAAGCCCAAACACAGGCAAGCGCCTCACGTTCACCCACAGAGTAGCGCTGTTCTGTTGGTGTTAATGCCCTGGAGGCGAAGGCTACAGGTCTCTCCACCCCGTCCTGCACCTGTGAAAGGACTGCACCAATAGCCCGATCTGAAGCATCACAAGTGACTAGAGTCAGACATTCAGGGTTGAAGTGGGCTAGTACCGGGGGTGTTGTGAGCTGGGCTTTCAGTGTTTGTACGGCCTCAGAACATGCTGTAGTCCAGTGCCATGGCTCTTCTTTTTTAAGCAGCTGGCGGAGAGGTGCAGTGGTGTGTGAGTAATGGGGCAGGAAACGGAGATAATAGGCCGTCATGCCTAAAAATGAGGCCACTTGAGAGGCTGAGGTCGGCTCTGGAATCCTGTGTATGGCATCGACATTGGACTGTAGAGGGGAAATCCCTTTGGCTGACAAGCGGAACCCCACAAAGTCGATGGCTGGGGCAGCAAAGCAGCATTTTTCTGGGTTCAGAGTCAGGTTGTTCTGAAGAAGGGCCTGAGCCACCCTCTGGAGGTGCTCGTTGTGTGTCTCGATGTCTTGGGCATGAATAACAATGTCATCCAGAAAAACCGCTACCCCAGGGATGCCAGCCAGTATTGTGCTCATCACCTTCTGAAAGCAGCTAGGGGCGGAGCTTAACCCAAAGGCCATTCGAGTGTACCGGAACACCCCAGCATGCGTCACGAAAGCAGTGAGGTCCCTGCTGGCTGGGTGGAGTGGTACCTGCAGGTAGCCCTGACGTAAGTCAAGCTTTGTGAAGACTGTTGAGCCGTGAAAGTGTGCAGTGAGCTCCTCTGAGGTAGGCAAAGGATATCTGTCTGGAATAACTGCCTTATTCACCAAGTGTAGGTCCACACATATTCTTATTCCCCCAGATTTTTTTTTTGCAATGACTAGGTTTGAAATCCAGGGAGCAGCGTTGACTGGTTCAATAATTCCCATGTCCAGGAGTGTCCCAAGTTCGCGGGTGACCTCGTCTCTCAAGGCAAAGGGGATCCTGCGCAGGGGCTGGATGACAGGTGACACATCCGGGTTCACCAGAGGCCTGTGTGTGAAGGCTGAGAGACAGCCTAGGCCTTCGAACAGAGCCGGCCACTTTTGCTGCCAAGTGGAGGTGATGTGGTGAATGTCGGAGCCAGCATCATCCCTGAGCGTGAACCCCAGGCCTGTGAACAGGTCCAGGCCTAGAAGATTGGCTCCCCTCCTCGCAATGTGAAAGGGGAAAGATGGTAGGTGCTTGGAGCCATAGTGAACCGGCACGTGGAGCACACCTAGGATGTCAATCCTGGAGCTGTCATAGCCACATAGAGCGGTGGCAGGATGTTCTAGTGGCAGGTGAGAGAAAAACTTATAGTAAGTGCTTGAATTTAGGAGCGATGCAGCCGCACCAGTGTCCATTAATAAGGGTAGGGTTACTTCAGCTAACTGGATGGTACATGTTTTGAAAGCCACCTGACCAGCAGTCACATTTCTGATCTCTGTATAGTTGTGCTGAGCTGGTGGAGGTCCAGTGTGTTGTGGGAGAGTGGCCGGGGCTGAACGGCACATCTTGGCAAAATGGTTTTGCTTCAGACAGTTTCTACATTGTTGCCCTCTGGCAGGGCAATGCTGTGCCTTAGAATTGTGTGATTTAGAACCACAGTTACCACATACCTCTGCAGTTCGCCTATTGTTCTGTCTCTGTGTGAATTGTACCGGGAAACCTTGCTCTGAACACCGACTGTCGTTGGCGGAGTGCATGCTGGTGTGATAGGCAGGCTGCAACTGCTCTGCCGCTCTGTCCGCGAGGGGGCGCGCGCCCGCCAGCTGAGACGTGCATTCCATGGCTGTCTCGACTTGCAGCGCTATCTCCACAGCTCTGTTTAAAGTCAAATCGTCCGCTTCTAGTAACAGCTTTTCTCTTGTTTTCTCACACGATGTCCCTTCAATGAACTGGTCCCGAATTATTTGATCTTGCAGAACCCCATAGTCACACAAGCGCGCCAAGTCTTTTAAGTCTGTCACGTAGTTTCGAACTGACTCACCGGGTCGTTGCAGGCGAAGTTTATACCGACGGAGTAAAGTCCTTTGGTGGCCAGTGAAATGGGTCGTCAAGAGGGTAACTGCAGCATCGTAGTCGTTGGGCGTCCCCAGATTGCGAAAAATGCGTTGCCCCTCCACTCCCAGACAATGGCGGAGGAGCGCCATTTTCCTCTTGTCGGTAATGTCATCAAAGCCCAAAGCGTCCAGGTAGACTGTGAAACTCTCCAGCCAGTTTGCCCATGGGACTGGAGGATCTCCGGGGACGGCAAGAAAGTGTGCAGGTGGGGGTAGACCAAATTCAGCCATCCTCGTCGCCAATATTATGTTTACAGAAGAGGCGAGACACACAGGATCTGTATTATAAGTTTTTTTTACTTTCTCTTCCTCACCATCCACGCATGCGCACAACATAAACATCACGCAGCTGATTCCATGACAACCAACACAGCTAGTTTACTTCATAATAGTACCCCCTTGCTTATTCCTAGCAGTGTGTAAATAAATGCTTTTAGTTAATTATGTGAACACAACATCGTCGTGAGTGACAGTTGGTATGGGGGGATCAGGGGAAATCTGTTGATTGTTGATGTCGAGTGCCAAATAAGAGATGGACAAGAAAGGTCAAAGCCATCAGGTGCCCAATTTATAAACGAGCGAAAGATAAAGGTATGCAACTATGTTTTCTCTGTATGATTACGGTATCCATGTCATGAATGAAGGGGCAATATTAATTGGTGGGCATAACTCTTAATTGTTAGCCTTTTTGCTATGATTCTTGCTATGCTTAACAATAATTCGGTTTTAACTCAAACACGAGATCTAATTTCACCATAATATTGTGCTTTGCAACAAAACTGTTACAAGTTCAGTTATTACACTGTAAATATTACACTTACTTAGTATTTTTGTATTGTTTCCAGTCCAAATATCAAACATTTCTTAAATAAAGATGCATAACGTTATTTTACTAAAGTAGTAAAATGACATAAGTAGGGCTGGGTATTGACACAAATTTCACAATTCAATTCAATTTCGATTCACAAGCTTACAATTCGATTCGATTTAGATTACGATTCGATTCGATTCAATATCGATTATTTTGGATATCAGGTACAATACATTGCAAATTTTCTCAAGGAAAACAAATCTCTTAACTATTATTGTAAACTATGGGAGTCAGTTGTAGCCTATAGGCTTCATTAGCCTACTATAATATTGAAGGTAAAAATGAACTGATTTGTATACAAACACTTAGAATACACTTTTATTTATTTTTATAATAATAAAGTTATATGAAATTATATAAAAATTTAAATGGTGGCTGTCATAAAAAACTTTCCAGATTTATTCAAACATGCATTAAATATTGAAGAACATAAAAAATTATAATGAATAGCCTATGTAATATGGTGCATATATTTAACAAAATGCTCTTCTCTAGAGTTAATTTTTCTAGCTGACTAACGAGTTTATGGTCACTGGATATTTTTTTCTGAGGTAAATGTGACGTTACATGACATTTGTTTACTAACGTCTTTCCACGGTTGAAACACTGATTGAGCGATTCCATGTGACATGATACGGACTTCGATAAGTTGTACTCTATCTTTTAACACACTTTCAGATGCTCATTCATGTTTATTTCGCGCTGTAACTGGTATTATTAAGGCGGAAGAGAAGGAATGTGCGCTCTGCGCTGCTGCTGCTCTTGAGCTGCGCCAGAGCGATCTCACGCCACAGCGCCAAAACGGTAATTATGTTTTTGAATTTCGTAAGAAAATGGACGTAATTTGAAATCTGAGACTTCGTTTCATATCAATAATAACAAAGCACAAAGATTATTGTGATTTATTGGATGGGATGCGCGCAACAATATTCCATTCATTCATCAACTGAAAACAGGATGACTAATCGATTCTTGGGATTTAAGAATCGATATCGTTTCGTAAAAATGAGAATCGAATAAAATCGAGAAATCGATCTTTTTTACCCAGCCCTAGACATAAGATATTAAGTCTTGATTTCTGGGGAAATAAATAAAAATTGAGTTTTTGCTACTGATTTAGTAGCTAATCTTGAAAACAGTTGTGCTGCTAAATATTTTAATGGAAACTGTGATACATTTTTACAGGATTATTTGATCCAGCTTTAATTTGAAATAGAAATCTTTTATAATATTATAAGTATATTTACTGACACATTTGATCATTTTAATGCATCCTTGCTTGCTGAATAAAAGTAATATTAACCAAAGCAAATTATTGAAATCAACATTTATCTCTAAATTTAGGGGATTTGAGCTTATGTACAATAAATACATATTGTATAACAATAAATAAATGTTATTGTATTTTAAATTATATTAAATAATGTTTCAAATGTATATTAAACATATATTTGTGTATAAATACACACTGTTTTATAAAATGTAAAAAAAGAATAGTCATATTTGTAGTAAAAAAAATAAACACTAATCTGTGCAGCTTTCACTCTGATAGGTGACAGTCTAAAGTCCTTTTTTAGAAAACAAATATTATTTAAAGCACCTTTAACCTTTGTGAAGCGCATGTGGATTTACTGGCAGTTTTCTGTCATTTTGCAGCTTCCTCCCTCCACCCCCTCCAGACTTTGAATGTAATGTTATGGGTGAGTAATACTCACTTTAACTGTACATTAAAATAATATTAATTTAGTTCATAATCTAAAAGCACTGTATTTCATTTAACATTTATAAATGCTTAAACTGTAATGTTTGCTCACTCCTATTTAAGATTCCTGTAGCTTAAACTGTAGAACATAGGTTTGATTCCCTGGGAATGCATGATCAAAGGAAGTACAAATCATATTTTGGATGCAGTGTAATTCACTTTGGATAAAAGCATCTGCCATGTGCATTAATGTAAATGCTCCACCCAGAAACCCCTGAGATGTTTTTGGTTTATGCCCAGCAGATGCCACTGATGACACGTATGATGATGTGACTTCAACAGACTTCCCTCCACCTCCTTCTCCTTGCAGGTTACTTCATACATGTTACAAAAGAAGAACAGCAGACACACATTTTCATCGACATGTTGTTTTAGGAGGCCGTCCATTTAATTAGAATTGGCAACTAGGTCACTTTAAGATCATGACTATAAACTTTGGCCTTTTACCACAAGACCTGCATGGTCTATTTTCTGTGAATCCTTGAGTTTTAGTGCTTTCAAAATTATGTCAGTGAGTTTTGCACCACTCAGATCTTCTTTTCTTTTCTTGTTCACTGCAGTAATCCAAAGTTCATCTCAACAAGCCAGACAAACGTGATGGACCCAAAGAAAAAGAAAAAGTTTGAGAAGGAGGAAAAAGAGTTTAGGAAGAAGTTCAAAGTAAGACACACACTATTTTAACTGCTGGTGTGAAATGATTCTGTATACTAACCCCTTACTTCCTCTTCTTGCAGTATAATGCAGAAATCAAAGTGCTTTATCAAGCTACTGTTCTCCCATCACTGTCTATGAAGAAGTTTGGTAATAAAGACCTGCTGATAAAACCCGGAGAAATGATTGATGTGATAGTTCACCCTTTAGATGACAAACTCATCTGCCGAAACAGCGAAGGGAAATGTAAGTTGACTGAGGAAATAATACCTGTGCTGAGATGCACATTACAGCCGAACAGGAAACTGTTATTAAATAGTCTATCTCTGTTTCAGTTGGTTATGTGTCTGCTGCTAATTTGGAGCAGTAAGTACAGTCTTCTTGTTCAGTTCTATTTCTATTCTGGTGTATCCTTTTGCATGTAATTTTTTTTAATTTTTTTTTTCACCTGTCAATAACTACAGTTTTTGCTTTTTTTAAGCACTCCTGACTCATTTGATATGCCTAAATATTTGTGAATATTACTGAATTTTGAGTAAATATTGTGTACAAATATTGTGTACAGCAATACCATCAGCCACCTTGCTCTCTTGATATTAAAATAGTTTCGGCTGATCAGTTGACCACAACTTCATATTTTTTGTCTCACTTCCTTTCCTCTCTAAGGGACGGATCTGTTTATGATGATGTTGGTGATGGTAAGGTTCAACTTGCACAGGCACAGTTAATGAATATGTATTTAGTTTACATCCTTTTACTGCAATTCATTTTTTCTGCTTCATCTTGTATGTTACAGAGTGCATCTACGACAATGATTAAGCACGGATCAACTCATCTAGCATGTTTTCATCACTTTGAACATCCTTATTTGTCATCGATCCTTTCACAAAAAACAATGTTTTATCATTGTTTGAGATTGATATATAGTGAATATTATACATTGTATATACATAGTGCCCTCAGTAAGAATAAAGTAATGTGATCAAAAAACTGTAAACGTCCTTTCTTTCATGAATTGAATGTTTTGCTCTAACAACTTTAACTAAAATGTAAAAATGTACACCAGTGAAGCGGCAATTGAATTAAAATGTACATTTAAAATAAAAATGTCCACATGTGACACCCCAAGCCATCCAAAAAGAAGTTTTGACGATGGAAAAAACAAAACCTGTGCTTGAGACTGTCTGAATGGTAAAAAAAAAACAAGTTTATAATATTATTCTACATATAATAATGTTATAATAATTTTAACGAACCCCAAACCTTTATAATTAAACATAGTGTGTATATGAAGAGTTCAGAAGCAAAAGCCTCTAAGTGCCATCTGAAATTTTCTTCTAGAATGATCATTTTTATCAAGCTCGTATTTTTAAATTAAGTAATTTCACCAAATTAATCACAAATAATCCTACAAATGCAGTCCATTTTGCAATCAAATTGGAGGTTTTAACTTGTCAATCATGACTTGTTTACACATTTTGTCTGCGCTGTTTTTATTATATTTACTATTATTTTATTTATTTTAGTTTCTATGTTCTCTTACGAGAGGTCTCTCGTACTGCGTAAGATATCTTACGCTAGGGGGAAAATCCTTTTTCCGCGAGATATTGAAGCCAAAAATTATCCTTAATTTTGTAATAATGCAAAACGCGTTGCGGCAGCATACAGACATAGGCGAGGCAGCTCGCGCGCCTATTGGCTGTTCTGCGGCAACTGCAGCAGCCTATTGAGCAAGGCCTGGCGTGACGCCAGACCCAATGAGGGTGCTTCACGCCCGCTGTGTCACATCCTGCCGAAACGGGCGTGGTCTAGGCCTATAAATACCGCTCGCAGGCAGCTATTATCTGATTTTTCATCCTTCAAGCGAAGCACACGCATCGCTGGAGCTGGAGAGAAGCCGCGCTGTCTGAGAGAGAGCACCTTCAGCGGGACGAGTCACTGAAGTCGCTGGCCGCGCCGCCTTCCTTGCCTTCCTGCTGCGCTATCCGGCGTTATATCCTTTCTCTGCTACTGTGTTTATGTATGTGTGTGTGCTCGCCGCCGCGACACACACTCTCATTGCACTAAAAGAGCTGGTCTTTTTCAAGACGCCCCTTTCCTGAGGATCACGCAGCTCTCGCGCTCGCTGACGGCGACTGCCCTCACTGCGAGCTAGTTACTGCCTATGGTGACTCTTAGGACTCACCTGGCATCCTTCTCCGAGACTGCTCCTCCGCAAAGCTCGCCGGTTCGCCCGCTTGCCTTGCCTGCTTGGGGGACGATACCTGTTCTCCCTCTGTTCGAGCCGCGCAAACCGCGCCGCTCACAGGGGATGTCAGGAGCGGACGGTCACGGGGCTAGCTTTCTCTCTCCCTCTGTTCAAGCCGCGCAAACTGCGCCGTTCACAAGGGAGGCTGGAAGCGGACGGTCGGGGTTAGTTTTTCTTTACGTTATAAGAAAGCTACCCTGCCTCTGCGCCCCATTCATGCGTCACTCACCGGCGAAAGGAGAAAGGAGTGTTTTTAGTCCCGCCGAGGATGGACTGACCTCAATTTCTCATACATTTCTCAGTTCCCTGATCAGGCGACTGGAAATATCAATATTGCAGCAAACGAGCTTGTTTTAATACAAGCGCGCCTGCAAGCAAACGCCGAAGAAAACATGTTGACGCTCTCTTATATGGTTGTGCATCTGAAAGCCCCCTGTGGCTCAGTGGCGGAATCTTAGGTTTTCCGCACGAGAGACCGGTGTTCGAATCCCGGTCTAGCGGCAGATAAATTATGCCGCCAATGCTTCACTCTGTCAGTTCCCTGAAAGGCGACTGCAGATGTGCATTTTGCAGCCAACGAGCGCGTTGTACAACCCGCTCGCCTGCACCCAAACACCGTTTCTATGGTTTCCGTGCGTCACTGGCGTAAGGAGAAAAGAGAGTGTTTCTGGTCCCGCTGCGGACGGACCGACCTCCATTTCTCATACATTTCTCATTCCCCTCTGAAGTTCGGGCGACTGAAAATGTCAGTATTGCAGTGAGCAAGCCTGTTGTAATACACGCATGCCTGCAAACAAACGCCAGCACGTTGACGCTCTCTGATAATACTCGCGCTAACTGAGTGACAATGTGTCTCCCCCTGTGGCCCAGTGGCAGACTCTCAGGTTTTTGCGCGCGAGAGACCCGTGTTCGATCCCGGGTCT
Organism: Abramis brama; assembly: GCF_963993115.1. NCBI lineage: Eukaryota > Metazoa > Chordata > Actinopteri > Cypriniformes > Leuciscidae > Abramis > Abramis brama. Next base: position 6,019,772 of record NC_139967.1, on the reverse strand, counting down.
ACCGGCAGATAAAATTATGCCGTCTATGCTCGCTCTGTCAGTTCCAAGTTCAGAGCGAAGGAGGGCTATACAGCAGATACTTCCTGGTACCGAAAAAAGACGGGAGTCTCAGACCCATACTAGATCTAAGGCAACTGAACAGAGTGCTTGTGAAGCGACAGTTCAGGATGCTCACGACCAGAAAAATCCTTGCGCAGATTCGCCGAGGAGATTGGTTCGTGTCAATAGATCTGAAAGACGCGTACTTTCAAATACAGATAGCGTCACGTCACAGGCGATTTTTTAGATTCGCCTTCGAGGGCCAGGCATATCAGTACATAGTCCTGCCGTTTGGTTTATCCCTGGCACCCCGTACATTTACGAAGTGCATGGATGCGGCGCTCGCACCCCTAAGAATGAGGGGCGTGCGAGTACTGAACTATTTGGACGATTGGCTGATTCTAGCGCAATCTCGCTCAGTGCTCATAGAGCACACAACCATTTTACTCGATCACCTCGAGAATTTGGGTCTCAGAGTCAATTGGGCGAAGAGCTCTCTGTCCCCCAGTCAGACGATATCTTTCCTGGGCACAGAGCTGGACTCGCTGTCCATGATAGCGCGACTATCACCACAGCGCGCGGTAGACATTCAGCGTGCAGCGAACTCTTTCCGCTGCGGCGCATCTGTCCCGCTCAAGAAATTTCAGAAGATGCTGGGTCTCATGGCCTCAGCATCATCAGTGCTCCAGCTGGGCCTGCTCCGCATGCGCCCACTGCAGTTCTGGCTGAAAGCACGAGTCCCACGCCGAGCGTGGACATCCGGTCTGCTTCGTCTCAAGGTCAATCAGAAGTGCGTCACAGCTCTGAAACCTTGGAAAGCGGACGACTGGTACCAATCAGGTGTAAGCCTGGGGACTTCCTCGAGGGTCAGGGTGGTGTCTACGGATGCATCCACCTCGGGATGGGGAGCGCTGCTCGAGGACAGACCGTTCTTCGGCCAGTGGTCAGAACGGGAGAAGCTTCTGCACATAAACTGCCTCGAAATGTTGGCAGTAGACAACGCGCTGATGCGTTTTTGTCCCCAAATAAAAGGACGCCACGTCCTGGTCCGCTCGGACAACATGTCTGTGGCGTCCTACATAAATCGCCAGGGTGGCCTCAGGTCCAGGAACCTGCACAGGCTAGCAGAACGCCTCCTGGTATGGGCTCAGCGCAACCTGCGCTCGCTGAGAGCAGCGCACGTGCCAGGGCTCCTAAACATAGGACCAGACAGACTGTCCAGGAACAATGTTCCGGCAGGTGAATGGTCTCTACACCCACAGACAGTCCAACTGCTGTGGAAGAAATTCGGCAGAGCGGAAGTAGACCTGTTCGCGTCTCAAGAAAACGCTCACTGTCTGGAATTTTTCTCCAAGAGCAGGGACGCGCTGGCTCATGTATGGCCCCGCCGCCCGCTCTATGCTTTTCCCCCCGTCTCTCTCCTGCCTCAGGTGATAGAGCGGATCAGGGAAGAAGGATGCTCAGTACTGCTTGTTGCACCGTTCTGGGAAAACCAACCTTGGTTCCCAGTTGTGATGCAGCTAGCGAGCACTGCCCCGTGGCCAGTGCACAGTGAGGAGAGACCTCCTCTCTCAGGCCCACGGCTCGATCTGGCATCCTCACCCGGAATTGTGGTCCCTTCATGTCTGGGCCATCAACGGGTACATGTTGAACTCCCTAAAGGAGTGTTAAACATGATCACGCAGGCTAGAGCTTCGTCTACGAGACGTCTCTACTCCTCGAAATGGTCAGTGTTTTCGGGCTGGTGCACAGCCCGTGGCGTGTCACCCACAGACTGTGGAGTGACGGAGGTGCTTTTCCTTCCTACAAGAGCTGTTGGATAAGGGCAGGACCCCTTCCACGCTCAAAGTTTATGTGGCGGCTATAGCAGCGTTCTCGAGAACAACGCTTGGTCAGTCAATAGGAAGGAACGATTTAGTCATCCGCTTCCTTAGAGGGGCTAAGAGACTGAATCCTCCCAGACCTCCCTCAGTCCCCGTATGGGACCTTTCTACGGTGCTGGAAGCCATGAAAGGTGGACCATTCGAGCCTTTACAGACGATTGATCTGAAACATCTGTCTTTCAAGACTGTGTTTCTGCTGGCTCTCGCTTCAGTGAAGCGCATAGGGGACTTACATGCGCTCTCTGTGAGCGCGACGTGCATGGAATTTGGGCCTAACGACTCAAAGGTTATACTCAAACCTAAGCACGGTTATGTTCCAAAATCCCTCAACACACCGTTTAGGGCGCAGGTCATCTCCCTGTCAGCCCTACCGGTCCCTGATGAGGAAAGAGACGCGAGCCTCCTTTGCCCAGTCAGGGCATTACGAGCTTATGTGTCTCGCTCGTCTGTTTTCAGACAGACAGAGCAGCTCTTTGTTTCGTTCAGCGGGCGTTCTAAGGGACTAGCCACGTCGAAACAGAGCCTATCCAGATGGATAGTTGATGCTATAGCGCTAGCATATGCCTCCAAGGGCATGCAGTGCCAGTTGGGTGTCAGAGCTCACTCCACGAGAGGCATGGCCTCTTCGTGGGCCTGGTCGAGTGGGATTGCCTTGCAAGATATTTGTACGGCGGCGGGCTGGGCCTCCCCGTCTACATTTATAAGGTTTTACAACCTAGAGGTTCCCGCCCTGCAGGCCAGGCTGCTGTCGGTCTAGTTAACCAGTATTATCTGACCTGATGCTATCAGCTCAGAATGCTGCGTCTACTGAGCACAGCTCGATGATCGACAGTGAAAAGCAGTAGCACAAAGATGTGCCTGGGCAAACTGTGTAAGACCCACATTTCCCCATCAGTTCAGGCCGTACCCCGCCCTGTCTGTATGATGAAATTCGCGTCTAAGTGACGCTGCCATATGTGGAAGAGTGCGGCTTCGCCCCTCCCTCTTCCCGGACTCCCTGTGAGTTCCCTGGGTGATTGTGCACTATATGAACCCCGGGCTTTCGCCCTTGGGTCTTTGGTGTCAGATCCCAGCATGCACGGCGTTTTGCATTGATAAGATATCTTACGCAGTACGAGAGACCTCTCGTAAGAGAACGTACTCGGTTACTAACGTAACCTCGGTTCTCTCTAGAAGAGGGAACGATTACTGCGTATCTTGCCGTGCATGCACACGCTCTGGTTGCTTCGATGATGAAAAACCAGATAATAGCTGCCTGCGAGCGGTATTTATAGGCCTAGACCACGCCCGTTTCGGCGGGATGTGACGCAGCGGGCGCGAAGCACCCTCATTGGGTCTGGCGTCACGCCAGGCCTCGCTCGATAGGCTGCTGCAGTTGCCGCAGAACAGCCAATAGGTGCGCGAGCTGCCTCGCCTATGTCTGTATGCTGCCGCAACGCATTTTGCATTATTACAAAATTAAGGATAATTTTTGGCTTCAATATCTCCCGGAAAAAGGATTTTCCCCCTAGCGTAAGATATCTTACGCAGTACTCGTTCCCTCTTCTAGAGAGAACCCGAGGTTACGTTAGTAACCGAGTACGTTTTCTAACACATGCATCAGATCAGTCTTTAGCTGTTACATCATCTTGCTATTTTTCAGTTCCTGTGTCATAAATGCAGCATTTTAAAACGTTTTTAATGCGTTGTTTTATGCTTTAGTTAAATTGCGTGACAAATAATCTGAATATCAGATCAGCCTTCAGCCATTACACCGTGTTTCTCTATTTTTCAGTTATTGTGCCATGTAAGTGCAGTGTTTTACATTCTTTTAAATGCTTTACACATTTTTAAATGCTTGTTTTTTATTTATAAGTTTTTAGTATTCAGAAGTTACTCTCTTAATAAGTTAAATTGACTGCATTAGTTAAAGAGTTAGTTCGCCCAAAAATGTGAACTCTGATCAGCGTTTCTTTGATCAGTGAATGTTTCTATGTTTCTTTGATTAGGGAACATAAACAGATGCCCAACTGTACTTGTACATGAGAATAAACCTCATTGGATCTTGCGGAAGCTCAAATGTGCTGCGTAACACACGAGAATGAACCTCATTGGTTGAGCTCGAGCTTCTGTTTACCACAACTGATGTGTGAGTTGATAAATGACTAAGTGACTAAAAGCCTAAATTAAATTTGTTCCTCGGAAAATTTGGGCTAAACTGCTCCGTTTATTTATTTTTTCAAGCTCGTATTTTTAAATTCAGTAATTTCACTTAAATGGTAATTTAAGTGAAATTACTGAACTTAAAAATACGAGCTTGGTAAAAATGATCATTCTAGAAGAACATTTCAGATGGCACTTAGAGGCTTTTGCATCTGAACTCTTCCTATATATTATAATTCAAGTGTTAGCTTTTAGAACATTTTCTGACGCCCAAGATAATGAAAGAAAAAGTAAACCTCGCGAGAGTTTACGAGAGTTCCGGTGTTGTGATGATGAACGTCCCTGCCAACATGGCGGTCAGCATCCGCGGCCGTCCGACCCGGAGTGTACGGATGAGAGGCAAGTTAACGGCACCCACACCCCCGTCACCATGCGCAGCACGCTCTGTTTAAATCCCTCCGCTTGTGCAGTTTCCGTTAAGCCTCGGATAAGGGATTACGATGTCTTTATTGTTTCGTTTTTTGTGTTTGACAGGTCGGAATGACAGCGGGGAGGAGAATGTACCGCTGGATCTTACGCGGGGTGAGAGTCATCATAGAGATCATAAGGAACATCTTATTGGTGTCTTTTTGTAATAATAACAACCAGGCCATGAACGAATCCCCTTAAATTCAAGAAATTAGCGATAATAATTTCCCATCTCCTCTCTCTGGCCTGCAGACAGGAGAATGAGACTGAATAAGATGTTGTCTGTCTCAAAAACTAATGGGTTTCCTTAATAGACTGCATTTTTTGCGCCTGTGAAGCCCCAAATATGCTGTCTAGCTAGGCAGCTCACTAGGATTTGGGACCTAGCTGTCTTTAATCTTTAATACACAGTCCCATCAGTTTGTGTTGTCCAGTTAATAAGCATCTACATGTCAGCAGAATAACTGCAGTGCATTTATCTCGGTTAGGCTGTCGGTAAACAAACATGCGTCATGATGCTTTCATATCTTCATATGCTGCCTTATAAATCTGCTTTTTAAGGTTTCAGTCTCTGATTCATGTAAGCTGGTGGGTATTAAATGCAGAAAGTCTTTGACAAGCCTTATCTTGATGAAACTTGCAGTGACAATCTCTCTTGAGAAATGTACTATTTAAAGACTTAAGACTAATCTTGTAAATGTAAAAAATCACTCTCATACAAGATCCTGAGAGGTTTTCTTTGAGCTCTGCACAGGGGAAATTATGCTTCATAGTACATACGGTGATAAACTATATGATTATGTATTTACATTATGTTGTAATTTGAAGAGTTTTTAAAGAATATCAACAAATTAAATAAACATTTTCCAGTTGGACTAAAATATCTGATATATTACGTTCCACTGGCTATTAACTTTATTGTGTTTTAAGGATTTTAATTTGATTGTTTATGCTTTCCACAGAACCCTCAGATAACCTGCGTGAGATCCTTCAGAACGTTGCCAAATCTCATGGGGTTTCCAACATGAGGAAGCTCGGCCACCTGAACAATTTTGTTAAGGTAGTGCAACTTTTATTTATGCTGGTTGTTGTTTGATTTCAGCTTTGAGAAAATATCATGACTAGTAGGTCTTGCACTGAAAATACCACAAAATAGTGAATGTAAACATGGTAGAATGTGTTAAATGGAGCTGAGAATACTATAATCTTACCAAATTTCCCAAAAATACTTGCAATCAGTTTTTGAGTTCTGTAGGTGTAGATTTTAAGTGGCCCTGATCATGACCTGAACTGCATGGTCTCATGTTTGTATTGAAAAAGCTTTTTAGGAAGCAGGGGCATCAATTGGGTATGGCGGCTGCCATACCTTGGCTTCCTGGTCAGGTCAATACAAAGTAATATTTTTATTGCAGGATTAACAGAGTTTTATTAGTACGGGTAACATATAATTTGTAATTGTTTAATAAAAGAAAAAAATAAGAAAGCAATCTGGTTGTTATATTCATGTCACATGAGTTCAACGGCACTGCAAATGTGTCTATTTACAACGGGATTTTGCAGCGTTGAGTATTGTAGCCAATCACAGGCATTTCTGTTGAAAATAATGACCAATCAGAGGAGTTACCAGTAGTGAGAATCGGCTCAGTATTGCTCAAAAAGCTGAATAAGTTTACTAAGTTTTACTCGCACACAAATCCTCTCATTATAACAAACAAAGCGGACACGGTGTAAATAAAAGATTCAGTGTGAAGTTTAGTCAGATTCAGTGATTAAACGTGGAGTTTTCGCACAGTTATTAAATGAAGCGCTCTTTACTCGCTGGCTGTCTTGTTAGGGAGTGAAGATGGCTAATGAGCAAATAAGTGCTCCTCTGTCGCCATCTACTGGTTATAATAGTAATTATGTTTGTTTTTTTTCTTTAGTTTTAAAATAAGTGTTTGTATTTCACCAAGTGTTTGTTTTCGGACAATCTTTGGGGGATGAACAAAAAAATATTTTTGGTCATCACATTTAAATTGGATAATATTCAGACTTTTGAGCTTTAAAGTCCCCGTGAACCGGAAGTTGCAAACGACTTTTCTCCAGTGTTGTGACGTATTTCCAAGTGAAAGGGAATATTGAACAGAGGGCAGGGTTTTACTTTAGCGCTCCTCCTCTCCATCTCTGCTCATAACGGTTTGAAGGGAGTGGTTTAGCGTTTTCAACCCAAGCCGTCAAACTGACGTCATCAGAAAAGGAACGCCATTCCAGACCGGAAGTAACTTTTCAGATTTTGATTAAAGATTACCACAGCAAACAATTTTTTTCTGTGTATTAACTTGCACGGATTAATTTTTCACCACGAGACTAGTAATATGCGCTAACAAAGTAAATAGGGTAAATTTTGATTTCATGTCGACTTTAAGTGCTGGAAAAAGTTGTGTGTAGTACTTAAAGTCCTTAAAACAGTGGTCTATAACTTTCTAATTTGCTGTGGCAGTGATGCACATCACAAAATAATAATTAGGCTTGTCACTGCATCAAATTGTTGTAAATCGAACAAAATCATTCATAATTCCAAATATCACAAATTAATAACTTCAATTTACAGCTACTATAAGTATATCCAACTTTGTCTGCATACCGTACAGTATACTCACATAAAGCAAGTAAACATCTCGACTGCTTGATTGTTATATTGTCACAAAATGTAAACTATGTTATCGCACATCTCTAATCTGCTAAATGTGACTATAAACATTACATCACTATGATCTTCTGTAAAGCTTCTAATCTAAACAATGGACAAACAAATAAATTTGACTTGATAAAGATTGATTTTGGAGTCAATAAGGTTGAGATACACTGTTTTATAATGAGTTAATTATGTAATTTTTATGTAATGTTAATTCTAATCAGATGTTTTTTGGCCTGGTCCTGTAAGAAGATCTGTTCTGTAACATGGTAAACAGCAGCAGGCTGTGTGTGTGTGTGTGTGTGTGTGTGTGTGTGTGTGTGTGTGTGTGTGTGTGTGTGTGTGTTGTCCATCTTGAGCACCCTCCTTTCACTTTCTTTCTGAGAGAGTTTGTTTTGTGTGTGTGTGTGTGTGTGTGTGTGTGTGTGTGTGTGTTGTCTATCTTGGGCGCCCTCCTCTTACTTTCACTTTCTTTCTGAGAGAAAACTGTCTTTGTTTTGTGTGTGAGAGTTTCATGTCAGTGTGACTGAGGTCAAACCTTAAGACTGTTAGTGCAGTTAGTATGTGTGCAGTTTTTCATGTGTTTAACTGTTTTGTGTGTGTGTGTTTAACTGTTTCTTTGGTGAATAATAACTCAAGCGGTGTGTGTGTGCATGAATACCGTGTATGGCCTTTTAAGGATGCTGAGATAGAGGCGATGTAATCCTCTCCGAGGGTCACACGACCCCTTCAGACTTCCTGAGCTCTGACATCATCATAAACACATGCACAGCCTGCCAAGGTCATCACACTACTGCTCAGTAACACACACAAACATCTTTAATAGACACAGCGCACTTATTTTACACTGTACGGTCAGCTTAGTGCAATTGTTGATGTGTCTGTTTTACATTTTAGTTTTGGGTTCAGTTTATGAAGCTCATCATTACCAGATGATGTTTTGCATCTTTGATCATATTCAAAACAGCTTTGAGAGATTTGAAAAAGGAGGACTTTTAAAGAATATTATACATGTGTATTTTCTTTCCTGGATGCTAATTGGTCAAAACAGTGTTCCAGTTGCACTAAAATACCCCAAATTTTAGCAGCAACTGATTACCTTTGTTTGTATGTCAGAAACTAGATCTAGTTCTAGTGCAATGTTGACACTAATCAAAATAATGTTGTAAGGAAAATCCTTTTTCTTTTTTTAAAATTCTGTTTTATACTCATTTTGTGTCTGACAAATTCCGCATTCTTTGATTTATAGAAAGTTCAAAAGAAAAATAAATATTTCGTAAAATTGTAACATTGTCGTTGCTGTCACTTTTGATCAATTTCATCGTTTTTTGCTGATTAAAAGTAGTAATTTCTTTTGAAAAAACAAACAAACTTTTAAACAGTAGTGTATTTTGTGAAATCTATATTAATGCATATATAAATGCATATAACTATAAATTTGTGATTAGTACTATTAGACATATTGAACATTGAAACATTGGATTTGAATGTTAATAAATATAATGTCTCTCTCTCTTATTCTCTCGTTCTCTCTTAGCTCCTGAACAGTGTAAGTCACTGTGAAGAGAAATTAGGATTTACGCATGAGGAAATCATCATTTGGTAAGTTTAACAGTTGAACTTTCTCTTATTCTGTTCCAGTAGCTGGTCACTGACTACATAAGCCGCTTTCCGACCAAGTAGTTACAGGAACTTAGTTCTAGGAACTGTCCACTTCTAAACAGTTCTAAGAACTACTCTCCCCCAAACTCGGTTTTGCTGTTTGCGTTCGCACTGGCCAAGTGGCCATAGGAACTGGTAGGAGGGGTAAGGGAGTGGCGCAAGCACGGTGACTTTTATTTTGACGGCGCGACGGACCTTTATTTTGGCGGCGCTGAGAACGCCAGAGCAAACAATGCTTGCATTCTCTGTGTTTATTAGTTAGCGATCTGTCTAACAGTACTGTTTAACATGTTATTAGATAGAACTGTTATAGAAAGTAGACAGTATATGAAAAAAAGGTTATTAGCCTATGCCGTGTGGTTGATGTCCAGTGTTGCTAGCTGGGCAGATAAACATAATCATGTTTGACTTGGTCCCCTCAAAGTTGCGTTGGATTTTCTCTTCAGCATAAAGGTTTAGAGACCCATCTATCACTGTTTTCCATGTTTTATAGTTAGTTTATGGAGTAAATATATAGGCTATAATCTGTGTGTTTACATTCTAGCCGTTTTAAAAATGGCGGGTGCTGATGCTCCGCGTGCGTTCGGTCAATCAGCGAACACTAACGTCACGGGTAGTTCCTATAGTGCTGGTTTAGACCCTACTCTGAAGTAGGACCTAAATTAGTTCCTCCAAATGGAGTTCCTAGAACTAAAATCGTTCCTAGTTCCTGCGGTGCGAACACGCCGACATCCGGGTACTTTAGCCAATAGTTCTAGGAACTGTGAAAAGGTTCCTCCGGTCGGAAAGCGGCTATAGACAGCATCCATCATGGAGTCTCACTGATGAGTGATTTGGTGCGCTCTTCTTGTGTTTCTCATTCTGTCTTTATCGTTTTAGTCTGCGTGTGGCATTGCTGAATGAGGTGAAGGAGGTTCGGGCTGCAGGTTTGAGAGCGCTGAGGTATCTGATCTGTGACAGCAGCATCCTCCAGAAGGTTCTTCAGCTGCAGGTGGATTACCTGATCTCCAGGTGAGCTCGCACACCTGCTTAACTTCCTCAGTGTCTTCACGAAACCTAGATATCCTACTGTCTTGTGTCGTGTTTTTGTCTTGAGATTTGTGAAATTATTTGCTCATCTTTTCAATGTAAAACTAAATTGTGAAAATATTACCATTGGTAAGCTTTAAAGTGCTCATGTGGGTGAACTTGACTTTCAGCTTCCGTGTCCTGGTCAGAAAGTTTATCTTCAAACTTGTTGATTTGTGTTCAGGTGTATTGACATCCAGCAGAGTAACGAGGTGGAGCGAACGCAAGCCCTCAGACTGGTCAGAAAGGTACCACCTCAAACCTCAACTGTTGAACTCATTATAACCTGTTTATGATTTTGTGCTGGGTGAATTTGATCTCAATCTGTTATTTTTCCCTTTCAGATGATAACAGTGAACGCACAGCTCTTTCCCAGCTCTGTGGCGAACTCTCTGATCGCTGTGGGCAACGACGGGCTGCAGGAGAGGGATCGCATGGTTCGAGCCTGCATCGCCATCATTTGTGAACTTGGTGAGTTAAAGGGGTGATGAACTGAGAAATCTAATTTTCCTTGAGCTTTTGACATAGAGGTCATCATACTATAAAAATATCCTGTAAGTTTCAGAACTGAAAACTTCCTTGTTAGTCCAATAAAAGCTGTTATTGACACCAGGCACAGCGAACGACAGGTTTTTCAAAGTGGGGATCTATGACGTCAAAGGGTATCAAACACCGCCTCCGCAGAAGAAGATCAACGCCTACTTCAACACTGCCTGTTAAGCCCCGCCCACCGATCTATGCTTTACATGAAACTCATTATAATATGCAAAACTGTTATCCAATCATAGCAGTGGGCGTTTACTTCCAAGTCTTCAATGCGGCACGCCCATAAAAACCGAGCGTTTCAGGAGCTAGGCTCAAAACCAGGGTAGAAAATAGATTATTACTTATTTATTTTGATGTTTTTGAATGTAAAAACCAAGCAAACATCATAAGTTGACCTCAGATAACAATATAAAATTTTTTAAAAAGCTAGTTCATGACCCCTTTAATAGTGGCGTTTGTTAAGTCAGTGTGCTAATACTTATTTTAATGAATTGTTGTAAACTTTTTCAGCAAAACCAGGAGACGTTTGGGATAGTTTCAAGAAGTTATATTCTTTATTGAGGACGCTGCTGCATTTCTTCCAAACAGTCTGACTAACGTAACTTTTACATGGTTTCTTTATAGGCATGTCAGTGGGCTGTCCTTAATGGTGCTGACCATGCACACAGCCTTAGTTAGGGATGACCACTAAATCTAATCATCTAAAGACAATAGAGGCAATTGCCCCCAACTGAGATAATGGTACCCCCCCCAAATGGTATAAACAACAAATGGTCACGAGACCTAAGACTATGTAAACATTCACACACAGTTCAACTCTTAGTTGGAAGGTCAAAGACTAACAAAACCCCTGACTATTACAATGTTTAGACAGCTGACTTCTGATCAGTAAATTGATGCCATCATGTTCACCTTGAATGCCCAATACAGTGTAATTTACCTTAGTTTTTCATGTGATGTTATGTAAGGAAGTAGGATCAGCAGATCTAAAACATATTCTTAAATTTGAATCCTTCAGTCCCCTCTTTGAGAGTTCTTAAAAACTCTCACAAAAATACAAATTTAGACACTTAAAAAAGTTCATTCTTGTAACTTGAAAAAGTTACAGGCACAAGCATGATCTGTGTTGTTCATCTGTAATTGCATGCTGACACAGAAACAAAACATGCAATTTAGGGTCCGTGAATTTTCTGCGTTGTGTATTTTTCATTTTCTTTGGTGATAGTTCGTTCAGCAGTGGGTCTGGTTGTCTTCTTGAGGTTGGGGCTTCATACGCAGATGAGACGGTCGTTGCATATGGATCTCGGAAAAGCCATCAAGTTTTATCTGCACACTGTAAGACAGAAAACAGAAAAACAGAGAGCAGTATTTCTTCAAAACACTACGGTTGTAGCAGTTTAAACACTATGGTTCTATCGTTTTCAGAGTCTACTGTTGTCGTTTCATTCTTTCCCTATTTCTTAATTTATTTGACACCTATGGACCAGTGAGGTAAGGATGGACTAAATCGGGAAAGGCCTATGAGGTAGTGTCTTCACCCTGGGTTCACCCCCGAAGCCTGTTGCGTTCAGTTCTTCCCAGGGCACCTCACTTGTCCGTGTCCTATTCTGTCCCTGTGTTGTGTACACACTGTACAGTGTGTGAGAAAATTGGCACATTTCCATTCTCCAGTGAAACATCAGTCCTAGTAGACATCATTAACAGAGGATGGTTGTCTGACTGCAATATTCTGTGGCATAACATTTAAGGCTGTGAGAATACTGAATGTCCCCCAAACAAAGGCTGAGACAGTCACTTTCCTTTTGTTCTATTAAACAAAAATAAGTCTTTCATCTTTGTTGTGAGTTACTGGGGAAATTAAGCATTCACAGCCAAAATGGTTAACACCGTATCAAGTTGCCCCACGAGTTTAACGAGGAGGGGAGGGGCTGCTTCAGAATAGCAAGCAGGCTAAGCAGAAGCTGATTAACCTTGTTAACTTCTTTAAAGTTCTTTTTGTTTTTCCTACATTCTTTTCCAAAATGTCCATGCTTGCCACAGTAAGAACAACTGGCTTCTCTAGGACATTTGCGTTTCTTTTTCTTCTCTGAGTTGACCATAACAGAAACTGCTGCAATTCTTACTCTCTCTTTGACATCAGAGTCTCTTTCCTAAATAGCTAAACTGTCCAAGTTGTCTTGCAGGGTTCTCGTACACCATGTGATGTTTAAGTAAGGCAACGCCTTTCTGTGTTCTGGCAAAAGACAATGAAACCATGTGCGAACCAAAGGGCCATTATCACCTAACACCTTCTCTGGCGTTCTTCACCTTCTCTGCAATTCCACTGTACACTGCAGCTGACTGACAGAATCGTTCTGTGTACTCACAAACAGTTTCACCCTTCTTCTGTACACAATTGGTAATTTTCGACCAATCGATTTTGGGTCCTAAGATATTCTTTAGGATTTTCAAAACACCTTCTCTCAAATCACCTTTACTGACATGTTGCAGTTCGGAAGTAACAGCAGACTCAAAATTGTTGAATTCAGATTCAGTTAGAATTTGTGACATCAGCTGTGTGACTTCCGGCAACGACATGTCGTAAAGATGCATTTTACTGATCAATGCTCTTCTAAATTCAGAAAAATTTGTTTGCACTGATGGCAAACTTTCAGCAATTCTCTCAATATCTTTAGGACCTAAAGATGTTTTGACTGCTTGTGGCTGCAATATGGGGGTTGCAAATGAAACTGTATCAACACCTTTTCCCTGAGGCTTTTGTCTAGCTACGCACACTTCAACTGCATTTACATCTGCATTGACATTGTTCTCTATTCTATCAAAAGACTGTAAATCAGGATAGCTTTCATCTGACTGTTGGTCTTCTAAATCACCTTTGGTTGAGGCTTTGTTATGGCCCACCTTTGTCTTGAGACAGGACATGTGAGTCTGCAATTGTTTGTTCTGATCGTTCAACTTAGCAATACACAGAGCTTGTTCTTGTGCAATGGATAAGCTAAATTCTCTGTGACAACAGATAATGCCTTTCACATTTTTCTTCCTGATACATGCACCCAACACTTTCTTACAATCTTCAATTGACCATACTTTGTCTGGATCAATGCCAAATTTCTTTGTTAAATTCAATCTGACTGGCTCAGTCACGATGGAGTCCATGTGCTCTGATAACAAAGACTTGAATTCACTATCTGTCCAAAAAGGTGTAATCTGTCTAGTACTTTTCCTAAACATTTTGTGAATTTCTGTTACCACAAACAAACACTAAAAAAAAACTTCTCTCTACTGTCTTATAAACAGGGGGTACAATCTTATTAGCACATGACGCTAGTCGTCTCTAGCATACACACAATATTAACCTGTTAAGCTGCAACCCCACTTTTGAAAAATCCCCAGAAATGACATACCCAAACTGAAACAGATACAGTTCATGAACCCTTTGCACTAAAAGCACAAGTATGATCTCGTTTGAAAGCTGACACCTGGCAGTTTATTGTAAATGTAGAATTAATTGTCATAATGAAAATTTTTTTTATAAATAGCTTCAAAGTTTTGTAAAGTTATTAGAAATTAATTTTTATGAAACATCCTCATGAAAATAAAATTGAAGTTGGCACTGTAGCAATCTAGAAATGCACTACAGCTAAAGCCACATGTCTAAACATTTTATGTTTAAAATCTGAAGATAATAAGTCCAAAACTCTGTATTTAGTTAAATGTTTTTCAAGACCATGTCAAATGACTTTATTTTGATTTGACGCTAAAATGCTACTGATGTTTATTGTCATCTTCTAACCATCTATCCAGTATATTGTCTCTATTGTTTTGTGGTGCAAACGAGCCCCATTCAGTCTCAGTCTCCCCCTGCACACATTCACACCTCTCCAGCCTGGTTATGGCTCTAAATATGCATTTCTTTTGTCTGCATTATAGTTACTAACGACTGGCTATTCACAGGCTATTCAGGTTTCAGTCCCTAATTTCTTTTCTCAAAGTTCACCTCACATTTTAAACTGTATCAAATGCATTTCTTGAATAAAGAAACATTTCAGTAAGCATTCAAAAAATAATAAAAGTATAACTTCTAGGTGGCAGGTGCACCTAGGGCTAGCTAGCATGTTAGCTTAGCACACCATCAATACACGACAATTTATGAGATTAAAACCATGTTTGTGTTCCAAACTTGCTTTATAACGCAAGACGAGTATTTTCAATAATCTTCTGTGATCTAATTTGGCTTCAGATAAAAAAATCAGACAGAAAATATACTATTGGATAGTGTTCTGCACAATGATAGCCTATATAGATTAGCATTACATTATAAATATAATCTATTATTATGAAAATACCTGGCATGGCTTGAAAAACACAGGTAACTCAAATATCATTGCAATCATGTTTATTGTCTTCAAAACATCTTTATCTGCATGTTACAGCGCGATCTCTGTAGCTTTGTGTGTATCAGTGACGTCCTGGAATGTCACATGATCATGGCTCTTCTTCATGTTCCATATATGGACTATTATTGTGCATAATAGCGCCCTCAGGCTATTGGTATGAATTGAAAACACAGTATCAGAGTACCAAACGCTCATAAAGATTACATCGACGCATTTGGGTATAAATTCAATAAATATTATTCCTGTCTATAGAAATATGATGTAAATCTATGAGAATCTATCAATATTTCTCCAAATCTGCACATTTTTGAGCTAAAGCCCTGAAGGACATTGTTTTGTGAATCGCTGTCATGACGACAGCACAGAGTTTTTTATGAATGAAAGCGGCTGACGCGCATAATTCATATTAAAGGTATCGACTCATTTTTTCATTTCATAACTCCTGACACAAATTAAGACATAACTGTCACTATGAGTTTCTCAGAATACAATAGTGGTCAAATACTGAAACTTGAGTATTATATCTTTTTAATTATGTATAGTTTGTCAAGGTATAACATTAAATCTGATAGTAATTTTGAATTAAATAAATAAATAACACTTCAGTGCGCGGGCGCACTGGCAACGGTTAACAGGTTAACATGTAACTGTTAATCTTCCCTGCCAACAACAGGGGATAAATTTCATCTCTAAAAGAAAAACTTTTTTAGAGGCTTATCTTTAGTTAACCAAACTCTACAGCTGTTTGTTAACTTCTTCTCTGAACGGCGCAGAGGAAAAACAAATTTGTACTGGTCTGCATTGGTTCTTTGAATGGAGTGAAACTCACCGAATCGTTGGTTGTACAGAAAAAATTTGTCTGGAACTCAGTCAGCTTTGTTGAGATCTTTGAGCTTGAAGTTTCAAGATTCAGTCTGGAACTCAGTCAGGCATTGAGATCTTTTTGGAGCTTGAAGTTTTCAATCTGGAGGAAGCTGGAAAGATTCAGTCTGGCAATATCTTTTGTTGAGCTTGAAGTTTCAAGATTCAGTTCTTTGAGCTTAAAATTCTTTGAGTTTCCTTTGTCTCCATCTGGGTCGCGGCAGCATCTGTTGTAAACTTTTTCAGCAAAACCAGGAGACGTTTGGGATACATTCAAGAAGTTATATTCTTTATTGAGGACGCTGCTGCATTTCTTCCAAACAGTCTGACTAACGTAACTTTTACATGGTTTCTTTATAGGCATTTCAGTGGGCTGTCCTTAATGGTGCTGACCATGCACACAGCCTTAGTTAGGGATGACCACTAAATCTAATCATCTAAAGACAATAGAGGCAATTGCCCCCAACTGAGATAATGGTACCCCCCCCCCCCCCCCCAAATGGTATAAACAACAAATGGTCACGAGACCTAAGACTATGTAACATTCACACACAGTTCAACTCTTAGTTGGAAGATCAAAGACTAACAAAACCCCTGACTATTACAATGTTTAGACAGCTGACTTACAGCTGACTTCTGATCAGTAAATTGATGCCATCATGTTCACCTTGAATGCCCAATACAGTGTAATTTACCTTAGTTTTTCATGTGATGTTATGTAAGGAAGTAGGATCAGCAGATCTAAAACATATTCTTAAATTTGAATCCTTCAGAATGAACAGATGAAAAACATTGTATAAGGGCCTTTGTGTGCACAGCTGTGGGTTTTTAGCCCATGTGTCCTCAAACGCATTGCTACGGGCGCTTTGGTGACGCAGCATTTTTTTTTTTCAGTTGAAACGCTGATACGGAACATTCACGGAGCTGTTACTTATATCTGATTTCGCAAATAGTTTGTTTCTATAGAAATATGTCGACACAATGTAACACACTTGCTCTGCACTAGTTTTGGATGAAGAGATGTGCTTGTTGTTGTCGTTTGTTATCGTTGCACAAACAGGATGTGGCTGTTGGTCAGTGTGGTATTTGTCCCGCTGAGATTCAACGGCTGGATAAAAAGTGATGATGATTATTCTTTTACTTTTCGGTGTTAATATTGTAAGCAAATGTTATGTAACAGTGTTTTGTTTATAAAAAAATTTTTTCTATAAAAACACAGTAAAAAAAGAAAGAAAAGTGATGAGCATCATGGAAAACAATTGGAAAAAATACACTAGCCTCGGGGAAAAAGCGCTTTGGTGGACACACGGCCTTAATGCCATTTCTATTATAGAATATGGACTCAGAGAAGCCGATTCATGTGTGAAATTGATTCTTCATGCTCCCTCCCAAACATTCTTTCACTATGTGAGCCTGATGAATCTTGACATTGTCTTCCTGGAATATGGCCATGATGTGTCTTCCTACGTGGTTGTGTTGTGAACTTAGAATCGAAAGACCAGGAGACTTGGTTGTTTCTTCAGCAGGATTCTTTATTGAGAACACAAGCTGTCGGTAGCTGCAGTCACCAAGTCTGACGTGAATGTTCGCTTACAGTTTATATACATTTAGGGGCAGGAACCGAAAAAGACAGGTTTAGGAACTGGTTTTAGACTGAGAGCATTGCCCACCCTAATCCACTCAGCATATCTATTCAAACACTGAGACCCGAGTACAGGACTGGCTGGACTTTCTTGCTAAAACACAAACTCCAAGAGTTTCAGTAAAACAGGACTGACCAGAGTCGTTTGCTAGAAAACTCTGATAATCATAATTTATACCTAACCTTCATAGGCGTAATTTGCGGGTGGGACGGGTGGGACATGTCCCCACCACTTTTTGCCAGGGTCGATATTGTCCCCACCACTTTTTAAAACATCTCGCGGCACGAATGTACCAATTCTACAAATAAATAAAACATATCCAGTTAACTGGCAGAGCATTCATTTCGTTCGTTTTTTAAATAAGAGACAATCTAGCACTGAAATGTGCTTTTTAAATCAAGTGATCAAAGTGCTCGTTGCCGCTGCGATCAGTGGCGCGGATACAGTGTTCTCTCGTGTGGCTCGCGCACACGCCGCTCACTGTCTTCACTCGGACGCGCGCTTCAATCCGTTGCGGATACTCTTCGTTCTGGTAAAATCACAAAACATAATGCACACAATCGTGTCCCTGCTTGATATACAACCACTGATGAACATAATCGGTTTTGATGAGAAAAAAAAAAACTATACAAGAAAAAAAAAACTATTCGAGTGTGGATTAGAACCCACAAGTTTTGATACGGGAGGCGAAAGTTTTACCACTGGACCATTTATTCACACGAAAATTCTCGGCTCTGACAACATCTCATTATACTATATACATTATACTTCATCTCATTAAACGACAAATTAAACCCCATGTAGCCTACTATTTAAATCGATTGCTGGACGTCGTAATGTTATTGTACATATATCTGATTTAGCGTTTTATTAGCAACCCCCACCCCACCTGTCCCACCCACTTTTTAAAACAAAGTTACGCCACTGCTAACCTTAACATGCTAAATTCAATGTAAACCTAAATGAAACATTTTAATACATTTGCATTCCCACAGTTGTTTAAGAAATGAAAAGCTACACACTACATCAGTTAGTGTTAGAAGAACTGCTGGCAAATATATAACATGCTAGAAACATAATAATCACTGCAATAATGATCCAATCATTGATTTCTTAAGCATTTGCCTTTAAATAAGCATTTACCTATTTAAATCCAAACAGAGCGACTTTTTTTTTGGTCAGGCATTGTAAATCAACAATATATATCTCTGTTGTCATCCAGCACTGAAGAACCCAGAGGTTGTGGCCCAGCGGGGGGGTCTGAGCACCATCCTGAAGAACGTCATCGACTGTCAGCTGAGCCGCATCAATGAGGCCCTGATCACCACCATACTGCACCTGCTCAATCACCCGCACACGCGCCAGTTCATACGCCCTGACGTTGAACTCGAGGTATGCATGCGTGCAGCGGCATTGTGGCCGGTGCTCATGCTCTTGCTCAAATTAAATTGAATTAACTCAACTTTTCTGACAGCAGTAAGTGTTTTTTTTTTTTTTTTTTTTCAGCAAATCCTCGCACCTTACACAGATTTTCACTACAGACACAACCCTGACACAGCAGAGGCACAAATCAAGTGAGCCCTGTTTTTTATTCATTTGATTACATTTTTAATGATTGATTCAATTGTTAAGGTTTCTTGAATTAATTTAATTAGACACCATCAATATCAAAACAATATTTAAAGATAATCCATATCTATATTTGTCTAAAAGAAATATATAAAAATAATTCATAGTTCCATAGTATAATTTTTGGTAACACTTTAGTTTCGGGTCTAATTCTTACTATTAACTAGTTGCTTATTAGCATGCATTTATTAGTACTTATAAAGCACACATTATTCTGCATGACCATATTCTACGTCCTTTAATCCTGCCTAATACCTAAACCTAACAACTACCTTACTAACTATTAATAATCAGTAGGAGTTTATTGAGGCAAAAGTCGTAGTTAATACTTAGTTATTTGTGAGAATTAGACCCTAAACTACAGAATGACCTAATGTTTATACGTTTTTGTGTGTGTTGGCAATACCTTATTTACCTGCAATGCACTGTGATCATGTGCATTTCTGATATAGTAGTTTATTGAATCATTGTGCTCCACAGGGAGGACAGAGAAGCTCGTTTTTTAGCCAGTAAAATGGCCATCGTGGCAGCT
The DNA here is from genome assembly GCF_963993115.1 of Abramis brama. Lineage (NCBI taxonomy): Eukaryota > Metazoa > Chordata > Actinopteri > Cypriniformes > Leuciscidae > Abramis > Abramis brama. The sequence continues at coordinate 6,000,228 of NC_139967.1, read as the reverse complement.
TTCCGTTCTTGGTCAGGTATGAAATCGACTTCATCCATGAGCAGAAAATAGAAACGGCCAGATTCTGCTCTTCATCCTTCTCTTCTGCTGTTCTCCTGCAGGTATTATAAACCTGTGTAAAGTAGGGAACTCAGGGGTCCAGTCTTTGATAGGCCTGCTCTGTATACCAAACATGGATGTCAGGGTGAGTGTTTTTTTTTTCTTTTCTTCGCTTGTTGTTTAGGCTAAAATGTGTTAGCTCTATCAACTCTCCGCTCTATCTTACCAGAAATGCTGGATGAAATAGTTAATACTTTTTCCCAGCATTTTTATTCAATATATACTACTATTCAAAAGTTTTTTTTAAAGAAATAAATACTTTTATTGAGCAAAGATGCATTTAATTGATCAAAAGTGATGGTAAATACATTTATAGTGTTATATAAAATATTTCTGTTTTATTTAAATGCTGCGCTTTCGATCTTCCTATTCTTCAAAGAATCCTGACACAGTTTCCACAAAAATATGAAGCAGCACAACTGTTTTCAACATTGACTATAAGAAATGTTTTTTCAGTCACATATTATCATAATAGAATGATTTCTGAAGAATCATGTGACACTGAAGACTGGAGTAATGATGCTAAAATTTCAGCTTTGCATCACAGGAATAAATTACATTTTAACACTTATTTTAAATTGTAATAATATTTCACAGTATTACTATTTTTATTTTTTACTGTATTTTTGATTAAATAAATGCAGCCTTGGTGAGCATGGGAGACTTTAAAAGACCTTCAAAAACAAATATAAAGTTTTGGACATACATGGGCATAAACCGCAATATTTATTACATATAATTTAAATGAAACATTCTAAAGTGCATTAAAGGCACAATATGTAACTTTTTTGCTTTAAAAATAGCAAAAATCACTATATCTATGTTATATATATTTTTTAGTTGTGTACTTACATTATCCCGACTGTTTCCAACAACTTTTAAACCAGGAGAAAATTGTAATTTAATTCGAGAAACGTCCTGTTTCTTTATTTCCGTTGTGTCGCCGCCAATGCCGTCATATCCGCGTTGTCCCTGGTTTCCGCTCGTGCTGCCATGGCAACCAGAGCTATGAACCAGAGCCGTCTGATAGTAACCAAAGCGACTGACGCGGACAACTTTGTAGTTCACAATGTCTATTTGCACGCTGTTGTTGTTTCGTTCAAACATTATGGACCATGGCAAGCAGACTTTGGATAAAAAAAGGAGAACTAAAACGAGAATCAATATCAGCGCGGTGTTTTCGAGATGCCGAGAGCTCCCATAGACAGTATATAAACGAGAGCTCCACGTCCGAGACTTCGACCGCTCCTACATGTACTTTATTAAACAGGTGAGCACATTTACATAAAACTAATCAATGTTTTATAGTTCAACAATGATAAAATGTCAGAATCTGTATGTTATTCTAATGTTGATCTAACGTTAGTTTACTGCTAGTCTCATACAGATAGACTAACACATACATTTCAACACATTCAAATGCAGTTTAGTGTGATAGTGTAATGTTAGACCAAGTGAAACAGCGCTGCGTTACCTCACAAGTTTAATTTGTCTAATAAACTGACCTGTGAGTAGTAATTCTGCGTGTAGTTCGGTAGAATGAAATGTCCATATTCCTTTTATATCCGCGGGACTCGCGTCGCGTTTGGAGCTGATAGCTGTGTCTTAGCAATCCCGAACTGCTTCATATCACTTCATATCACAGTCATGACAGTCATGATAAAAACATCGATGTATTCAGTCATCCATAAACATTATTAGATCGGTCGGCTTGACGTTGACGACAAGATCCATAATTCTTAGCAAATGTTGCGTCATCAATCTACGCCTTTGTTATTGTAAATAGGTTAGCGACCCCTAGTGGCGAAAAATGCCATACTGTGCCTTTAAATAATTAGAGTGATGAATTGGAAACCTACAGTAAGTCTTGAAGCATTGTTTGCAACTGATTCACTGAAAAGGTCAGTTCGAAAGAACTGATTGACAGCAATGAATACATTTTAAAGCCAAATCTGTCCATTTATGTTTTTGTCTACAGAAAGCCTTATTAGAAGTCATGTACGAGATCTTCAGATTGCCTGTTCCTATAGTGACAGGAGATTTTGAGGAAGCCTTGCACAGTGTGGGTAAGAAAATGAAAATGCCTCACGGACTGCTGTAAACTCAGTGTAGGTTTTTATGTTTGCAAGTTGCTCTTTCTGTGTGGGATGTGCGTTTCATGTGGATGTTTGTGCCATTCAGACCCCAGCAGGTTTCAGGACAGCTGGAGACTATCTGATGGATTTGTGGCTGCAGAAGCCAATGTCATATTGCCTCACAGAGCACGATCCAGGTGAGACACGTCCAACTGATCATGTAACACATCACATATTCTGGGTTACATGTTGTATTCATGCTCTTCTGTTTTCCATCACCAGACCAGACCTCATGGACAACTACCTGGCACTTCTGCTGTCTGCCTTTATCAACAGTGGACTACTGGAGGTAAATAATCACAAGATCACGTGATGGATCCTTGATTTTCTTTAACTTTAATGTAAGAGATCTTACATGTTTTTATTGATAATGTTTACTCAGGGTCTGGTGGAGGTCGTGACCAGCAGTGATGATCAGATATCAGTGAGAGCCACTATACTGCTCGGAGAACTTCTGCACATGGTACTACACTACAACAGGGCCCAACATTTATTACTGGGCTGTGAACTTGTATTATTATGTAATATTTCATATTAGACATTTTTACTGTGTTTTTGATTAAATAAATGCAGCCTTGGTGAGCATGGGAGACTTTAAAAGACCTTCAAAAACAAATATAAACTTTTGGGCATACATGGGCATAAACCGCAATATTTATTACATATATATTTTAATTGAAACATTCTAGTGCATTAAATTACATATTAGACAACTTACTATGTTTTTATAAACTGTACACAAATGTAGCTTTACTTAAAATGTATGTAATATTGTAATTCTTTTTTTCTATGTAATGAGTTTTTTTAATTCACATTTTGGTAACGCTATTGAACAAAATGTATTAATTTCTACTATGGCAGCCGTGTTGTTATTGTTACCTAAAACAAAGAATATTAAAAATGTGTTTTTGGTAGCTGAAATACAAAAATAAAAATATTTTTTTAACTAACTGACAAAAAGTTGTTGTAAGTTAAAGTAAACTAAAACTGAACTAAAAATAAATTAAAGCTACATAGAATTTTTGTAATGAATACAAATGACAACAGCACATAACAAAATTACTAAACTTAAACCAAAATTAAAATGAAAAATTGAAAAGCTTATTCAAAATAGTAAAAATGATACTATAAAAGTATACAAGTAATACTAAAATAACATTGTATGGCAGTGAAAGGAAAAAAGCCTTCTTAGATAAACTTTAAATATATATAAACCGGAAATAAATTTAGACTCATTGTGAAATTGAGATTTTGGGTGTTAAAATGTGCTTAATTAAATTAATATGGATTATGTAAAAACAAAAATAAAGGGGAAAGTTGTCGGACGATGCAACATAGTCACTGAACTGTTATTTAGTGAACCATTTATTTTACATTTTGTTTTACATTGTGATTTGAAATGTATATAATGTTACAGTTTGTAAAAATGTATGTTATTTTCTTGCATTTTTTCCACTTAAAGAGTGTAAATGTTACACTCTGTCTGCACACACATGTGGACTGCCGTTTAATTTTCCTTTTAGCCTTTATTTTTCAACCTAAAATTATTTGTTCACCTACTATACATCTTCATCTTGACTCTTCTCTCTTCCAGGCCAATACGATTCTTCCTCACTCACATAGTCATCATCTGCACTGTCTGCCCACGCTAATCAACATGGCTGCTTCCTTTGACATCACTCAGGAGAAACGGCTGTGAGTGCAACAATGCAAACACACACTCATACAATAATGCATGTGTCCAACAGCATTCTCTGTTAGTTTTTGCTTCTGAATCTTGTTGTCTCCAGGCGTGCCAGCGCAGCCGTGAACCACCTGAAGCGATTCCATGAAAAGAAACGACGTGGCCCCAAACCTTACAGTCTTTACCTGGATCACATCCTGCACAGGACGTCCCCCTCCAGTCACAAGAGAGACCAGCACCAGCGTCCGCACAAGGACATCTATATTATAAAGGTACACACACTATATCATTGCTGTGCCTGCTGAATATCAATAGACCTGTCCAGTAATTGTCTGGATCATTTCACCCCAAAATCAAAAGAAAGTAATAAGAAATTAAATTTTGCTTAATGAAAATGGTTCCTACTTTTAGAACCATCAAAGTGCCCCTATTATGCTATTTATGCTAGTGTGTGATATAGCTGTTTGTGAATGTAAAAGGTCTATAAAGTTTCAAAGATCAAAGTGCATAATAAATGGAGTTATTGTTTTCCGAAAGAAAGAACCGATTCTGATATATATGAATTTAGAACATTAACTTTTAATTACATGGATACAATCACCATTGAAAATAATTGGAATTAAAACAAGTAAAACGTTTAGATGCATTATGGTATTAAGAATCCGGGGGTCAAAATGTGCTTAACTGACATGATGATAATGTCACAATGTAAAAAAAATGATGATCCTTATGATAGGCTTAATTTCTTTATGCAAAATGTATTTTTTGGGGGGATGTTGGAGTGACTGACATGGTTTTATGAAATTCACACAATGTATATATAAATAGGATACTTTAACAGAAGACTTTGTTTCTGAGTCGTGTGCTGTTTGTGTTGTGTAGGACACTGAAGAGGCGCTGATGATGAACTTGAGGGACAGTCAGATCCTCAATCACAAACAGAACCTGGACTGGAACTGGGTTCTGATCATCACTATACTGAAGGTAAAACCTAAGGCCTTACTGTACAGTATACTATCTACTACCTACTAATTTAGAAAAAATAGCATGTGAAACCATTATGATAAACAATTGATTATTTTTCAGTGTAGAATGCTAAGTTGTTACTACACTGCACGTTTAATTCAGAAAGTTACATTCAATTATTCCTGCATATTTAGCATATTCAATCTGTAAAATGTCTCAGCTTTTTAGCAGTTCAATCAAACAGTCACATGCTGTATGTTTCATAAATTGCATCAAGTATGATAGTGTGGTGTACAGTGTGCTATATATGATAATGATAGTGTGCTATACAGTGACTCTTAACACTTAAGTCACACTTTTAAATGTCAGAATTGTCAGCATTAGATAATAAGTGGCATTTAAAAAATAAGCATATTAGAATGAGTAATGATGCTGAAAATTCAGTTTTGCATCACAGGAATAAATTACATATTATACAAATAGAAAACAGTTATTTTAAATTGTAATAATATTTCACAATATTGCTGTTCTTACTGTATTTTTGATCAAATAAATGCAGCCTTGGTGAGCAGAAGAGGCTTCTTTAAAAAACATGACAAGATATTACCGACCCTTCTTTGTGTGTTGTTGCTTTTCTTTTCTAGTGGCCAAACGTGAATCTCAGAAACAACAAGGACGAGCAGATGCACAAGTAAGACCAGTGTGTGCTGTGACCTATCATCAGATGTGTGCTCCATTGTCTTGCTAAGCACTAACCACAAACTACAACCCTAACGTATGTTTGTGTGTAGGTTTGTAAGGCGTTTGCTGTATTTCTATAAGCCCAGCAGTAAGCTGTACTCCGCTCTGGAGCTGGATCACGCCAAAGCCAGACAGCTGACGGTAGCGGGCTGCCAGTTCAACCAGTTCCTCTTGGATTCGGATGAGGTGAGAAGGCAAACAATTAAGACCCATGAGCCTTTGATAAATTACTCTAAAAGAAGCACAGTAGCAGTTAGGGCTGCACCATTAATGGAAATAAAACCAAAATAGTGATATGGCTTAGTGCAAAGATCAAATCACTAAGCATGTTTCACACAAGCAGCTCATGATCTGGTGTTTTCAGCGTCTCGGAGCATCTGGGTTCACAGTAAATGCTGCTCAACTCTACATCTGCTCTTATTTATTTGGGAATGTGCATTTGGGAACGCAACATTCGCTAACCATCTTGCCAATCTTAATGTAAAGTGCTCATCAGCAAAAGAGAAGCTCCCTGCGGTGTTCTGTCGAAATAAAAGTAAGAAAAAAATGAAGAAAGTAAGAGTTTTGTAATTTTACAGTTGTAATGATAAGTAAAATTATTATTATATAATTTGCTTAAATACTCAATTTTGTTATTTTACAGTGAAGTAATACAATACTAATATTTCTTATTTATTTAATTTGGTAATTTGTATATTTTCTATTTAGTAACAATAATAATTATATGAATTATTTTTATTTTATAGCCATATTGAAATATAATCACAACATTTTGACCAAATTGTGCAGCCTTACAATTAAGCACAGCAAACCCGTTCACATTTTAAATCGCAATTGCAATTTTTATCAGAAAAATCACAGTTCGTTCCCCACAAAATCATGCAGACTGACAGTGGTAGCAGTTAACTTGGTTTATTGTCTTCTGGTTTTTTTGTAGGATGGTCAGATGTATTTAGAGGAATTGGTGAAGGATATCGTCCAGTGGCTCACATCCTCTACTGGCCTTAAACCTGAACGCAGTCTCCATAGCAATGGTCTTCTTAACACCCTCAGTCAGCACTACTTCCTGTTTCTGGGTACTCTGTCTTCACAGCCAAACGGTGTCAAAATTCTGGAGAAATGTGGTGCATTTCAGTGGTGAGAACACACATAATTGAATATGTTAGTGTCCTAATAAACTTGAAATAACCTGAAAAAGTGAAAGTACTGTGGCGGTACCATGTACAGTGATGTAACATTAAAAACATTATTACATTTATGCATTTGGCAGACGCTTTTAACCAAAGCGACTTGCATTGCATTTTCAAGGTACACATTTTAAATTCTTACCAGTTCTTGGTTTCCCTGGGAATCGAACCCATGACCTTGCGTTGCAAGCGCCAACGCTCTACTGTTTGAGCTACGGGAAAGCTATGTTTTTTGGTTACTCCATTTAACTGTGGTATAGTACCATGTTCAGGAAAGAAAACATACCTTACAAAAATGTTGTGTTCCAGCAAACCTTGAACATTACTGAAAATTTGCCACAAATAAAACTGCAAATATATGCACACACACACAAAAAAAGTATTTCCAGTCATGTTTATACTATGATGCCTTGGAAGTGGTGTGATTAACTATGTTTGGTTTTGATCTGTTTTGTCCAGTCTGTTGAACTTGTGCTCGATGAAAAACCAGGATCACCTGCTGAAACTTACGGTCTCCACTCTGGACTACAGCAGAGACGGACTCGCTCGAGTCATTCTGTCCAAGATCCTCACCGCGGCCACTGATGTAAGAGCACGCTCATGGCTTTTCTGTGTTCTGAGCTGGGTTATTATACTTTTCGAAAACCATAAAAAGCTTAAAAATCAAACATAACCTTATTTTATTTCAGCTTATTTCAAATTTTTGTTTAGTTTAACTTGAACTAAAATAACTAAATCTTACATAACATTTCTGTGTTCTGAGCTGGGTTATTATACTTTTCTAAAACCATAAAAAAAGTTTGTTATTTGAACTAAAGTAAACGTTAACTGAAATAAAAATCAAATATATATAAAAAAAAAAAAACTTGTTTTATTTCAGCTTTTCTCATTTTTTATTTAATATAACTTGAGCTAAGATAACTTAATCTTAAACTGAAAAAAAAGAAACTTTTGCAAAAAACTAGTTGCAAACATTAAGTTCATAAATTTACTTTTTACACCTTTCACTCATTTCATCCTGTTTTACATCAATATCATTTCAAGTAAACCACATAAACCAAACATTTCTAAACGCATAGCATTCAAACATCTTTATATGGCATTACGTCAAATAATATTTCTTTTAAACTGGAAAGTAAATAGCAATCAAAACAACGTAAAGATGTCTTATTGATTCTAATCTAATAGTAATGTTAAATGATAAAACAAACAAGATTTATTTAAGATTTGATATATGGCAGATAACTGTTATATCCATCCTATATGATTCTTGTTAAACCTGATTATACTTTTCGAAAACCATAAAAAGCTTAAAAATCAAACATAGCCTTATTTTATTTCAGCTTATTTCAAATTTTTGTTTAGTTTAACTTGAACTAAAATAACTAAATCTTACATAACATTTCTGTGTTCTGAGCTGGGTTATTATACTTTTCTAAAACCATAAAAAAAGTTTGTTATTTGAACTAAAGTAAACGTTAACTGAAATAAAAATCAAATATATATATAAAAAAAAAAACTTGTTTTATTTCAGCTTTTCTCATTTTTTATTTAATATAACTTGAGCTAAGATAACTTAATCTTAAACTGAAAAAAAAGAAACTTTTGCAAAAAACTAGTTGCAAACATTAAGTTCATAAATTTACTTTTTACACCTTTCACTCATTTCATCCTGTTTTACATCAATATCATTTCAAGTAAACCACATAAACCAAACATTTCTAAACGCATAGCATTCAAACATCTTTATATGGCATTACGTCAAATAATATTTCTTTTAAACTGGAAAGTAAATAGCAATCAAAACAACGTAAAGATGTCTTATTGATTCTAATCTAATAGTAATGTTAAATGATAAAACAAACAAGATTTATTTAAGATTTGATATATGGCAGATAACTGTTATATCCATCCTATATGATTCTTGTTAAACCTGATTATACTTTTCGAAAACCATAAAAAGCTTAGAAATCAAACATAACCTTATTTTATTTCAGCTTATTTCTCATTTTAGTTTAGTTTAACTTGAACTAAAATAACTAAATCTTACATAACATTTCTGTGTTCTGAGCTGGGTTATTATACTTTTCTAAACCCATAAAAAAACATTTAGTTTTTTGAACTAAAGTAAATGTTAACCGAAATAAAAATCAGATAAAGAAAAACATAACCTTGTTTTATTTCAGCTTTTCTAATTTTTATTTAATTTAACTTGAACTAAAATAACTTAATCTTAAACTGAAAAAAAAAAAAACTAAAACTATATAGACATTTAAAAAAAAAGTTTGCAAAAAACTAGTTGCAAACATTAAGTTCATAAATTTACTTTTTACACCTTTCCCTCATTTCATCCTGTTCTACATCAATATCATTTTAAGTAAACCGCATTAACCAAACATTTCTAAACGCATAGCATTCAAACATCTTTATATGGCATTACGTCAAATAATATTTCTTTTAAATGGGTTAATAAATAGCAATCAAAACAACTAATATAAGAATGTTTTATTGATTCTAATCTAATAGTAATGTTAAATAATAAAACAAACAAGATTTATTTAAGATTTGATATACGGCAGATAACTCTTGTATCCATCCTATACGATTCTTGTTAAACCTGATTTTATGTTTGAATTCAGATTGATCTGATTGAGTGATTCTCCCTGTATGTCCTGCTGCAGAACTGCCGTCTGTACGCCACCAAACACCTGCGTGTGCTTCTGCGTGCTAATGTTGAGTTCTTCAGTAACTGGGGGATGGAGTTGCTAGTCACACAGCTGCATGACCACAACAAAACCGTCTCCGTTGAGGCGCTGGACGTCCTGGACGAAGCTTGTGAAGACAAGGTAATCGGCATCACCGTAACAGAAATTGATGCAATTAAGTAATGATCTGCTAAGCACTAAAGCATTTTGACATTATAAAGTGTTACCCAGGATAATGATTGGTTTGTATTAGTTAAATGTGTTTCTTACAGCAACTCTTGTGCTCTTTATTTCTGATGTGTTGTGATCACTCCAGGCCAACCTGCACGCGCTGATCCACATGAAACCTGCTCTGTCTCACCTGGGAGAGAAAGGCCTTCTGCTGCTGTTGAGGTAAAACACTCTTGGTTTTAAGTTACTGTATGCTTACTACTTAACGTTATATAGCTTAAAGGGAAAGTTCACCCAAAAATACCTGTAATCCACAGCCTCTGTAAACAGTCTTAAGCGCATTGACGACAGTCTGAAGCACTTCCTGTAGCATAATGATGCTCAAATGTTGGGAATCTGTGAAAAGTCAATCTTCCCGATTGAGATTGCACAAGCAAACGTAATCGTATGTTGCAACATTCTATAGGGGGCAGCAAGTAAGCACTATTTTGATGAAAAATACAACACACGTGTCATCCCTTTCTGTTGTAAACAAACACAGCGTCAGCTCACGTGTGAGTTTCTTCCAGCGCATATGTCATACTGCGACAGGAAGATCGCACACCAGACTTCCATTAACACACTCAGGCTGTGGATTAAGTCAAGTCACCTTTATTTCTATAGCACTTTTACAATACAGATTGTTTCAAAGCAGCTTTACAGTGATAACAGGAAATAAACAAAGATTGTGTTGGCTGTACAGGTAATAATGTTATAAATGATATTCAGTTTCTTGCACAGATCGTTTCACTTCATGTGTTGAATTGAATGTGTTACATTTGTTTTGCCTGTAAATGTTTTTTTTTTTTGGCTCATTGACATCAAATCATTGACTTGCATGATTTGCAAGGACCACAGTTTCAGATAAAAAATCTTCTTCACTGGTCTACTTTTTGGGTGAACTATCCCTTAAAAAAAAAAAAAAAAATATTAATAGCTAAAAGATGTTGGTGCACATGGTTAAAAAAAATAAAAAAAATAATTTTTATTTAAAAATAAATAAAATAATAATAATAATAATATATATATATATATATATATATATATATATATATATATATATATATATATATATATATATTATTATTATTATTATTATTATTATTATTATTATTATTATTATTATTATTATATATTTTTTTAACCATGTGCACCAACATCTTTTAGCTATCTTAGAGTCTCCCAGGTTTTGTGATTAAAATTAGGGCCCAAAATAAGCAGTACTTATTTATTTAATGATGTTCTATGCAATATTTTAAAAAAATTCCGGGTTGAATTCCCAGAATGAACAATTTTGTCATATGCAAATATATAATTATCATTTTAGTCATAACACATTTCAATAGATTTTTGAAAATAATAATTTTTCGTTCATCATAATTTAATTTCAAATGTATCTTTTGTTTGGAGTTACTTAGAAATTTCACATTTTAATGCAACTTACCTTTTAAATAATGTTTTATTAGTGCTGCAATAATCTACATTTCTCTATGTACCCCTTTATCTAACTTAACCTAACCCTTTATCTAATCATTTATCACAATAATCTAACCCTAACCCTTGATTGTTTAATATACAAAGAATGCAAATAGTTTTTAGTAAAAGTCCATGAAGTTTTTATTTAAAAACAAATTTACCATCAGAGAGCTTTCTCCATCATTTACTAATAAACGAATATCCAGTTATGGCGTTTATTTATATCTTTTTTTATTTAATGATGTTTAGCAATGTTATTTAACAGTCATATATATAAAGACAATGTCTGAATCTGTTAATATTTAAATAAGGTCATAAGCTTTTGTACTCATTTGTAAGTTGTTTGGTAAATGAATAAATGTGTTAAATGTCTCTCTGTTCTCCTCTGTAGGTTCCTGTCCATCCCAAAGGGCTTCTCTTACCTCAACGAAAGAGGCTACGTCAACAAACAACTCGATAAATGGCAGAAGGTGAAAGCAGCAAACCAATAACTCTCTCTCAGTCCTTTATTTCACGCCTGTGTGTGTTTGTTCCTCTTGAATGCAAATGTGTTAAGCCGTGTGTGTTTTTGCAGGAGTATAATCTGAAGTATGTGGACATGATTGAAGAGCAGTTGAATGAAGCTCTCACAACATATCGCAAACCCGTCGACGGAGACAACTACGTCCGGCGCAGCAACCAAAGGTCTAAGCACTGCTTATCTTGTGAAGATCTTGTAAATGAAGAAATCAGTTTTTAATATCCTATCAAATGACCGTTACTATTGCACATACTTGGTTAGTGAGTTGAACAAGTTCCTGATGTTAGGTATGAATTAGTAGTGTTATTGTAAACTAAAACTATAAAAAATAATTTTCAGTAATTGAAATAATGCTAAAATAAAATATAAATATTAGATGATAAACTTGTAAATAAAAACTTGTTACCTTGTAAATATGTTTAAGTTCTAATAAATCTAGATCGATATAAAAAATAAAAATTACTAAATTACTAAAACTAAAGTTAAAATGAAAACTGAAAATTAAATTAAAGCAGGAACACTTTACAATAAGGTCCCATTAGTAAACGTTATTTAATGCATTTAACTAATCAACAAACAATGACCAGTGCATTGTTATAGTATTAATTCATCTATGTTAACATTAATAATAATAAAAAAACTGTTGATTGTTAGGTCAGGTTCATTAAATAATATTAACAGATACATCTTTTGATTTTAATCATGTATTAGTAAATGTTGAAATTAATATTAACTATGATTAATAAATGCTTTAGAAGTATTTTTAATTGTTAGTTCATGTCAACTAATGTTAACAGGTCGAACCTTATTGTGAAATGTTACCATTAAAGCTCATTCAAAATATGAATAAATACTATAATAGTTTATAAATAATACTAAAGTAACACTGTTATGAATATGAAGCATACTCTCTCTTTCTCTCATGTTGTAGGTTACAGAGGCCAAATGTCTTTCTCCCTGTGCATTTATATGGGCAGTTGGTCCATGATAAAACCGGCTGCCTGCTGCTGGAAGCTCAGGTACCTGATTACGCACACACTGCTTGCTGTCACTGTATAGCTTTGTATGTTTTTGTGTATTTATTTGTGTGTATTTGTTAGGGTGTTATCCCGGATCTTAGTTACACAGTCCGATCTCCAATGTTGGATACATGGGAAGGTGTTAAACTGCTGAAGGCGGCACTATGGGCTCTGGTCAGTGATGGTTTTGACTTACTCTGTGTTGAGTAGCTAAGGATGTCCTTAAATGTCTCTAGTTTCAATATATGTGGTGCTTATGCTTTTAATGTTTAACATTTTAAATGTTCCAGGGCAACATTGGCAGCTCAAACTGGGGTCTGAACCTCCTACAGGAGGAGAATGTGATTCCAGATATTATTGCTCTGGCTCAGCACTGTGAGGTTCTGTCCATACGTGGGTAAGACTGCCTAATATGGGAATATACTGGGTTATTCACAACTTAATGCGCATGAACACCATCTGTTGGAAACCAAGAGGTGATGCGTAACAAAGTCATATAGTTAAGTTAAGGCCCACTTACACTGTAACATAAACGATAAAGATATAGTTATAATAATTGTTATAATTCTATGAGAATAGGCAAGTCCACACAGCAACTATAACAGCACAGAGAAACACTATTGTTGATCACTTTCACTAAGATTTTTTTCCAGCTAATGAGCTATTAATAGATTGAAAGCCAATCAGAATCCACCTGACTTAAAGAGCTTAAGCACTTGAAGAGGCAGACGGCAACTGCAGCATGCACTTAAATAAACACAACGATATTGCGCAATGGTGTGTATGCTAATCTGGATATCGTTATAGTTTGAATGGGCCTTTAGACCCAATGTTTACATGCAGTCTGGGGTCAGTGAGGTTTCTTTTAAAGAAATTGCTTATTTTATTTGTCATAGATGCATTAAATTGAACAAAAGTGACAGTAAAGAAATTTAAAATGTTCTTTTGAACTTTCTATTCTTCACGGTTTCTATGAAAATATGAAGCAATATGAACTGTTTTCAACATTGAAAATGATAAATGTTTCTTGAGCAGCAAATCTTCATATTAGAATTATTTATGAAGGATCATGTGACACCGAAGACTGAAATAATGATTCCTAATAATTTACATCAGGAATAAATTACATCTAAAATATAGTAAAATAGAAAACAGTTAGTTTGAATTAATAATATTTCACAATATGTTTTTGATCAAATGAATGCAGTCTTGGTGAGCAGAAGAGACTTCTTTCAAAAACATTTTAAAATACCCCAAAACTTGTGAATGGTAGTGTAGAATATATTTTCATTTTTTACAAATTCCTGAACCGCCCTCTTATTTTCTTGACACTCTTAATGTCTTTTTTGTTTTTCCAAAGTGTTTCCGCTTTGGACAATAAGAGATTAACTGAAATACTAATAGTGTAAAATACAATTAACTCTTTCCCCTCCATTCATAAAATTTTCCATAATTTATGAGACTGCACTTCCCTTTCATTGACTGAATTTTCCGGCTTTCCGTGTTTTCACTGTTATACGGTAGGGGGCGCTATGACACATCTTCTAAAAGAGTACATCATCTTGGGACCAAAACATAGGCAAAAAAGGAGAAGAAACAAGTGATAAAAGCATTGCTTATGCACGTTTTAGTATTTGAAAAAAAAAAAGCGAAAATTTTATTAAATTTATCCACATTCAAATGTTGATTAAAAAAAAGAATGCATGAAGCTAGAATAACACTGTTCTTTTTGTTTAAAAGCAGAGGATCTGTTCTTTCTTTTGATAAATTGCATATTCAGATATTCATACAATAAAATAGTCTTGAGGCCATGAAAGTTTTGTGAAAATGGTTAAAAGTGCTGATGCTGACTAGCAACTTTATAAAAGAAAAAGAAAAAGAAAAGCTGGTGCTGAAAGAGTTAATAACCTGTTAGCATATGTCCAGTAAGTAACCAACAGCTCTGTGTGTGCAGTACGTGTGTGTATGTGCTGGGTGTGATCAGCCGGACGCGGCAGGGCAGTGATGTGCTGAAGGCTTCGGGATGGGACTCTGTACGGCACAGCCGCAGGCAGCTGTGGCCCGTCGTCCCTGATGAAGTGGACGCTCCGCTGCCCAGCGAACTGTCTTCTGTGCCCAGCACACTTAGCCTCAACTCCGAGTCCACCAGCTCACGCCACAACAGCGAAAGCGAAAGTCAACCCAGTGAGTCAACATCAAAAGGTTTTCTTAAAGGGATAGTTCACCAAAAATGAAAAATCTGTCATCATTTACTCACCCTCATGTCGTTCCAAACCCGTAAGACTTTCATTCATCTTCAGAACACAAATTAAGATATTTTAAAGAAATTAAACGTGATGCGTAACACAAGAATGAACCTCAGTGGTTCTCGCACGTCAAGCGAACATGCTTGAGCTTCCGTTTACCACAACTGATGTGCGAGTTGATGAATGTTTGTATGTGAATAAAAGCCTAAATTAAATCTGCTCATCATATAAACTGATCGAGTCTCTACAGAAAATTCGGACTAAACCACTTAATTCATATGGATTAGTTTTATGATCTCTTTATGAACTTTCAAAGCGTCAAAGTGGTAGTTGCGTAGCTGTCAATGGAGGGACAGAAAGCTCTCAGATTTCATCAAAAAGATCGGGTTTGGAACGGCATGAGGGAGAGTAATTAATGACATAATTTGCATTTTGGGGAGAACCAACCCTTTAAGTTCAAGTTTTTGATCACATTTTTTAGCTAACACCTTTTAGTAACTGATTGTTGTAATTTTATGCATAAATAGTCATTGCAATCTGTTGTTTTATGTCCATTGTAATATTGCACGTGTCGCTCTTAGGTTTGTACTTCATGGACGATGTTAGCGAGGGTTTGGACATGTACGAGGACTCTTCTCTTAATATGCACACAAAAACCTCAAAGGACAGAAGCCCTTTCACCATCCTCACCCCCTCGCATCTCAGAAACCGCTTTCTCAACTCACTGTCCCTCCCCAGTAAGAAGGGACGAAGCCCCACTGACACTAAAGGCACAACCAATGCAGGAAAATCTCCCGAGGAGCTCCAGCTCATGAGGCGCATCCGGACCGTAACCGAACCCTCGAACTATTCTCCAGGCCACTTGGGGCAGAGCGAGGTCTTTTACAATGGCAGTCGTGTGTCCCGCAGCCCCACGGTTAGCCTTGAGACCTCGTTTATGGGTATAAAGGCACTAGCAGAGCCGTACACCACCGAGGGGAGCTCGGATTCGGAGGGCAGAGGTCAGCATAAGCGTGAGCGGAGCAGCAGGGAGCGTTTGACCTGTGACAGTGCCTCGGTGCTGCCGGGAGGCGGCACGTTTAAGAGCCGCAGTCAGAGCTTCAACACGGACACTACAACCAGTGGCATCAGCTCCATGAGCTCCTCCCCTTCCCGAGAGACGCCCTCTGCTGTAGGCATGGACACAGACTGTGCAAGCCTCAACACGGTGGTCAGCGCTAAAACTGTGAAAATGCAACATTCGCTCAGTCCTCAGTCCAACCATAACCACATCCTGTTGTCCAAGTCCAACTCTACCTCTCTGGTTCCTCCCGGGTCGGCACACACACTGCCGCGCAGGGCTCAGTCGCTGAAATCTCCCTCTGTGACCACCATCAAGAGCTTGGTGGACTGCAGCTACATGTACACGAGCCCCCGTGACGCGCTGGGCTACGCCACGCTCAAACGCCTGCAGCAGCAAAGGATCCACCCGTCTCTGTCACACAGCGAAGCGCTGGCGTCTCCCGCTAAAGACGTACTGTTTACAGACACGATCACCATGAAAACACGGAGCCTCGACTCGCGGCTCACACCACGCAGGTACAGTCATTTATACTTTTTCAGCTTTCATTTAACTACTAGTTTTTTATACAAATTATAATTATTTTTGAGTCTCTCTCTCTCTCTCTCTCCCTCTATATATATATATATATATATATATATATATATATATATATATATATATACACAGCGGGGGAAATGAGTATTGAACACGTCATCATTTTTCTCAGTAAATATATTTCCAAAGGTGCTATTGACATGAAATTTTCACCAGATGTTGGTAACAACCCAAGTAAGCCATACATACAAAGAAACAAACAAAAATAAGTCCAGAAATTAAGTTATGTGTAATAATGTGAAATGACACAGGGAAAAAGTATTGAACACATGAAGAAAGGGAGGCGCAAAAAGGCATGGAAAGCCAAGACAACTGCTGAAAACTTACAGTAATTAAAAAGCAATCCAGCCCCCTGTCCGTGGAAATTAATAACAGCTGGTTCAGTCCCAAATGATGGTCTACAAAAAGGTCTCATTGCCAAGGTGTCACACAAGACACATCTCATGATGGGTAAAAGCAAGGGTCTGTCTCAAGACCTTCGCAACCTAATTGTTGCAAAACATAATGATGGCATTGGTTATAGGCATCATGAGATGTGTCTTGTGTGAAGGCCATCATTTGGGACTGAACCAGCTGTTATTAATTTCCACTGACGGGGCTGGATTGCTTTTTAATTACTGTAAGTTGTCTTGGCTTTCAATGCCTTTTTGCGCCTCCCTTTCTTCATGTGTTCAATACTTTTTCCCTGTGTCATTTCACATTATTACACATAACTTAATTTCTGAACTTATTTTTGTTTGTTTCTTTGTATGTATGGCTTACTTGGGTTGTTACCAACATCTGGTGAAAATTTCATGTCAATAGCACCTTTGGAAATATATTTACTGAGAAAAATGATGACGTGTTCAATACTTACCCCCGCTGTATATATATATATATATACACACACATACATACATATATACATACATTCTGTATATCTATGTACTTAAGTATGTGTATAAAATTTTATTATTTAAATGTATTATTTATATATTTTTTCATTTTTTACAAGTTTTTATAAATAGTTTTGTACTGCCTATGATAATGAATTACTATATTAAAATTATGGTAATTTATGGTTGGAAAAAATGACTGTAATGTACATAATTCTATTAACTACATGAATGAGAATCTAAAAAGTAGCCATAAGAATTAAAAAAAATGTCCAGACACTACTGTAATAAGAATTTTCTAGTAAATTTTAAAATCTAGTAGATTTTCATGAAAATATGTGTTATGATAATGTGATGGTCAAAAAAGTCTGAATGACCTATATTTTCTTACCATAAAATAACTAATATATATAAATAATAATATAAATATATAATAAATATATAATAATACTAATAATAATATAATTCATATTTAATACCATAATTAAATATAATAAATATAATATAAAAATATAATATAATAAATAATATTTTATAAAAAATAAATGGATATTTTATATTTGTTGGTTCTTGACATGTTTGTGACATTCACACATACTGTATATGTGAAACTGCAATTGAAGTTCAGGGTGTTTTTGCTGGTCCTCAGGTATTCTCGAAGTAATTCTGGGCCGTTCAGCCCCCATCGCAGGGTGTCCCGAACTCTTGTGCCATGGTGGGTAGAGCAGCTCAAGAGTAGGATCCCTTCATTAGCTCGGACCACCGTAGAGTTTCCATCATAGAAACACTGTAGAGTACAAGGCAACATCCTGTCCATGTGACTACACTTCCAGTCATCCCCCCCCCCCCAAATAATTTCTCCATCTTTCACTCATTCATTCACATTTTGTGATGAGTTGAGTGACTTGGATACTAATACTCGTCTCTAAGACTCGGTCAGATGCTTGTGCAAACAGTCCTTTAGGAAAGCAGCAAACCTAGTTGCTGTCGTGCTGACCCGGGATGCTCAATCTACTCCTGCAGATCCAATACAAACTCCACTCAAACTACTAAACAGACTTTGAAATATCTTTGGCTGCATCCCAATTCACATGCTGTTGTCAGACAGATAATCTAGTTGGGACAGGGGTGATGTTTATAAAATCTACCAGGAACAGTTTATTTGGAAAACAGTGCATCATACTACCGTAGCTAGCTATTTATATGTAATATGCACACTGTGATTTGGTATGCACTAATTGTGGTATTGCATACTATTAATTTTGTGTACTGGGATACAGCCTTTTTGTTTACTCAATTACATCCAGGTATTTTGTGTTTGGATTAAAATTATTTGCTGAAGTAAGGTGGATGTCCAGGAGTAGGTATAAAATATTTTTAGTTGTTTCGTAAAAGTTATTTTTTTTGTTGACTGTTTGTAGACCTTTTTAATAAAAGCAAAAGTCTAGATGAAGTTTTAGAGCTAATGTTTCGCAGTGCGTGTGCTTGTGTTCGCTCTCCTCGCAGGTTTTTGAAAGCTCTGAGTTTTGCGTCTCTGGATAAGGAGGACTTGCTGAGTCCGATCAATCACTCCACCCTGCAGCGCTCCTCTTCCCTGCGCTCTATGGTCTCTAGCGCCACCTATGGCTGCAGTGAGGACTACATTGGCCTGGCGCTACCCCTTGACATCAACCATATGTTTCAGGTTTGTTTTGTGTCGTGTACTTTTATTAATGTGTATGTGGAGTAGATTATGCAAATTTTATTCAGTTTTCGTGAGTGCCGATTCATTTGAAGATGCAGTTTTGTAACGTTTTCACCCTCACTATGGATTGAACACTGATTGTGTGGCTTATTTAGGAAAAAGATGCAGTGAGTGGATCAGACTTTTGTATTACTTATTATTTTCACCTGTCAAATGACAAAATGAGTTAAAAATATACCAGTAGACTTGCATTAATGCAGTGGGCTTAGCCGTAGCGACCAAAAAATGAAAAATATAGTTGTTGAAAGAACTGTTCTCTGCTTTAGTTTGTAGAAAACTTTTTGATGTTCCTTTTGGTCTTTTAATTGTGTTGAATGTAAATGTTTTTATTTTATTTCATTTCATTTCATTTTTAGATTAAAGAAACCTCATATTTCCAGAAGAGAACAAG
This sequence comes from Abramis brama, assembly GCF_963993115.1. Classification (NCBI taxonomy): domain Eukaryota; kingdom Metazoa; phylum Chordata; class Actinopteri; order Cypriniformes; family Leuciscidae; genus Abramis; species Abramis brama. The sequence continues at coordinate 5,980,573 of NC_139967.1, read as the reverse complement.
CCCTCCTGCTGAAGAAAAATCATCCAAATTTCTTTTTGGAGAATCTAATGGTATGTAGCATCATCTGTATTTTTCTGGATTTCTAATATCATTAATAATTATGGTAACACTTTGGTGGTTTCATTTGTTAACATTAGTTAATGAAAATCCAACTGTTCATTGTTTGTTCATGTTAGTTCACAGTGTATTAACTAATGTTAATACATTGCTAATGTTGATGAGCACTCATTTTATTGGTTACACTGCAGTTAATGCAAAATAAATAAGCTAAAATTTATTTACATACTAAAAAGCTCTATAATCTAGCCTTTAACCAGCAATATTGGCGCCCCTTGTTAGGGCTCAGGTGTCCTTCACGCTTAATTCAGGCAGCATCTGAGGGGTTCTTCACACCTCTGTCTTTTAATACTTTTTTGGGGGAATTTCCATTTCTTCCATCACCTTCTGCTGCTGCCTACGCTTTTGTCGTCTTCTAGCATTTCTCCCCTTCTTTACTGTAGCCTTCATTACTTTCACCTCCGCTTGTGGTTTTAACACTTTCTCCTCACCCTGTGTGCCTGTCATTGACCTGTGTTTTTGGTTACAAACAGTAAGTTCATGCATTTAGGTTTAACACCTTTTCTTTTTTTACACCACAATAAACAGAGGTCAAGTCAAATGCAGTTTATGCCCTACATCCATGTCACTAAGTATTTTAGGTACTTTCCACTCATAGCATTTAAGCATTTTTATATTTAAGCATATATGGCATTACTTTAAAAGCAAGCAAAATAACATTTCTTTGAAACGGGCAAATATCAATATCCAAAACAGAATATATTTGAATATGAAATTTATTCCTGTGATGCAAAGCTGGATTTTCAGCATCATTACTCCAGTCTTCAGTGTCACATGATCCTTCAGAAATCATTCTAATATGATGATTTGCAGCATTTCTTACTATTATCTGTTGAAAACAGTTGCTTTATATTTTTTCATGATTCTTTGATGAACAGAAAAAAAAAAAAAAAAAAAAAAATTTATTTGAAATAGAAAGCTTTTGTAACATTATGTCTTTACTGTCACTTTTGACCAATTTAATGTGTCCTTGTTGAATAAAAGTATTATTTTATTTGACTGACCCCAAAATGACTGTATAATGACAGTATAATTATAATGAAACAATAGTAAATATGATGTGAAACACTAATCTGTGTGTTTTCCCCGCCTGTGCTCGCAGGTTTCTTAGAGTCGTGTCGTGGTCCTCTGAAGACTCAGGTGAGCATCACGGAGCTGTTAAACAGCAGCCGGTCGGAGCAGCACCACATGCTGGGCTCTGAGGAGACTACAGGCTTACAGGAGCACACGGAGCAGAACTGCCTCTACTGCAGCGCTCTCACCATCCTCGGCTCACACACACACAGCCACCTGAACAACACACACTCTCGCACAGGTGCATTTCAGTCTTCCTCATGTATGATATGATACTGCTGCTTTCTGCCTGAGAATGTTATTAGAGGTGGTGTAGGTTAGTGGAATACAGAAATGGGATGTGGTCACTGGAAAGGTTGAAGGTTCAAACCGGTTCAAACCCCAGTGTCAGTCCTACGGTCTCCAGATTTGGGTAAAGATGTGTAATTTAGTCTTGTGTTCCTGCAGATCTGTCTGATGGTTTCTCTCAGTGGCACAACCAGCCTTCCCATAATCACCTGGAGGTGGTCGCCCAGTCCAAGTTCTCTGGGATCTCGGGCTGCAGCGACGCGGCCGTCAGTCAGGGTTCGGCTAGCAGCACTCCCAGTGCAGAGATCATACTGGGTGAGATCAGAGCCCATCAATGCACAAGACCATGTTTTTCATGTTTAAAATCAAAAGTTGTATTTCTTAACATTAGTTAATGCACTTTGAACTAACATGAACAAACAATGAACGACTGTATTTTTATTAACTTACATTAGCAAAGATTAATGAATTCTGTAACTGAATACTTATAACAACTAACATTATGCATTAACTAATGTTAACAAATTAAACCTTATTATAAAGTGTTACCAATATATAATTAGTTCAGTATAAAAAAACAATGGAAAGTCCATGATAGAAAAACAAAAGTGTGTATGTGTGTGGGTCAGGTATTCCCTATGTCATTGGGACAACAGGTCCCCACAAAAATGGCAATTTAAAAAAAAAATTGTTGCCCCTTTAGTTTTTGATAATGTTCATGATGGGTAGGTTTAGGTTTTGTAGGGTTAGTGTAAGGGGAGAGAATATACAGTTTGTACAGTATAGAAATCATTATTCTATGGAAAGTCCCCATAAAACATAAAAACCTCACGTGTGTGTGTGTAGGTGGGAAGGCGATATACGAGGACGGTCCAGCCTGCAGAGTTCTGCTGAGGAAAGAGGTTCTGCGGCTCGTCATCAACCTCAGCTCTTCAGTCGGTACCAAAGGACACGAAACCGGATTGCTGACGTAAGAACGTCTGAGAAATCCCGTGCAAGCGTGAGCGTGTGTTCTCATTTCATCCCTGTGTAATGTCTGCTGCCCTCTGCAGGATAAAGGAGAAGTTTCCGTACGCGTTCGATGACATCTGCCTGTACTCTGAAGTTTCCTTCCTGCTGGCCAACTGCATGTTCCGCCTGGCCTCGCGCCGCTTCATCCAAGAGCTCTTCCAGGATGTGCAGTTCATTCCGGTACGACATCACACTGAAACTTCTCTATAAGAAATCTCTACCACAATGTTTTTTTTAACACCTGAACTAAAGAGTTCATAGTGCTCAGAACGGTGTGTGGCTTTTACATTTGTTTACAGACTCTCAGCCATACTAGAGACCCCAATATTTTTAAAAAAAATCTGTCATTAAAATCATGAATTAGCACGCACACACACACAGTTCTATAATTCTATAAATGTCTGTATTTACTTATATTCTCTATATTTCTCTTTTATTTTGCACGGAAGCATTCATTTGTTTAAAAATGATAGTAATGACATTTATAATGGAACTAAATATTTCCATAAAAAAAAAATGCTGTTCTTTTGATTTTTTTCTTTTCTTTAGAGAATCCTGAAAAAATCTGTTTCCACAAAAATATTAAGCAGCACAACTGTTTTCAACATTGATGATAATAAGAAATGTTTCTTGATCAGAAAAAACATCATATTAGAATAATTTCTGAAAGGGATAGTTCGGCCAAAAATGATATTAAACCCATGATTTACTCACCCTCAAGCCATTCGAGATGCATATGTCAATCATTTTTCAGACGAACACATTTTCAGTTATTTTAGAAAATGTCTTCGATCTTTTAGTGGTTATAATGTCAAGTTATGGGGTCCACATCGTTCAAGTCCCAAAATGTGCATGCATCTTTCACAAAAGTAATCCATCCGGCTCCAGGGGGATAAACGAAGGCCTTCTGAGGGTAATCCGTGCGGTTTTGTCGTAAAAATATACATATTTAGAACTTTAAAAATGAAAATAACTGGCTTCCGGCAACGGTACGGATTACACTCAGAAGGCCTTCGTTTATCCCCCTGGAGCCGGATGGATTACTTTTGACATTATAACTTGACATTATAACCACTAAAAGATCGAAGACATTTTCTAAAATAACTGAAAATGTGTTCGTCTGAAAAATGATTGACATATGCATCTCGAATGGCTTGAAGGTGAGTAAATCATGGGTTTAATATCATTTTTGGCCGAACTATCCCTTGAAGGATCATGTGACACTGAAGACTGGAGTAAATTACATTTTAAAAATATATTAAAACAGAAAACAGTTCAATTGAAATAATAATTCACAATATTACTGAACGAGGTGGTCTCGGCTCGATTGCAAACAATCTCTGGATCAGTTCGCTAACAGAGCAATCAAACCAAACATGCCAAGTGTGAACACACGTGTTGACTGTGTTTCTGTCTCCAGCTGTATGATGAAGCTGAAGCAGTGTTGACTAAACCATCACAACCTGTTCCGGTGGAGACCGCAGAGTCTTGATACCTCCGTCAGCTTCCCCATCCCTCCATCATCCCACCTCCCATACGCCACAGAGACACGCGCTCCTGCGGATGGAGGAGAGGAAGGAAGCGATTAGAGGAATACTGAGCAGTTTACCAAATAACGTCTTCAGACTGTGAAACAGGTGAACCGGAACAAAACATCACAAAGACTCGTTTTTAATAAAGAAAAAAATGCTGTTGACACTTTAAGAGCGCTGGATGCACCGATGAGAAACACGGTTCTCTGCACTGGTGTGTGTGTGTGTACATATTCCTGCCATGCCAATGTTTCAACATATCACCTAAACACTACAAAGAATTCTGTGACGGCTTTGGATTGAGTGCAAATGCTTTGACTATGAATTTAGGACTTCCAGAAGCGAGAGAATGGACGAAGCGTTGATTACATTTGTACTATTTATTAATTTCTTTTCTTTTGTATGTGTGTGTTGGGATTTTTTATGACCTCCAGACAATCAGAAGTCAGTGTTTTGGGGGGAAAAAACATAGTGTCGTCGGACATTCGATCCTTAGCGTCACGCATCTTTTTTTGGATATCTTGTCATCCGCAAACTTCTCAGAAATACTCTTGCAGGAAATTCTCCTCCTCCTCCAAAAAAAAAAAACCCCGCAAGCAAAGAGCATGTGAGCACTGATTACACACACATACTCTGAATGATAATAGTCCTCCAGGGTGAATCTCATGAAAGCTGTCATGTGCATGTCATTTCTCGTTACTATGAAGCTGAAATCTGTGAGAAATTATCATAAAATAGGATCTTAATGGTCCAAAACAATAATTGCATCTTTTTTTTTTAAATCTGATTTTGGAGTCAAGTGAGATTCACCCTATAATTTGGGTCGGACGAACCGCGTAAAACATTTTCAGACTCATTCTTCATATCTTACTATACCGGTTCAGTGCTGTGGTCTCGTCTCTGATCTGATGGTAATCTGCGTTTAGTTTGTGGACTGACTCTATAGGAAATGAAACCGGATAAACATAATCATGCATGGTATCATATCAAGTACCTTTGAAGGGATATCCTGAGTTCAGTACAACTTATGTGCGATGCACCGAATCTTTGGCGTAATATTGATTACAACAGGAAATCATTTTGAGTGTGTAAGCAGTTAAGCTCCATTGATTTCCGTTATAAGTGTGTTTTTGTACAAACTAGTGAATCTCTGGTCAAGAACATACCTCTATTATATTTCATATTTTTGCATTAAAAATTAAGCCTATTTAAGGAACATTTAATATTTTTTATGTGACAATTAAGCACATTTTCTTTACTGGTTGTGATGTGAAAAAAATTAAAATAGTTTGTACAATATTTATGCACATTATCGTAGTACTTGTAATGCTTTGATGCTGATTTCATTTCTATATATATATATATATATATAAAAAACTTTTTTGGTTTGTATTACAGTAATGAAAATCACTTGAGAATAATGGAAATTTCAATAGGATTGATTTTTTGGGGGAGCAAAATGTGCTTAATTGTCAAATTAATAGTTCTAAAAACAGGTTTCATTTTCTTTATGCAAAATACATACTTTTATTCTTTATTTGTTTGTTTTTGCATTCTGAAATTTTCATGACAATTAAGCACATTGCCTTTACAAATTCACAACTGTACTGTCCAAAATTAATTGGTAAAATATTTATACACATCATAGTAGAATTTTTGTACTGCCTTGATGTTGATTTAATTTTTTAAATAGTACATCAATTTTATATATATATATTAGAGTCATGAAAAAAATGGTAATTTCAATGGGATTTAAATCTTTCTGGAAGCAAATTGTGCTTAATTGTCATGACAATGAGGTCACAGTGCTAAATATTAGTCCTTAAAATGGTTTAATTTTCTTTGTGTGAAATATATTCTTTTATTTTCTTGTTTGTTTTTGCATTCTGAAAGTTTCATGAAAATTAAGCACATTTCCTTTTTAAATGATTTTGTTTGTGACAAATGACAAATATTTGAAAAATACATAATAGTAGTATTTGTTTTGGTGACTTGGTTCTGATATTATAATAATAATAATAATATATATATATAGTAATGGGAATTTCATTTGGATAAATTTTTTTTTGGACATAAAATGTGCTTAATTGTCATGTCAGTCACAATGCAAAATAACTGTCCTAAAAACTAGTTTAATTTATGTTATAAAACAACAACAACTGTATTTTATGTATTTTTTTGTTATTCAAACTGATGGCCTAGTCAAAATGATTTTCTGGTGTAATCGACAGCATGCCAACGATGCGATACATGAAAGTGTAAACCAAAAAAATATTCCTTTAAGCTCAAAGCACTGCTTTAGAAAGAGTTGAAGTATTAGCTTGACGTGTTGTCGTCCCAGTGTGTGACCTTGATCGTGCTTCTGGTTTATCACTTCAGCTCTAAACAAGCCAAACCTGCACTGAACCGTTCGAGACGGCACAACACTGGCGCAGAGCTGTTCAAATGTTCCACCAATCTCATAGTAGTCTCGTAGCAAGCCTCAGTTTTTGCATTTGTCTTTTTTATTGATGTTCTTGACGTGTTCCTGATGTTCAAAGCACTGATCCATCTTTCCTGTTCTCCCAAAATGATGTTTAGATTGCATGCTGAATTGACACAAATCCAGTTGCTTATTTATTAACTGCAAGACCTTTTGTTAATACTCGTGCCCCGTCACGTCGTGTCTCAGCGCTGCTGCTACTGCCTTCAACTGACTGCGATTTGATTGGCTGAAGAGAGAGTGCCGTGGCTTTTGCCCGTGCTGTGGATCTGTACGATAGTGGCGTGAGACCGAAAAGTACTGAAAAAAATATATATTTATATTTTTCCTAAAAGATGACATTGCAAGATACAGTGTAATTTAAATTAGTTGTTTTGTTTTGCCTGAATTGTGGTTTCCCTTGTAAAGTGTGTACAGTGTGTTTTTTTTGGGCACTTTGAGCTCTGGAAAAATCTTAGTCTTATCAAAGGGATGTATAATTAAAGAGAGAAACTCGTGGAGTGCGTCTGTGTCGTTTGAGCGTGTGCTGAGTATGTTCTTACCTCTTCTATAGTAGATCAGTACTAGATTGTCTCAATTTCAGAAGACTTACTGTCTGTAGAATCATGTATTTCATAAGGAAAGCCAAGATTGCAGAATGAACAGTATAGTCAAATGCACATTGCCAACTGTAATGTAAAATTTTACCAGAAATAATTTGGTAACATTAGTTATTGCATAATGAACAGCATTATTATATGCATTAAACAGCATTTATTAATCTTGGTCAATGTTAACTTTACACACACTACTGTTCAAAAGTTTGGGTTCAGTGAGTTTAAAAAAAAAGAAGTACATATTAGAATTTTTATTCAGCAAGGACAAATTAAATGAATCAAAAGTGACAGTAAAGACAATTATAACGTTACAAAAGATTTCTACTTCAAATGAATGCTGTTCTTTTAAACTTTCTATTCATCAAAGAATCCTGAAGAAAATAACACAGTTTAATCTACAAATATATGAAACGGCACAACTGTTTTCAACATTGATAATAAGAAATGTTTCTTAAGCAGAAAATCAGCATATAAGAATGATTTCTGAAGGATCATGTGACACTGGAGTAATGATGCTGAAAATTCAGCTTTACAACACAGGAATATTATAATACAGTTATAATATTTTTTACTCTATTTGTGGTAAAAATAAAATAAAAATGCATCCTTGGTGAGTAGAAGACTTCCTTTAAAAATGTTGAACAAAAACAAAATGCATTAAATCCCCTGGTTTCACAGACCAGGTTTAAGTCTAGTCAGGGTAGTAGTTTGTGGGGGGGATGGGGGAGATAACCCCCCCAATATTTAATTCTATGCATTACAACCCCCCCAATATTTATACCATGATCACAATATCAGGAGGCATACCCAAACTTCAACCCCCCCAATGTTCAAACCAAATCTACGCCCTTGAGTCTAGTCCAGACTAAAATGCATGTCTGAGCTGTTTTAACTGAAAGCAACTTGCATTGACGACATATCAGTGTCATTGTTTCGTCTCAAGATGCACAGCAGTAATGTTGTTTTCTAAGGCACGTTTATAAAATCTACTTAAATGTCCTAATTGAACTAGGCCTAATCCTGGCTTATTCTAAACCCTGTCTGTGAAACCAGGCCAAATAATTTTAAATGTGGTGTTACCATAGCACCCAGTCCCTCAAGACAAGAGAGAACATTTTGTACTTTCTGACCAGAAAGGTCTACCAAAACACAGATAAAGTACCTGAAAGACATTGCAACAAGTGACATATATTGCAAAATCGCATTTCACAACACTTCTTGTTAGGCTGTTTTGCAGAAGGAAGAGGGCCCCTGATGACGTGATCTTACTGGACATCTTTGTGATAAGATCTACAGTGCTGGCTTGTTTACTTTGGTGTATATAAAATATCACACAACTGAGTCTTCATTTACCGGTACTTATGTGGCTACAGAAGTGACATAGTCACTTGAAAAGCCTGAGATCTCAGAGTCCTGTCTTGTGGCTTCTGTCTTAGGGGTCTCCATTAGCTCTGAGGGCACGTCTTGCTGCACAGAGGACATGTATGTGAAGTTTGTGAGAACTGTGGTGGGATGGTATGATGGTGTCAGGAACGAGGGCAGCGTGACTTTAGGGCCAAGGAATGAACAACTCGGGTCCTCTGCGCTCCCTAACCATGTTTTCTCTGCGACGGTGGGCGGCAAAATTTCGACGTCGCACCATTTGCAGTCCTCGATCCTCAGAGAATTGATTTTTTCACTCGCCTTGGAAAGAACAGAAAACTGTCAAAAATGTAAAAGAAAAAAAAGTTTGGGTAAAACTTTACAAGGTTTCATTACTTAAAGTAATAGTTCACCCAAAGATGAAAATTCTGTCCCTCATGTCGTTCCAAACCCATTAGATTTGCGTTCATCTTCGGAGCACAAATGAAGATCTTTTTGATGAAATCTGAGAGATTTCTGTCCCTCGTTTGACAGCTACGCAACTACAACTTTGAAAACTTCAAAAAGTTTGTAAGGAAATCGCAAAACTAATCCGTATGAATTGAGCGGTTTAGTCCAAATTTTCTGAAGAGACTCAATCGCTTTATATGATGAACAGATTGAATTTAGGCTTTTATATTGAGGGTGCAACATGAGGGTGAGCAAATTATAATTTTTGGGTGTACTGTCCCTTTAACCACATTAATTAACAACAGCCTACATAAAGCATTTATTAGTCTTAAAGTTAATTTGGTAATTATGTTTTTTAAATGAAAAGTTGTATTTGTTAACATTAGTTAATGCACTGTGAACAAACATGAACAATTGTACATTGTAAAAAATAAAGGTTCTAAAGGGTTTTGCAGCGATGCCATAAAATAACCATTTTTGGTTCCTGAGAAAACCTTTCAGTGATCATTTCCTGACAGAACCATTTTTTTTCTCAAGGTACGTTAGCGCGACAACGATGTACAAAAAACGGAAACGTATATATTGCTTTTTTGCGTAACTTACAGACGACAACATTGTCAAAACCATCCCCGTCCCCGTTCACACGGATTTGTGAAAACGACTAAAAACCGTGTTCTGCTGTCAGGTCAGTTGTTGGCGATGTCATTTTGTAAAGAAATACTACGTGAACACAATACACATGCCATTACCGTTAAAAAAATTAATAAGAAGTGTTAGTTTACACGGAGACAATAAAGATATCAGTTTTCAATTTATTTTACATGACACTGTTTTCAACCAAAAAACAGTTTAGTTTTGGCCGTTTATACGACAACAGTGTTTTGGGGGCCTGTAAAAGCAAACTTTTGTTTTGTTTTTAGTAGGCTAACTTACATCGTTGTCGTGTAAACGTACACTGAGGAACACGTTATCTTGTGTTGTCAGGACCCTAAAGCCAATGTCGTGTAAATGCATACAACGCATAAAAAGTTTTCTGTTTTAAGTTAATAGTGTTTAAAAAGAACATTATAACGAGTTTTTAGGACTTTATAAAAGACCTTATGTGCAATGGAAAGATTCCATGAATGTTAAAAGGTTCTTCATGGAATCATCAATGCTAATAAAGCAAAGCATAACTAACACGGACAAAGTAAAAATATCTTGCTCACTGTTAGTTCATGTTAAACAAATTATACATAATTGTGAAGTCTTACCAAAACCAGATAAGTATAAATGATAGATATTTATAGATCATTTTTTGTATTGAATGACATGTAGGTTTATTTATAATTGATTTTTCTCTTAATTGGTCCTCTCTCGGATGCAATTGTAAGATTTTCACACTTTACTGAGTAAAAAGGCTCAACTAGAACTGTGATCTATTTTGATCTGTTCTGTAACCTGCTCACAAAAACAGCTCATCTAGCCAAAGATGGTTTGCTTGGTTTAAGCTGATTTTCACACTTCTTAAAGCCTGTTATCTGCTGGTTTAGCTCACATGCTGAAAATTGCCCCAAACCTGTCTGAAATCAGCCAAAAAGAGACAAGCATGGCCAGGCTGGGATTCCAGAAAAGACCATCAAATCAACTTCGGTGGGTTTAGGCTGTCAAAAATAAATAGAGACACTGCAGTTACATTATTGTACAGAATCAATGTAATGAATTACTTCATAAATATCTTCATCCAGGTCCAGTGCTTTTATGTGCAGAAAGCTGAAGGTTTCTTTCGGAAATCCTCTTATCCTGGTAAGAAATCATCAGCACGTTACAGATACGAACTGCATATTAGCTCACAGCTAATATTATAATAGACTTACGTGCTTCTTTTCGACCAAAGACAAATGCAACAACAGACCAAAAACAGAAGAGGAATCAAAATCTTGGCCATCAGCAGGTAATCTGTGGAGAGAATTTTTATCTCTTATTACTGTTCAACATTACGAAATGGCCTGTCCACACAAAATATAGTTAAAATTCATTATGAATATGCAGACAACATTTTGTATAGAAATGTGTTTCTATGGAGTTATTCACACTTGGGACAAACATTTTTAATTTTGTAACTTTGCTTTTGTAGAACATTTTTCAAATATTAAAACAAGCAGATTAGGTGTTTAGTTGTATTATTAGCATTAGAAAGTCTATATCAATGTCCTGTGCTTTCCTATCTTCTCTATTACAAGCAGAAGGCAGATTTTGTTTTGAAAAGATTTTACAAACGATTTCTATTTCAAATGCTGTTCCTTTGAACTTTCTATTCATCAAAGAATACTGAACAAAAAAAAAAAAATCGATGAAAATATGAAGCAGCACAACTGTTTTCAACATTGATAATAATAAGAAATGTTTCTTGAGCAGCAAATCAGTGTATTATAATGATTTCTGAAGGATCATGTGACACTGAAGACTGGAGTAATGATGAGCTTTGATCACAGGAGCAAGCAGCAAGATATATTAATATCATCTTTTATGTTCCACAGAAGAAAGTAAGCCACACAGGTTTGGAATGAACTCCCCCTTTTAGATAGATGTAGAACAGTGTGGAAAACGCTGTTACGTTATAAAACAGGACTGGCTGATTTCTGTTAGTGTGAATGTGGTGGTTTGGCTCACAGTTCTTTCTGGTTCTGAAGGTGCCGGTGGTCTCGGGTCCACAGCCTGCGGATGTACATGCTGCCAGGTGAAATGTGTACAGCTGGTCCTCCTCAAGACCACTGACCGTGAAAGACTTGCTGTGAGGATCGTCCACGAACTGTCTGAGGGAACCTGCCAGAACAAACAGGTGCGAGGGGAGTGTAGGGAAAGGGTTAGGAATATAACGTGAGATTAAAATATGTCAGAAATATGACATAATCAAATATGATTAGTATCAAATATGATCTGTCAGGCTTTTGAGGAAGGTTTATTTGTTCATCTCTCAATCATCATTGTATCACATTGCACTATATGTTTAATAAAAACTGCAGGGCTTTAATCATTAAACTAAGCATTTAAATATCATCTTACTAAGACATATTATTCAGAGATAATTGAGTAATTGATATTTATAAGTATTTTGTAAGTTGTCTGCTATACTGTTGTAAAGATGTCATTGATTTACATTACAAGCTATCAGGATTTAATCTTACCTTATTAATCTTATTAATCAGGATCTTAATCTTACCTCCATATAAATATCAGCAAATGCATAAAATATTTTTGCTCAGTTGTTTTTCCCTCCTCGAATCTGAGCTTCATATTCATATGAGATACACAAGTATCAAATATGAAACAAAACAAAAAACACATACAAACTCTTCTTTTTTAGATTTTGTCTAAAGGTTCAATAAACTAAAAAATAAATAGATTTGTCTTGACTATTATTTCATATGTCAGGATGAAGAAGCTCACGTTTTAATGCTCGTTTAAGGGCAATGCAACACTTACTGAGATCGGAGCCGGCCTCTGAATCTTCTTGTGCCGTAATCACATATCCTGTGATGAATCCAGTGTGACTCGGATCCTCCTCATTGAAACTCCATTTCAGGTTTACCGATGACCAAGTTATGTTTGGGTTCGTGTCCAGTGTAGGGAGCTCCATGGGCTCTTCAGAACACACACAAAAAATACTGTTTATATGTAATATTGCGCAATGCAGATGTGAAAATCCATTTTTTCCAGTGCAACATAGCAGCACCTACAGTACAGTATAAGCACCTGTGTTTTGCTCTACTTTAATGTCCTACAGATGTATATCAGGTAAAGTGTGTGTGCAATCTTACCCTGTTCTTCTAAGTATCCGATCTGTTTCTCACGAGGTCGGTGTCCCTCAGCGCTACAGCTGTAGATTGTAAATGTGTATTGAACTCCTGCTTTAAAACCTAAAAGAGATTTTTTTAAGCACAATAATTATAAAAAACAACAACTAGTTTTTATCAAGATGACATAGAATTATTTTAATAAGAGAAGCATTAAAATAAACAACTAAAAATCGAAATATTTCTTATTTTTATTCACCCCCTCAACTACTGTTGGTAACACTGTATTTTACAGTGTCCTTGTTACATGTTACATGTACTTACCATAGTAATAACAGTAAATTATGCATAATTACATGCAAGTAACCCTCAACCAAACCCTGATCCTACCCTAACCCTATAGTAAGTACATGTTGTTAATTAATATTACTCAGTACGTAGATATATAATTACACTGTAACAATGACACCTTAAAATAAAGTGTAACCCAACTGTTTTTTTTTCTTTCTTTAATTGAAGAACCATGGTCTAATTTTAAAAGTGTGATTTCTAAAACTGAAAGTCATGTAAATCTTAAAACTCCATGGGCAGTTTTATATCTACTCAACATTTTGGTTTTACAGATTGAACTTAAATTTACAATAAAAAAAACCCTGATTATAGTAAAATTAACTGATTTAATGTTCATTTACCAACCTACTGAAGTGCTAAAATATATTTTGCACCTTTACAATATACTGACAACCACCACAAACCACAAGTGCTAATGAGAAAACCATGTGATGAATCAAAGCTCATTCATTATAATTATATGTAAATTATAAGATGACTTGTTCTTCATTTTGATTTATTTAACATTTTTACAGTCTTTAACCATTAAAATCATGGTCATTTTTTACACTGTGGTTATGCCAAGCTGTAAAATATTTTTCAGCTAGAAATTGTGAGTAATTTTTTTTTAAATGCAACACAAAAAAAAAAGCATAAAACGCTGCCTAGGTTCACTGTTTTATAAGAGCTTTTATATATACAGTAATGCTGTCACATATCTAAAAACACATTAACTGTACTATTTTATTTTGTTGTTACTTGAATTGTAAGAATATGCACCGCATACAAACAGCTTTATACCTGTGTCCAGGTTTAAGGAGGTCTGATTAACTGGGACTTTTCTCCACTGTAAGTTGCAGGGGGACGCAATACCCAGCATGCACCACTCTACGATGTAATCACATGTGGCGACAGAGTCCCTCATCCAGGTGAGCTGAAATTCCTTTGCATTACCCAAAATCCTCTTCTCCTTCGGTATGTCTGCAGCAGTACCAACAGTCAGTTATCTCACGTTATACAGAAGCCCCTTGCACACTGAGCATTAAGCTTGTCACCTGTGTTCGCTGGAGGAATAGTGATGTGGGATGGTATAGATAAGCCGGATTGAATGACGGCCCTCACGGTGATGTTACACATGTGAAGATCTAAGGGTACTTCCGTTTGTTTCTGCGTGACATTCATGCACACGCTCCTCTGTGGATTTCTGTTGCTCACACACACCTCATAGTCTTCAATATGCGACGAGTCGCTGCTGACCTGAGGGACAGATTGCTTCTATGAATATTTGTGTTGTTACAGAAAAAAAAATCCGATATATTTTTTAATACATTTAAAAATATTTAAAAAAGGGCAAAAAAATATATTGCCAATATAGCTGCAATGCAATTCAGCCAATAACATTAACTTTACCAAACATGATATAAAGTACCATGCATGGTGGCAATTCTTAAAGGAATAGTTCGGCCAAAAATGATATTAAACCCATGATTTACTCACCCTCAAGCCGTTCAAGATGCATATGTCAATCATTTTTCAGACGAACACATTTTCAGTTATTTTAGAAAATGTCTTCGATCTTTCAGTGGTTATAATGTCAAGTTATGGGGTCCACCTCCTTCAAGTCCCAAAAATGTGCATGCATCCTTCACAAAAGTAATCCATCCGGCTCCAGGGGGATAAACGAAGGCCTTCTGAGGGTAATCTGTGCGTTCACGGGAGATGGATGCCGGCTTTTAAAACTTTATATTTTCATTTATAAAGTTTTAAATATGTATATTTTTATGACCACTGAAAGATCGAAGACATTTTCTAAAATAACTGAAAATGTGTTCGTCTGAAAAATGATTGACATATGCATCTCGAACAGCTTGAGGGTGAGTAAATCATGGGTTTAATATAATTTTTGGCCGAACTATCCCTTTAAGAAGTATGAATAAGTTTGAATAATATTGAATATGTAAACTTACACTTTTCCACACAAGTGTGACGGTGCGATTGGGATCGTCCCTGATTCGTCTCCACAGATCTATGGTCACAAGAGGCTCTGAAAAACAAATTAACGTCGAACTATATTTTTGCATGTTCTCGCTGTGCAGAATTCACTGTGTTTGCTACGGCACTGCTATTCGGTTGCTACTGTGTTTTTGGTGTGTTACTGTGTGCTTTCTGAGGCGTTCTGGGTGGTTACTTACTTTCCCTAATTTCTGATGTTACAGTGAGGGATTATTGACGTCTGTAGCACAAACAGTGTGGGATGAATTATGTGCCAAATTTTTCAATATTACATGTTTGGAAAATGTCTAACCTTTGGTGTGAGCAATAGAAATAGTCATGCTTAGATCAAGGTTTTTAAACTTCCTGACAACAAACCCCCGAATATGATGATTCCCTTGCAAAGGACACCCTTTCTATATCTATATATACGTATAAAGAAACATAAAGATGGTATACTTTAAATATTCATTTAATGGCATTTTTAACTAAGCACTATGAATGAAGGCCAGTATCAATGGGTATCACACAGTACTGATACTGATGTCTCTATTAAATGTTTTTTTTTCCATCAATTTCTGCAGATGAAATGAGTTATTATAACCATTCAACATTACAGTATAATTGAAAGCCATCATTTTTAACATTTAATAAGCTTCAAAAATATAGCAACTACTTCACATGGAGCCATTAATATAGATGTCACGTTTAGCTGCGTATATAGTTAAGTTTATATCTCGGTCAGAAAAATCGAATGCTGCTTTGATTGCATTAAATATTCTTTATTTATTTATTTATTTATTTATTAGTGCTGTCAAATCAATTAATCACATCTAACATAAGTTTGTAAATGTGTATGTATATATGTGTGTTTATGTATGTGTGTCTATACATTTCCATGGACCCTAGTATGAAAACCCCTTGGTTCTCTATCTATTATCAGTGATGATTCTCCATGACTTTACCTGTGTTGAATCGCCTTTGTTCTGTCCATTGCCCCCAGTTGTTCCCCTGAACTGCACAGCGTCCCCTAGTGGAGTACTGTGTGCTGGGCTTCAGGTTCTGGAGTCTGAATGTGTAATTCTGCACTGAGTCAGATCCATTCTTATCTAACTCCTGTAAGAGAACAAAACAGGACGTGCCTCACCATGTCAGTTAAGATCAAACTTTATCTGATGTGGCGAGTCTGTTTTCACGAGAGGTTAATAGATCTTTTGAAACTCCCTCTTGACGTATTTCAGATGCCACATTATTTGGAAACATAAAGACACAAAAACATGTTGTGAAACAAGAAAAGAAAAAACACCTTAAAGTGATAGCTTGATTGATATGGATTTCTTTTACAGTCTCTTTATGAACGTCTTGAAGTGAAGTTTTGGGTGAATAGACTTTAATCTCTCAGATTTCATTAAAAAATATCTTCATTTGTGTTCTGAAGATAAACAAAAGTCTTATGGGTTTGATGATGGCGAGTAATTGATGACCAAATTTATATTTTTAGGAGAACTATACCTTTAATGTGATGCATTACCTCTATTGGCACTCTTGGTTCAATTTCAATCTGGCAACTCAAAAGAAGTCCTTTGAAACTCCCATTCAGCTGTAAGACCACCACTGAGTCCAACACACCTGCAGCCACGTCAAGAAGCACAGGGACTGGAAAAACTAATGCGACATTAAATGGTTAAGAAATTAACGAGGTGATCCCAAAATCTTGACATTATTCCCTCAAAAAGCACTGTGAAATTCACTTATTATAAGGCCAATCCCTCTAAAGCATCTTGATCTAGGGTACAATTGTGATGGTTCATATGAGGTTTCATCTTACAACCTATTGTTTATCTGACCCAGATCTTTAAGTATGAGCCCTCAAAGCTGCTAACTCTGCTGTATGAATTTTAGCCTCCACTTCCATATTCATATTCACCTCTGTCTTTGATATTGAATATGTCGATCTCGCTCTCTCGCCCCAAACTGTTTGTCACAAGTAAGGTGATGTTGTAGTGGATCTGCTGTGGAACGACTTCAAAACTGCAGGCTGTAGAATCTGATTCAGGATCCCAGCTGACATTCCTGGAGTCACTGAACAGGAATAAAAGTGAGTTTTATTCAACTCGTAATGTGTCAAAACTAAAATTAGTGTGAATTTGGCCCTACTGAACACAGTTAAAGGGATCGTTCACCCAGAAATTACAATTCTTTCATCGTCATTTCAAACCTGTATGACTTTCTTATGAACACAAAATATATTTTGAAAAATCTGTCCTTATAATGAAAGTCAGTGTTGTTTGAACCCTAAACGTTCTTCATAATATTTTGAAGCAATACCAGTTTGTAACGACATGAGGGTGAGATAAAGTCAGAATTTCCATTTGTGGGTGGACTGTCCCTTTAAGAGCATAAATGAATGTTTTGTGGTGTCTGTTGAACCACTACATCTTTTTGATCTTTTCTCCCTTTTGCTTATTCCTTTTTTAAAGCCTTATTAGGCAGGTGATTTTGCAGATAACCTTACAGGGACAGAGATAGTACACTGTGTTCTTTAGTAGTGATCAAATCAGACTAACCTGATTAGTAATATGTAGTTCCTCCTTCTATGCTCGTCGTATAGATTAGGAGCTCTGCGTATTGTCCACGAGCAGGAGACGTTTCGCATGTCTTTGGTCTCGCATCTGAAGTCCTGAGGTTTCTCAGGAGGAACTGAACAAGGTTTAGCAGAAATGAAAATCTCTAATCAGAAATCTCCCATCATGATTAAAAGGAAATGTTTCCGTTTGTAATGGATTACTATTGCATTTTTTTTTTTTTTTTTGCTTATTAATTTAGTTCAGTTCTACTAAAGTTTATTTGTATAACGCTTTTCACAAAACATTTAGTTTCAAAGCAGCTTTACAAAAAATGCTTGTTTCAATGTTACAGTTGTGTTAGGGCTTAAATATTTTTATATTTTATTTAGTGGAAAAATATTTATTTCAAAAGTGTGCTTGTGCTGCCTTTCTTAAAAAAAACAATTTCATTATCTAATGCAGTGATGTTCAGAAAGAATTCAAACTTCCAAAAGATAACTTAAAATTATTAAAATTAAGTTGAGATTTATATATATATATATAGTACTGTGCAAAAGTCTTAGGCATGTTAATATCCCCCCCTCCCAAAAAAAAAGTGGTTTTAAGTCAGTTATTTATATCTTTTGCTGTAGTGTGTCAGTAGGAAATATCAGTTTACATTTCCAAACATTCTTTTTGCCATTAATTGTAATAATCCAGTGAGATCAGATCATACCGGCTGTTGTCAGACTCCTTGTGCATACACAAATCTCACTGGATTATTACAATTAATGGCAAAAAGAATGTTTGGAAATGTAAACTGATATTTCCTACTGACACACTACAGCAAAAGATATAAATAACTGACTGACCAAATAACTTTGGGGTATTATCATCCCTAAGACTTTTGCACAGTACTGTAAATTTTTAAGGACCCCGTAAAGGGACATGGTGATGGAAAAAAAAAGAAATGGGAGGAAATATAATAAGTCAATGCTTTTGCGTTCCCCCGCCAATGTTTTGCTTTCCCCCGAGAAACTTTGCGTTCACATTGGCGAGAGAATGCAGAAGCATTGACAAATAATTCCTCCATCTTATATTTTTTTGCTTCACCATGTCCCATTAGGGGTTCCGTAACATACTGAGGTGAATTAAGTTATATATATTAAGACTAAGTAAGTAATTAAATAAATTTTAAAAAGTACTAAATATTAAAATAATTTTAAACTAGCATCTTTGTCATAATTACTGCAGAAATAGTGTAAGAAATATTTTAGCCTGTACTGTATATGGGGCCATTTGAAAATGAAGTTGCACAGTTGAACTCACAGGTGACATAGTTCAATACTACATCACTGTCCCCACTGCAAAAGAAGTTGACACCGTATCCATTTGTGGCGTTGATGTTTTCCACTCTAATGGCTTTGACCTGTGAGCTTATGTTGGTGACGTTGTAAGAGGTGTTGTTGAAGACCATAGAGGTGATATTTCTCTCTGTGGGAAAAATGCAGCAGAGCATCACCGTGGAACCCTCCCGTAACACCTGTCCTTCTGGGAACAACCGGATTTTATTTATCATCTCCCCTGTAAGAAAATTAGTAAATAAATATATAAATAAATATGTTCGTAGCACCATCCAAACACTCCACAAATTTAAACAATGGTGTTTGCATGTTCAGAAATTGTCACCACAATGCTGTGATCACGTGATTTGTTGTCAGTGCCTTGCTAAGGTGTTTTTAGCATATTTTCTGTTGATGCTGTAGTAAAGGTGATGTATTATTTTGTAAGCGTTCATCTTCGAAACACAAATGAAGATCTTTTTGATGAAATCTGAGAGCTTTCTGTCCCTCCATTGACAGCTACGCAACTACCACTTTCAAACCCCAGTAAGGTAGTCAAGACATCAGTAAAGTAATCCATGTGACCCCAACCTCAATTTTATGAAGTGATACAAGTGCTTGGTTTGCGCAAAAAAAACATAATTTACCACTTTATTTACAAGATATTAATCTCCAAAGCGCGTTCACACAGCAACGTCTGCTCTTGCGTCAGCACATCACGCATGTGTCGTTGTACTCTCGTGAATGGAGATTTATATTTTACAAATAAAGTGGTAAATTATGGTTGTTGTTTTTTTTGCGCAAATAAAGCGCTTCATAAAATTGAGGTTAAACCACTGGAGTCACATGGATTACTTCATTGATGTCTTTACTACCTTTCTGGAGCTTGAAAGTGGCAGTTGTGTAGCTGTCAACGGAGGGACAGAAAGCTCTCGGATTTCATTAAAAGATCTTCATTTGAGTTCCGAAGATGAACGATAATCTTGGAACGACATGAGGGTGAGGAATGACAGAATTTTAATTTTTTGAACTATCCCTTTAACTTCCTCTTTTAACCCATGACTGTCCTGACTTTAAACATGCCTGTTATGTGCCTCTCAACTGTCACTGATGAGTGTGCACTTCTGAGAGCATGTTGGTCAATCAGCCTCACCAGCTAAATGAGACCAGTCTAACTTGGTCCAGTAATTTGTGTACAATGATACTTTACAGAGAAAATGCCATGAGAAATGATTTAATAAATTCGAAATTCCTCAAGATTATGAGGAAACATGAATAAAAAAAAATGATGATGTGCACAGATAAATCATTTATAATAAATACTGCAATATTCCATAAAAAAATTGTTTTGCCCTTTGTGATTTCATGTTGACTTCAATGTCAAAGTGCCTTCCAATATATATCACATTTAAATGTATACATAAAAAATAAATAGTGGAAATATACATACATACATATGTGTTTTTTACACACGTCCATATTTTTTTTAATAAAAATATGGACGGGATAAGATATATATATATCAGGGCTGCACAGTATATCGAAATATCACAAATGTATATATCGCGATATGCATATCGCAACGGCTTGCAATAACGGGTCATGAACAAAAGACAAAGAGAAAATCACTCACTGCTCTGGGCTGAATAACTTTTGTAGCTTTAATAAGAATCAGTATATATTTAATTCATACAGTGAAAACTAAGCAGTGTTTTATTTCTACATTTGATTATTCAGTTTCTGTTGTTAAATAAACCTAATGAAGGCCTTCCTGAAACCCTAAACCCAGTGGTTTACACTGATGTTAAAATAACACTTCTTATGCTACAGTAAAACACTGCTGTTCACTTTCAGAAGTTGTAGGGATGTTTTCTTGTCACAAAAAGAATGTGAAACACGCATGTACCGGTAGTAGGGCTGCACCACTTGGGGAAAATGTAATATTGCGATTATTGAGGTCATTAGTGCGATTGCGATATGCAATTGCAATATAATAAACAAATGGTTTCATGAGTCAACTTGCTTGGTTCTCAAGGAAAATTCACACACAGATTAGTGATAATGCTGAAATACGTAGGCCTATTTCTCAACTCAAACTAGCAACAACAACTAAATGCACAGTGTTTTCAAATTAAAATAATATTTTTTACAAATTTAAATAATGACATATTTGCATTACTGCAAACTTGTTATTGTCTCAATAGTACAATAGTAAAAAAATAAATAGAACAATAAATAAGAACATTTGTATGCTCATGAAAATAAGATATTTTGAACATTCTGCCAGACAAACAGGGACATTTAAGCAGGGTGTGTATTGCAATTGTCACAACATTTGGTAACTAAACAGAATTTTGTTAAGTTTAGTGACAACATGTTACAATGACTGGTAGGCTACTGTTTTTATTATTGCTTGACACACATTTCATGATTTCAATTCAGATCTTGTGTTTCGATTCCGATCTTGATTCAGTATCTATTCATTTGGATAAATATTAGGTACAGTAGATACTGTACATGTAAATTTTTCTCAAGAAAAAAAAAAACTCACCTAATGCTGTAAACATACAGAGACCCTGTCAGCTGGTATTATTATTATTAAAGGTTAAAAATAACAACTCAAATGAAATGTGTTTTTTACTAGGCTATAATAACAGCGTTAAAATATTTTAATGATATAAGTAAAAATATAATAAATATTTTATATAGTGCACATATTTAGCAAAATACTCTATCCAAATAACGTGCTGTCAAATGGCTTTCCTGAGGTAAATGTGATGTTATGTGACATTGTTTTCCAGCTGTTTTATTGACCTCTTTCCGCGGTTAGAAAAACACTGATTGATTGATATTATGGTATGAGGCATAAACATTTCGGTAAGTTATACTGTATCTTTCAACACAACTATTGTTCATTCGTGTTTATTTACTATTAACTAGAAAAGAGTAATAAAGGCTGATTTATACTTCTGCGTCGGAGCCTCTACGCTGTAGGCTACGCGATGGTTTTCATTTACTTCTGCATCCTTATCCGCATTTACGCACAATTACACATGCAGAGGGAACCAATCACATGGACCAATCACATGGATGTGTGGCGTGAGAGCATGTGTGAAAAGTGTCAATTGCGTCCCACTAAACATTGGACGTCGGATAGACGTGCAGATCATGTCTATATTGGGTCCGTCAGTCCATGACCAATTCTGGACATCTATTCGACGTCCAAACTAGGTCCACTATTTGGACGTCCAACCATGACCCAACTTGGATGTCATATTGACGTTCAACATTTGACCTTTGAACTGGGTAATTTTTTTGGACATCATTTGGACGTCTATGACAGGTGCAGGAAATGTACATGATTAATATGACTTTTTTTTTATTACAAATGTCAACATTGTTGTTATCACCATGATTAATACATATGAATACAGATTATTTATAATTATTTAAGATCATTTTCCAAAAACTCCATTTGATTGTCTCAGCAGCAGGTGATAACTGGAGACGCATACAAAGGTGCAATGCATTTCCTGGTGAAACTAGCCGCTGAGCCAAACAAATCTACAGGAAAATGAATACAGCTTAATATAGCTTTTCTGTAGCTCAAACAGTAGAGCGTTGGCGCTTGCAACGCCAAGATCATGGGTTCGATTCCCTGGGAAAGCAAGAACTGATAGAATTGTAATGCAATGTAAGTCACTTTGGACAAAAGCGTCTGCCAAATGCATAAATGTCCATGTTAATACATGGTACAGAAAACATGTCCTCCACCCTTTTGAAACATGGGACTGCAGTTATAGAAGTATAAAAACGACGTCTAAAATTAGTCTAAATATGATGTTGAAAAGACATCCACAACCGACCACATTTGGACTATAAATAGCCCTTACACGGAGGTCTCACGGACGTCAACATTGGACGTGCGGTAGATGTTGAAAAAAGACGTCGCCTGGTGTTACAAAACAACCCCCTGCTCAGCCCTGCTCTCTCTGCTCAGTGTCGATTATCTTATAGCCAAAATATCGCCATATGACAGAGGTAGCGGTTTTCTGGCCACGCTCGGCATCTATCTTCACCTGTTCTCCGCGCTGTACACCGGAAAAAGTCACGGCGTGAGCAAATGCCACACGCGCCACTGCCTAAACTGAAACTGCCTGGTCTTCTTTTTATTAGCGGTGTAGAAAATGGGCAAGCAGCTGTCAGAGAGAATGGGTTGTCATGTCCACACATGCCTTTATTTATTTCATAAAATCGCAGCATTTTGTGTCATATAATAACATAGTCTTGACATCGCGATTGCGAATTTGCGATATGAATAATTGTGCAGCACTAGTATGTAGGTTATATACATAATATTTGAATATATTTTAAAGATAATTAAAATTTATTTTACACACTTTAAGCATTATCGTATCGAATATCGCATTATTTAATGAGTTATCGCATTTTTCTTCAATATCGTGCAGCCCTGAGATATATAAATATATATATACAGTGCAATGCATAAGTTAATACACCCATGCTAAAGTTGACTAAAAAGAGGAATAAAAAATCATATTTTGGAAATTAAAATAGCCCCACATCATCACATAGCCTTCACCATACCTAGAGATTGGCATGGTTTTATTTCAGTTAGCCTAAAAGCTAGTTTGATTTGCATTGAGAGATGATCTTATGGAAAGTACCCCATGCCAATCTCTAGGTATGGTGAAGGCTATGTGATGATGTGGGGCTATTTTAATTCCAAAGGCCAAGGGAACTTTATCAGGATGCATAGTATCCTAAAAATTAATTTAAAAAAAATACTTAAAAATAAAAATCTGCCTGCCTCTATGGGAATTTAACATAGGGGTGTACACACTTATGCACCATGTATTTTAAGGAAGAACATTTATTTATTTACGATACATTATTCATTCACAAAGAAAATTGGTGTCCTAAAAGGTTGGATTTTTCCTAATTTTTTAAATTAAGGCATTAAGTTCAATTTCCAAAATATGATTTTTTATTCCTCTTTTTAGTCAACTTTAGCATGGGTGTATTAACTTATGCATTGCACTGTATATATATATATATATATATATATATATATATATATACATATATATATATATATACATATATATATACATATATATATATATATACATATATATATATATATATATATATATATATATATATATATATATATATATATATATATACAGTGTTGGGAAGGATACTTTCAAAATGTATTCCGTTACAGAATACAGAATACATGCCCAAAAATGTAATTTGTAACGTATTCCGTTACGTTACTCAATCTGAGTAACGTATTCTGTATACTTGGATTACTTCCACATTGAATTGCATTTTATAAGTGTCGGACATCAAATCCTGCTTAATAAACAGGCCTATTCTTGTGTTTCTGAATATTATAGTTTGGTTCCAGAACGTGATAAATCCATTTTGATTAATTTTCTTTCTACCAATCACAAATAAAAATGTCACTGAACTTTTGCTGTGTAATTGTAACAATGAGCACACAAACACACCAAACCAACAATTACTAAAAACACACTCAAAAACTGATTTTGCACGGGCATTTTGCACTAGCACTTAGAAGGTTGTGGTATACATAAACACTCAGTCAGCTACACTGTTTACTTCTGAATATTATAGTTTATTCACAGCCATCATTTGTAGTAACCTAGCCTGCTCCCTGAATTCAATGTGTTCACAGTCTCTTTCACGGGCACCAAACCAACAATTTAAAACTGATTTTGCACAGGCATTTTGCACTAGTTTAATTAAATTAATTTATGATGGTATTACTACATTTTATTTAATTATATGCACTTATGGTGAAATTACTACATTTTCAGCTCAATCTGTGTTTATTTTGACCACGAAACATGCGCTGTCACTTTAATTCAGCTTTTGCGGCACAGCAGAAATAGACTCGGTGCGGAAACGATCGCTGCACTCCTGTATACGCACAGCAACTGGAACGGATAAACGGACCGCAGTGTGAAAGCTCTAACCTGTTAACATGGGTACGGGAGAGAAAAAATACGCACCGCATACGCACTGCAAACAGAGTAGGCTATGTGTGAAACGGGCGTTCATTTATGAGTCCAGCTCCAGTTCACGTGGCGCCTCCGTGATTATTGTCTGCTATATTTACTTCTTATTAAATCCTGGCAATTGGTTGATGAAATATTGATTAAAATTAAGATACAATTAATACAAAACGAAATTCACTTTAAAGAAAGGCTTTGTGCTTTCTGTTTGAGGTCTCTGTGAAAGTTTTAAAACAGTCTTTTAGTGCCGCTTTCAGAGTGCTGCTCACGTCACGACCGTAACATTGTATTTTTTCCTCATAAATGCGAATACTAAAAATAAAATAAATATTTTATGTTCTGTGGAGAGCCAACCCTTATTCATCCGGTGAGTAGGCCTAGTATTACTTTTGGTTTGCGCAGTGTAATTCACAGATTGCAATGAAGATTTTTTGTGTCACGCATGTTTTATTTCCCTCATATTAAATATAAATCGCATGTAGACCGATATTTTTTTCTAATGTCTGGACTCCTTTATTAAGGGAGTATGGATATATACAGACGTTTCACTATTGGTATTAATGCATTTTCGGAGAACTTATATTTCAAGTATTGACTGCACGTATTTGGAAATATCCAAATTAGTAGTATCCTACTTTAAGATGCTGCTTCAGATTGGAGGTGGAGTCTTTGGACGACGCCGTAAGGAGGTTGGTTGCTGGCAAGCAGAGGTTGCACTGCACAGTTATATTTCGTTATCCCTTCTCTTTCTTTAATGTGAAATGCTGTTTGAATTTCCAAGATAGAAACGCATTCTTGCCCTGCTCTGTTGCTCTGTCTCCATCTCTACCTCTAGCTTCTCCTCTTCCGACTCCATTGTGACTGCACGCAAACCGCGCTTTTTTTTTTTTTTCATATTGGGGCTTCTGGGAAATGCATGGAGTTGCCTTAATTTTTTTAGAGAGTGAATAAACTCTTGAAACAGAGAAGTATCGTCATGTAATCCATTGATTTCAACAATGTAACTGTATTCTAAATACCAACTATTTAAACTGTAACTGTAACGGAATACAGTTACTCATAATTTGTATTCTGAATACGTAACGCCGGTACATGTATTCCGTTACTCCCCAACACTGTATATATATACATATACATATACATATATATACATACATACATACACACATTTTATATATATATATATATATATATGTATATATGTATATGTATGTATGTGTGTGTGTGTGTGTATATAGCCTCCTATATATGTGACCCTGAATCACAAAACCAGTCACAAGTCGCACGGGTATTTGCGGCAATAGCCAACAATACATTGTATGCAATGTATGGGTCAAAATGATCCATTTTTCTTTTATGCCAAATATCATTAGGATATTGAGTAAAGATCATGTTCCATGAAGATATTTTGTAAATTTCCTACTGTAAATATATAAAATATTTATTTTTGTGAGTGAATGCAGCACAATCGCGAACATAAATGGACAACTTTAAAGGAGATTTTCTCAATGTTTTGTTTTCTCAATTTTTTTTGCACCCTCAGATTCCAGATTTTCAAATAGTATCTCGGTCAAATATTGTCCCATCCTAACAAACCATACATACATCAATGGAAACCATATGACTGGTTTTGTGGTCCATGGTCACATATATACACAAATATCTCAGTGTTCTGGTTTAGTCTTAGTGATTTTTAGAATGTGCAATTTTACTGAAAAATTGTATAGAACATTTTTTTGTCTCTCTTTTGCATTTTTGACAGCAGATCTTATATTTGCAATGTTGTCTTAGACTTTTGGACCCAACTACATTTTTATGGAGTTCTTCTTATGAACTTTTGAAATGAACTTTAAATGCCTACCATAGTTGGTTTTCCATGAACTCCAGGAGCTGGGTGGTGAAGCATCAGAGATGAGTCTTATTCTGACAGAGTGATCAACACAGTTCAACGGGAGCTCTGAGGTCCAAACCAGTGATCCGCTGCTAACATTTATCTGTGAATAGACTGTAAACCATTAGTGCAAAACAAAAAATCAGGTAATGATGAAAAGGAGTGATGAGTTTCACGCACGCTGTTGACAATATGCATGTTTGTTGCGCGTCCAAATTGTATTTCAAACATTTGGTTTCTGCCTTCTTCTTTCTGATTCATTGTCCACTCCATCTCCAGTCTCCACATGTCCAAAGCCTGAAGTTTAATTATGGTCGGCACAGAGACTGTATCTGTGGTAAAAATCATTTAGGTATTGTAAACCTCTAGGAGAAATGCTATTATACATTGCAGAAAAAGAACACTAAAGTGTGACCAATGAATTTGAGGCAAAACTTATTCTGATTTATATCTGACCTGAAGAAGAATTCCAGCCTTTAGCATTTTCAAACAGGATGACAATTGAAAGCAACCTTGTCCAATGGAGAATCATTTTGGTAGATGTGAACTCTTTCAGCTTTCTGCTCTGTGATTCTGTCCAAGTGTAGGAGGTGTTATGAACCGTTACATTTCTCCTCCTACTGCTGCCTTCCGTTTGAGGTTAAAGAAATAATGCCTTCAGGCTTAAGATTTATTGCCTATGATTCATGAACTGAAGTCAAGATGAAGTATATGCTTTGGTGTTATTTTTAATTATTTTCTGATTCAGAAATCACTATGGACAGAAAGGTACACTGATGATAAACCATATATATCAGTGTCATGGTTGTTATACTAAAAATCATGAAGCTTAATCAAACTATGCATTCTTTATATAAGCACAGAGCTCCATCTACAGGATGTAGAAATGCTTCAAATGCTTTTAAAAGACATCTTTTGACCGCAATTCTCTGACACCATAAAGATATTTGTATCATAACATAATTATAACTATGAGCAACAAATTCACTCTTAAATAAATACCGTCAACAAATAGAAAAAAAATATATAATCTCTGAATGTTTATATCAAGATTTGGATGTTACTATATTTAAGATTTATATTACTAATACTAATGCTTAAGAATTAATAAATAGCTAATAGGCCTATATCAAATATATTAATATATATAAATAAATATTATTAATTATAAATGTGTAATTTATACATGTATTTTTGTTCATTTAAAAAAAAAAAAACTTACATAAATTACAAAATTACATATATTTTTACATTGTCCCCTATACATACATACATACATACATACATACATACATACATATATATATATATATATATATATATATATATATGTGTGTGTGTATGTGTATGTGTATATGTATAAAGCATGTACCTGTTTTTACTTTATCTCATTTATTTTGGTTATGCCTAAATTAAAATTCTGTATTATAATAACTACACGCTAAGGTCATAGTAAATGTTCACTATAGTTTTGTTTGTCGTACATTTTGGTGTTGGCTCAGTGGTTCTTCACCCACGTCACGAAGCCGCCCACGCTCCCATGGCCCGTCCCATCTCCAATCCCCCTCCGTCCTGTGTCCGGCAGCTTCGAGGAATAAATCCCTGGAAAAAGAAAAGAAGAGGATCCAACTGCAGAACTACTGAAAAAGAGCAGAATAGGCGTGGCATGGCGAACAGAACGTTGCATCTGATTGGTCAGGTTTGTAGGGGCTTAATAATAATAATTATCCAGTTTTTCTTCTTCACTGTGTATTTTCAACTTAGTGGCTATTACATTTTCTCTGTATCATGCTTCATGTAAAAAATATTATCCGTACCACTGCTGAAGAAACACACCGATAACTTTGTCACATGGTACCCGTTACTTTTCTCAGCGCTGGTCGAGATGGACTAACCACAGTCGTTTGTGGTGATCAAGAACTAATCAAATGTGTTTGTGATGATCAAGAATGCCGTTTAATATTTTTTTTACAGAGATTACCGATTTGTATATCCATATATGTGTCCGGTACTAATCCGTGGAATTGCTAGATTTAAACCATTATATTCACTGTCATACAAATGATGTACAAACAACTAAAACATGCTGCGATTCTTGAGCCAACATTCGCCCCCTGGAGGAAGACAGTGTTTGTCGCATAATGACGCTTGGTAGAACGATCCGATCCAGCTCATTTTCTGGAGCCATTTGGGAATGGGAATCCGGTTCGGTCCCCCCAGTTCCGACAACCGACAACCGACACCCGTCCTGAAAGACATGCGCTCGCGCTGCCATTAACCCAAACACACCGGATCGGATAGCAGCCGTTATTTTTATGGATATAACCGGGTGATTTCGAAGACGTTGGATACTAAAAACATCAAGGTAACTTAACAGTTTGGGAACATCATGTTTTTTTTTAACGTTAGAAATCCCCCTGTTTATCTGTATTAGCTCGTGACGTTTGATTTATATAACGAGTTAAAATAGAAGTCTTATTGACATATCGAAATGATTCGCTGTGAAATTAATAACGTAACGTTACGTTACTTATAAGATTAGTTGAAGGCATTGTGGTTATATGATAATTCCGTTTAAGGCATTTGACTTTTGCTTATTTGTTAGTTTTAATAACCAAATGAGGTGACTTAAAGGAAATATATTCGTTTAAAGTGGCTGGTTTGATTGGTTAA
This sequence comes from Abramis brama, assembly GCF_963993115.1. Taxonomy (NCBI): domain Eukaryota; kingdom Metazoa; phylum Chordata; class Actinopteri; order Cypriniformes; family Leuciscidae; genus Abramis; species Abramis brama. The sequence continues at coordinate 5,951,042 of NC_139967.1, read as the reverse complement.
ATTGGTTATGTATTTTCGTGTTGTTGTTTTTTCTGGACCGTTTTGGTGTGGTTTATTGTAAACAGTCTTATGGGGCGTTGCTTTATCAGTTTATATTTTAACCCAGAATACTTTTGTATCGTCCATGTCATGTGCTACTATACATCAATTTGTATTTTTAAGCATTTCCATCAAATTATCAGATGTAACACCATGGTACTTCATTATGTACCATAGTACTGAATTGTTGCTGTATTTAAGTGGTACTACAAGGTAATTCATAGAATACCAATATCGTGGTTAATGGATGGTAGTACTTTGGTACTTTATATTAGTGCATGTAAAGTGAGACTCGGTTTTTTTAAATACTAGCCTATACTGGTTACCAGTACCATGTGATAGTTTGATAGAAATGTTGTGAATGTGACCATATAATGGAAGGTTATATTGTAAATCATCAATTACAGGACAATTTCCACTAATGATACACCTTGTACCATTGCTTGTGTTGACTGTATGAATCAGTGAGTAAGTTATTACACAACAATTTTGTACATATGTGGTCCTTTGAACTATAAGTACACAGAGCCAGCAGTCCTAGCTGAATATTCTGTCGTTGTTTAGATGAAGATGGAGATGTTAGGCAGAATCTTATCAACTGACAGCCTCAGTCAACATTCACTTTCATTGCTTTTTTTCCTATACAATGAATTGAATGGTGACTGAGAACAATGACATGATTTCATTTTCATGTGAAGCGTCCCTGTAATCTAATGTCTGATGAGATCTCATCTGTTGAGTTACTGTCTCACAACAAATTGAGAGGGTCTTTTTTTTTTTTTTTTGCACACAGATGTTTACTAAACTTATCATGGATATTTAATAATTAGGCCTACTTTATGTTGGGTTAGGTGGCCCTCAGAATTTGGGTCACCCTCAGTTAGGTCTGCTCGATTATGGGCAAAAATCATAATCATGATTATTTTTGGTCAATATTGATATCACGATTTTGTAACATGATTATTGGTTGGCAGAGCCCTTTTTCACGATATGAGTAATCTTAAATATCAGTGAAATTTCACAATTATCGAAACTTCAGAAAAAAATAATACTGGGTTAATATGATGTAAAAAAGGTCCTCAAAATAATTACATAAGACAAATTAACAGTCAGCAATACAATAAGAGCACAGGAACTAGCCTAATTACAAACAAAACGGACAAATAAATACAACAAAACACAAGTACAAGTTGAATAGTTTTTCAGGAAGATGTAGCGGTATTCAGATATTCTGTATTCTGTAAGTCTAGGGAAAAAAAACATTTAATAGTCGAATGTAAAATAACACTTACTGTACACATTAAATATAGATTAATCCTTATTAAAGCTACTTGCGGTATTCAGTCAAGATCAGTGAGTGATTTTCCTTTGTCTTTTGTTGTTTGATTATCATTAGACAGACTGCAGCAGGTATATGAGGCTGCTGTCGCTTTAAGAGCTAATGAGCAGATCCAACATACTGTTACACACGCACTTTCTTTCTCAACTGTGGAAGTTTACTTTAGATATCACCCACAGTGTTTATGTGTGTACTTGCCAAAAAGGCATTTTGACATATTTGTGAAGCACATTAGCTTCTCCGCGTTCGGCTCTGACTCGAGCACCCACAGACACAGAACGCCTCCTGGGGAACAGTGTCTCTTTTTATCAACACTGTTTAATATAAAACACGTCCCGCAGTTTAGCAACTGTAGACTCCATTTTACAACACTCACTTATTCGGCTGATTTGGATGTTAAGTTTGGGCTTTTAGGGAGGAACGAAAGCGCACCGCTGTGAAGGAAAGGAAGGTGCGCTGGACAGAATGCAGCATCGGAACGATAATCGTTTAACTTCGATTACCTTGTTTTCATACACTCTATAAAAAATCTGGGTTGTTTCAACCCAACCAGTGGGTTTAAAACTTTAATAAAAAAAAATGTAAATCAACAGTTGGGTTTGTCCATATTTGACCCAAACGTGGCTTGAAACAACCCAGCATTTTTCTGTGTAATTTTTGGAAGCCAAAATCAATTACAATTAATGGCACAGCCGTACCCTCAGTGTTATTTTAGTAATATATATATATATATATATATATATATATATATATATATATATATATATATATATACACTTTTATAGTATTTATAAATATTTTGTCTTAGGTTTTATTTTTATATTTTAAGTTTTCATTTTAAGTTTCTGTAAAACAAAATGATGTCCTTTTGTATTTATTGTATTAGCTTTAATTTATTTATTTTCTTCAGTTCTAGTTTCTGTTATTTATTTATTTATTTATTTATTCCCAATTCATTTTATTTCAGTTACCAAAGCAGAATTTCTAATTTTAAGTTGTTTGTTTTCCATCTAATATTTATAGTTAAAAAAAATATATATAATTTTTTTGGCTTTATTTCAGTTAATAAACTACTCTGGTCACCCTTATAATGTGTCTGTTCCAAGTCAAATGTGGTAAACTGTGAAACTACAACTTTCTCCCCTCTTATGAATCAGTGCGAATCGTGTAGTTTTGTGTGATATAAGTGGAAGGAAGTCGTGTAGTTTTGTGTGATATAAGTGGAAGGAAGTCGTGTAGTTTTGTGTGATATAAGTGGAAGGAAGTCGTGTAGTTTTGTGTGATATAAGTGGAAGGAAGTCGTGTAGTTTTGTGTGATATAAGTGGAAGGAAGTCGTGTAGTTTTGTGTGATATAAGTGGAAGGAAGTCGTGTAGTTTTGTGTGATATAAGTGGAAGGAAGCCATTAGAGCACACTGCTCTGGACAGATTATCATTGTTCTCAACATGTGTAAATGCGCTGGGTGGGAAAGAGAGGAATTTGTGTCTATTCATGGCGCAGAAATAATAAATTAAAATGTTGTCACGTAAGAATTCTGTCCGATCTTTCATGGATTCCTGAGGAATGATCTGAGCTCAGACTGTAGTTCCTGCAAAACATTGGAAACTGCTGCAAATTATTCTCCTTCTCGTTTTTCCACCAGCTTTAAAGCAGACACACATTTTTATGTTATACTTAAATTTGATGGCATTTCATTTATTTTTTTTGCTTTTTGTAGCACAACCAGTATTTATTTATTCATGTTTTTAGTTTTGTTTGTTGTTGCCTATTTAGTGCCAATGTTGTTTTAGCATAGTATAGCCTATACTATTATAGCTTTTATTAATATATTGATTTAGCTTTTTTATTTTCAGTTTACATTTAAATTTTTGTTTAATTTTTTGTAATTTTGTTTTGTGGTTTAGTAATTTTTATTATTTTTATTTTATTTTTTAAGTTTAATTATTTCCAGTTACTTTTAGTTTTTCAACTTAAACGTTTCTGTTAATTGCCAAGGTAAAAAAAGGTAAAAAATTGTCTACTTATAATATTTTATTTCAATTAACCATTTTTTTCTTTCTTGTTTTTAGTTTTAGTTATTGGAAAATAACCCTTAGTAGTGCACATTTGTGTTCAAATTGGCTCTGACTTGTTACTAGTATAAGGACTTGCAAAAATGTACAGAATTGTTAGATGTACAGTACAGTATGGTTGTATAATATATTTACGACTATTTAATTTGCTGCCCGGAGCTATTGTCCCCCTAAATATCATCAATATACTTGTGTTAGTAACTTTTTTGCATCACTAACTACTTTTTTTGAATGTAGCTTGACTGTTATTTGACTAAAAATTGTGAGTAGCTTGTAGCTGGTATGTTTCACAGTCTTGTCTGTAACTCTCTGAACATTAGTTTCACACTTTGCTGCAGACCCGCCGCACAGGCTGCCAACACAAACACTGGATTCCTGCGCCCTGCCGAGGTCTGGGCATGAGTGGGCTGTTATATTTGGATGATAAGAGCGAAATGATAAATCTATGAAAAATACGGTAACCTTTCAAAGACTGTAAACGTGTTATCTCAGATGACTTCTAGTAATCATAACTTTATGGTGGTGATGCAAGGAAACAGGTTGGCAGTGATCCATGGGATTGTTTTCCAGCCCGTTTCAGTAAAAAAACAGTGTCTGTTTTCCTGTTCTTTGCCCTCTGGCCGTTCACGCCCGTTGGAACATTAAAGAGATCTGTCAACAAGACCATTGTGAGCTCTCAAAACAAAACTGCTAACAAGGTCTGCAAACACAAACGTGATGTTTTATTTCACCATAAGCCTGCAGCACATGGATCGTCATAAAGTCAATATTGAGAATCCTGTTCCTAACGAATATTTGTTATTTGAAAACAAGCTAGATGTGCTTTTTGCCATTATAAATGACAACTTTGTCTAGTAGGGAAATGGAAAACTGCTTTTTTTCACAAAAAATGTTGATGCTTTGTCTGAATGAATGTTCCTGGGTTTTAAAGTTTTTCCCCCAAAACAAGATTTTTCTGTTTTCTGAAGAAAATGTAAGTGGTGCTTCCACATGCAGACCTCGAGAGCATGATTGTGTAGTAGATGCCACATCCAGCGGCTTCAGACACATCGATGCGTCCGCCATCTTGGAATGGTTAACATGAGTCTGTTCAGCACTCAACTAACAAATAAATGCATTTTCATCGATAATGACATAGCATTGTGCAGCCTATGCTGTAAAAACAACTAAGCTATAAAATCCAGACGAAATGGGATAACCTTTCAGAGGTGAGAATGTGCAATATACATTTGCAGAATTATAACATTAATGATCAACTAAATGCAGTGAAAACCATCTGCTAATGTCTATTGCAGATATAGATATTCATGCAGGTTTCAGATGCACAGTCAACTTACTATCGAGTGTTCACGGACTGGATTTGACTGTTCCAACATGGCGGATGGCTTGCATATAGCAGTCCATAAACACTAATGAGGCATCTGTGTATAAGTGTAAGATGCTGGGTTGTTACCAGGGTGTTGCTATGCGGTTGCCCTGAGGGGTTGCTTGCTGACCGAAAGTCTCTCTGACATTCTGGTCTCTAGATATGCATTGGGTCTGTCTTTCAGAGTCCTATTGTTTCGAATATTGTGCTGGATTGGTTACATGCTGAAGGTAAATAAATTCTTGGGTTTAGGTTTTAAAGTTTGAGGTTTTTGCTGAGGCAAGAATCACCACTGAATATGTCTATTGGTTATTCCGGCAGAAAATGTAGGGTTATTTGCATAGCCAAAATGAGCTTTTCTTCTAAAAATATTTATTTTTTTCTTCTTGCTTGGATTCTAAATGGTTTCTTTTTCTGCTTAAAATGTTTTTTTTTACAGGCTTCAGTTTACTGGAAAAATGAAATGGCTTCAGTTTCAGTATGAGGTGGTGTTTGGGGATTCACTTACGGGAGGGGCCGAGTTTGAAGGCTTGTTTAAACTTGTATTTGGCATCGGTGCCCATGGCCAGATCTGTAAAATAAGCTGCAACTTCACCCTGTGTTTCTTCATGATCCGTTTTGCTTATTTTTATCTAAATAATACCTTGACTGGAGTGGGTTGCTGAATCTGTTAGCTTGGTCCAGTGGTCAGTAGCATTAAGCTTTGGTTTGTAAATGATTCCTCAAACTACCTAGAATCCACATTGAAATGTGCTAAAAGCTGCTCAGAAGACCTTTTGACCTTGATTGCACAACAGTGCTCTACCAAACACGACGTCTAGCATTCTTGTGAAAATGTAAACAACTAGTTATTTAGTTCCTGTTTTCATGTGTTTTTCTTTTTACGGCTTTGATCCAGAAGTTTCTTTGATTTAAGTGAGGTAGGAGTGAAGTAGGAGATGCAGCATTGTGCTAATTTAATCTTTCGTAGGAAGGAATGTGATGCATTTGCTCCCTCGTGAATTCACTTTGGGAATGTCCAGCGCTGATAAGATGCTCATGATGCGTACCAACATTGCACCACATTTTCTCGGCTTCAATCCTCAAATATGATTGATCAGACATCTTATCAAATGCTGTGTGAATGCCATTAAAAACAACTGAACATGTTGTATCTACATGTGAGGGCTTGTTTAATCTGATGTTTGTTTTCCTAAATCTCAGTTTGATGTGTTGTTTAGGCTATGATTTATGCATGATAAAAGCAGGTGAGGACTGGAAATTCTGGATTTTCGGGGGATAAATAGGGGGTAGTGATGAGGTAGATTATTGCTTTTGGACAAAACATTGAATAGTGTGATTAATTCTGATTTACATTGCATCAAGCTGTATAGTTATATTAATATGGAAAATCTATACTATAGGATAAGGAAAAAATTATCTAAATTTAATACAGAAGAATATGTTATAATATTGTTGATAAATATGGTGATTATGCAATTACTCTTTTTTTGGTTTTATATTTTATGCTTTCTAGTACGTTTATTTAATCCAAGTAGCAATGATGCATAAAAATGTATTGAAATAATGGAATATTGAAAAGAGAAACCATGTTTAAAAATGATACCAAATGCTATTATATGTGTGTGTATACTAACCAGAAGAACTGCTGTAATCCGTAATGTGTGTGTGTGTGTGTGTGTGCGCTTGCCCAATGTTCTTGGCTTTCCAGCCTTCTTTACTTGTGTATGTGTGTGTAAAGAAAACAGTGAAATTGTGGTGTGTTTATAAATTTTTTATTAAAGTGCCCCTGTTGTGCTATTTTAAAGGCTACAAATTTAGTTTTGTAGGTCTCCTACAATAGGAATTGCAAGGTGATCCAAATTGTCAAGAGTGCTTGTTATAAAAGAGTTGCATCATTCTTATACTGTTGTGTAAGTCAATGCGAAAATGACATTGTTTAAGAAAATTATATATAACTAATAACAGTCTTTAGGTCTGAACACAGCATATATATATATATATATATGAGACTTCATTATCTTAATGCAGTATGATTTCCTATTTTTTCTGTTGGTTTTGCAAAATTGAGATTAATGCTAAAAGTTTGTGCAATTAAAAAAGGTTGATAATGATGAAATGAAAAAAAAAAATCACAGATAAAGATATTCAGTATCACATCAGTATCACAATCCCAGATTATGTTATACCCTCTGATTTATGTCCTGTAAAACAGATTTTTTGTGTGTTTTGTCGTAGGTTGTGTTCTCCAGGTCTCGGTTGTGTTCAGCTCTTTCTGTAAGCGGTAAAGCGGTGCTGGTTCGGTCAGTATGCAGGGCTGGGTGATTCTGGCTCTGTGTCTGAGCCTCGGGGTCTTACGCTCTCGAGGGCAGAATGGTGAGTGTCATCAGATTCCTAGCCAGATTGATCAGGACATGTTAGAGAATTAAAACGGGTCACCCTAGGTTTAACTCAGATTACATGACATCAACAAAACATGTCGTAACCCTGGTTAAATTTAGTGTTAGTGTGATTGTGACACTACAATAAAATGTATCAATACATTTTATTCCATTCAAAATTCTGAGGACTGTAATATAATGTCATATTTTATTCAAGATTCTCTGAAAAAGAGCAATATTGTGAAATATTTTTACAGATTCAAATAACTTTTTTCTATTTGAATATCTTCTAAGTGTAATTTATTCCTGTGAAGCAAAGCTTCATTACTCCCGTGTTCAGTGTCACATGATCCTTCAGAAATCATTCCAGTATGCTGATTAGCTGCTCAAGAAACATTTCTTATTAATGTGGAAAACTTGATATTACTGTTAGTCATAGATTATAGATAAACTGCTCAGTGAATAGATGGTTTAATTCATTACAGGTTTACTATGATTTGCCAACTGAAATGAATGCCCAAGTCATTTCTTCTTCTCTCTCTCTGTCTCTGTCTCTGTCTCTATCTCTCTCTGTGTGTTATTGTACAGGTCTGAGTGAACTTCCTGTGCCCCATGGTTTATCACTACAGCCTGATTTACCTGCACAGACTCTTTCTTTGTCATGGCAAAGTGACTCACCGCTTTTTGACATCGAGATTTTCCACACCGAGCTCATGAATGTGGTGCTAAATGTAAGCGCTCTCACATCTCTGCCGTTGGATGTCATGTCGACTGTTAATCTGTGTTTTAGTTATTTAGGGTTGATGCATGCATGTGGGTGTGAGCCATTAAGCACTGGGAATCATTACTGGAACATCATGTCTTTTGTGCCACATCCAGGTCTTTATGATACAATGCGGTTCCACCTTTATTTCAGTAACAAGAGATTAAATGCAAATACATTCAAACCAGTTTCTCCACTCAATATTTTCCCATCTCCTATGAGTCACCGACTGTGACTTTAAGAGCAACATGTTATGATAGAGATTACATTCATGTCTAACTTGTTTTGGAATTTATTGGCTAATGTTAGTCTGTCTATATTGCAAAATATTTTTTGCTTATTTGGATTGATTGTTATTGCATTCTAGACCCATAAAGCAATAATCAAGGCAATGTTGATTACCACAGAAAACAATATCTGCTGGCCTTTCATTGTAATTGCATTACCGTTCCTTTTTAACTGAGGGACGAGTCTAAATGGCTTCCTGTGGTAATCGATGGCATGCCACAAACTCTGTCGATACATCTAATGTAATTGCTTTAGAATATTCATGTCAACATGAAATCTGAATTTATGTGTTTACTTTCATAGTTTGAGTTCTTGGTGTTATTGAGTACAATTCATCAGTGCACATTATTCCAAATCTGCCATAAAAAAAAAACGTCCTTTGCTTCTAAACCATCTTTTTTATTTGGGCTGATAATTTTTTTTTTTTTTTTGGCTGGAAGGAAGGAAAATAATGTGAACCAATAGCCAAAAAGCTGTTGTTGTAGGTAATGCAGCCTTTCTAAATACATTGCTGATAATTAACATAGGAACTTATAGCCATAGTGTCCAGTCATAATAGCAAATAACAATTTTTTAAAAAGCATTATGGGATATTTTGAGATGCTTTGGAGAGTGAATTTGACCTTCAGCATACACGTCCCTGTCAAACGTTGAATGGAGTAGATCGCTCACAATCCACTGCAAACTCATTCAGCTCCATAGAGTCTCTATTAGTGCCCTCACTTTTTCAGCGGCTTTAGTTCTTGAAGTGTTTTTTTCATTTGTTTTTTTCTATAAGGATTTCAAAAAAGACTTTGTTTAAGAGTTACAAGCAATGGCATGAACCAAGCCAATCAGCTTCATGGTGAACCACAACATTACAAACTTTGATTCGAAGCAAAAAAGTATTTGAATATCAGACAAAAAGGTACAACACTGTGTACTCACCGGCTTTAATGAGGGAAAGAACTACAGGTCCATGAAGCTTTGAGAATGACAATCAAATTTAAAGTGGGGAATTATGAAACTATTAATTTAAAGAAGTTACTTATATACTATACAACAAATTGTATATCTTGCGTAAAATATATTTATTTTAAGTTTATTAGAAAATAATATTTTTTTAATTCTATTACATAATTTGCTGCGCTTCAAGGAAGCTAAAGACTACTTTTGGTGAAATTTGCTTAGTTGTCACGATTCTTAGATTGATGGAGATTTGTTTTTGCAGAATTATGGGTAATGTTTTCACCATTCCGCTGTTTAGCACGATTCTTTAAAAAAGTTGAAATGTGGGCTGACTGCTTTAACAAAATCTTATACCATCAAATTAACAACCTTGGAGCTCATAGACAGGTCTGTCTTTAAAGGTTTATAAGTAATTGTTAAAAATCAATTCCCTTATGGAAAAAATGAATGGGATTTTTACTTCCAGAACACGACTGTTACACTCTATTCTGACTTTTACCATCCAGTCTAATGCAGATGGTATAAATTAACATAACTATATGTTGTTTCACTCGGAATCACATTATGGAAGTGAATCGGGTTGCGAATGCTGACTTTAAAGGAACCGTATGTAAGAAATGTATTTCAATTAATCATAAATTGGCTCTGATATGTCACTAGACATTAAGAAATCATGTTCATTTCAAATACTTATATCACTGACAACAGTAGTCCGGCCAGGATATTGTCATTTAAAAGTGAAGTTGCAGCCCTCAACTGATGTTGATGTTGTCATGTTGTGTTTTGGCCTGAAGCGCCACCCTCCACCTATCTACCAATCACGAAATCAGTAGTGTTTCGGCATCCGGGTTGCCAGCTCAGCTCTAGTTACCACAGCTGCAGCTACAAATGTTCGTGCTGGATCCTGCAGCCTATCTGGCAACCTCGAGTCAGGGGGGAGGGGGAGGGGATACACCGCTCTACAGTAATTTGAAAGTGATTGCAGTACCAGTTTTGGCCACAATCTTACATACGGTTCCTTTAAGATCAAAAAGTCAAAACTGCTTATCACTTTCATAATGTAGAGCATGGTGCTTTCAACACCAAGATCATGTGTTCGATTCTCAGGAAATGCATGAACTGATCAAATTTGAGAGACAATTTACATGAATACATTTGGCAGATGCAGTGATTTACATTTTTTAATTTGTAGGAGACAGTGGCAGTTAAAGCAGATCCTGTGACAGGACGTTGTGGTTGGACCTGGCGTTCACCATTACCCTTGGAGTGCACTTCTCATTCAGTGCAAATCAGAGCACGAAACCAGCAGTCGGTCAGCCAGTGGAGCCCCCTTCAGACCATTCCAGGTACTGAAAAAACACTTCAGAAATTCTGCTGATCCTGAAACCGGTCCTGCTCGGCCTGGGCATCTGCAAACCTTTCTCAAAATCAGCCCACAAACAAACGTACTAGCACTTTGTGGTCCTTGTTTTGAGAACTTATCCAGCATTCAAAGTCATTTAATTCAGTGGCTCTATTGTGACAGTCATTTCAATTTATACTGTGAGTTTTATGTGTTAAGTATTTCCCAAATATGATATTTAGGATCTAAAGATGTTTTATTTCAGACAGACATGGAAAATAAAGTTGCTGGAGTAGCTTTGCAGTGTGACAAATTTAGGAACTGGCCTTTTTAAACGTAGACAGACACATCTGTTGATTATAATGGCAGTGATCTAATTTTGTACCAGATAGTTTTGTTTCTGCGCTTGGAGCTGTTTTGAAAGCTATAAAAGGACGTTTTCTGTTTTGATGTTGCTCTTTGGATGCACTAGAAAACATTTCTTCTTTAAAGAAAAGTTAAAGTTGTTATTAAAACCATTTACACCCCTACCCTCATCCTTTTGTCTCTAGGGTCGGATATTCCTGAGAAGTCTGAGTCTTTCATGTATCCCCAGGATAAGGTGGTTCCTGTGGGCAGTAATATGACATTCTGCTGTATTGTTAAGGAAAAGTACAATTTCAAAGAAATATTGTACAAGAGTCAGAAGATGAGCGCCACACGTCTGAGCAGAAGAACTTACGCCATCACCGTAACCAACCAGCCAGCGTCTGCCAACACAGGCACAAATGTGGTCTGCTGTTCCCCAGGGTTGACCCTCACTGGAGCTGTGGTGTTTGTAGGCTGTGAGTATAATTCATCGTTATATAAGAAATAATTAAGAAATGTGTATTAAATATTCATAATTATACATGCATACCATTCAAAAGTTTATGTCAGGGCTAATGTTTTTGAAATGAGTCTCTTATTGCTCACCAAAGCTGCATTTATTTGATCAAACATACTGAAATATTAATAATTTGAAATACTTTTACAATTTAAAATAACAGTTTTCTATTAAAAATATTTTCATCATTACTTCAGTCTTCACTGTCACATGATTCTTCAGAAATCATTCTAATATGCTGATTTTCAGCTCAAGAAACATTTCTTGTTGTGCTGCTTAATATTTTTATGGAAACTGTGATACATTTTTTTCAGGATTCTTTGATGATTTTTAAAAAATAATATAATTAAATAAATGTTTTTTTTTTAAAGTTTTATATATAAAATATGTAAAATGCTATATGGTTGACACCATAGGGTTGACACTGGCTGTAGTTTTTTTTTTTTTTTACCTAGATATTTATCTTAATTAGTGGTTTGCCGAAATATCATGATATATAAACTCAATAAACATATATATCCACGACTGTGAAATACACATACAATTTCAGAAAACAGGAAGATCTGAGTGTTCATTTTTAGCATAATGACTAGCACTGGATGATTGCTGTGCAGTGTTAAAGAGCGACTTCATGTGGCTTCTGTTGTATGTAATTGCTGCAGATCCGCCGGGCGATGAGGGGTTGGTCTGCGAGACGCGGGACCTGGCATCCGCAGAATGTTCTTGGAAGAAAGGACGAGACACTCACTTGAAAAGAAAGATCAACCACACTAACTACACCCTTAATGGAAGGCAAGAAACACTACACAAGAACCACTGACCACACTATAGCATTTGGCGCTCGGGACCGTAATGTCCTTGGTACATAAAAAGATCACCAAACAGCAAACCACATTAAATGAGATGGAAAAGGATACTTATGTCATGTATATATTTACTGCTAATTAAGGAATTCCATTAGTTCTTGTAAATATTACATATGAATATTTATAAATATATATTATTTAATAATGATAATAATTATTTGTATTAATAAATGTTACATGCACTAAATGTTACATGCACTAACACACAAAAGTTAAGGATCGATTCAGTCTGATTATTTAATGTTAAAAAAAAAGAAAGAAGTCTCTTCTGCTCACCAAGGCTGCATTTATTTGATCAAAAATACAGTAAAAACTTCTATATATTTTCTATTGTAATATATTTTAAAAGGTAATTTATTCCTGTGGTGCAAAGCTGAATTTTCAGCATCATTACTCCAGTCTTCAGTGTCACATGATCATTCTGTTGATCCTTCTAATTATTCTAATATGCTGATTTGCTGCTTTGTATTATTAACGCATGTCCTGCATATCATTACTGCAGATTCAAGAATTACATTAATGTTCTAATGTAATTATTGCACCATTTCCTGTCTGAATGAATGAACGCCTAGTTTTTATAAGCCGTGTTTCTGTCCGCAGGGACTGTTTGGAGGCTAATGAAGGGAAGACCTGGTTGTGTAGCTCGAAGGTCTGGGAGGAGAACTGGACTCTGGTGGCTCGAAATCCTCTTGGAACAGTTCGGCTTACTGACTCTGCCCAACTCGCTAACCGCGGTACCACATTTTCAATACGTTCCCCTTTTAATCGAGAATATCTGCATTATAAATAGAGTCCTAGCGACTGTGTCTTAATATTCTCACGAGTGAGAACTCTTCTCTGACGGTGTTGTCTCTCTTCCAGTACATCTGTTGGCTCCAGCAAATGTGACGGCGGTTGAAGTCGAGGCGTGGAACGCCACACTGAAGTGGAGCTGGCCTGTGGCGGCGTATAAAAAGCTGGAGATGCTCTGCCAGCTGAAGCTCATCGGCCATGGACTTTCCAGCACAGTAAGTTCACTGCTCAGATTTCAGCTCCCAGAATCCAGCTTGCTTTTTGTGTGGTCTTGGGAGTTAAAGGGGTAGTTTACCCCAAAATGTAAATTCTGGCATCATTTACTCAAGAAAAAAAAACACAGTTTTTATGTCAAGATGTTGAGAAAATTATGACTAAACGAGACAAAACCAAAATATGAGGTGCATAATGCTTGTCTTCAAAAAGCTAAAAAAAATACTATAAAACACCATTAAAGTAGTTCGTTTAACGTGTGCTATTGTACAAATCGCCTAAAGTCATACAGTAGCTTTAAAGTTTTAATAATTCACCTCAGCCAAATTTAATTTGCGCATGTGCTTTTTTTTTTAATGAACAATTGTCTGAATAATGACTTGTATTTCAATTTGTTCCTCACATAAACATTATGGTGTGCATATTGTTATCGTTATTCATGCTTTTCAATATTTTCTGCAAAATATTGAAAACAAAATTGTGTTTAAAAGAAGACTACACAAGTTTAAAATGATGAGAGTGGAATAAATGATAACAAAATAATTTTGGGTTACTTTTCCTTCAGTGTTTTCCCAGTTCTTTTTTTACTTTAAACTATTACTCAAGCCACCTTGGCAATGATGTTTTTTAAATCAGTTTAACCAATCATGTAGGACTATATAATATTTAAAAATGGCTACTGATTTCTAACCGATGGGCTGATATTTCTCTCTGTGTGTCTTTAGCGTAACTACAGTGGCACAGGTCTGTCATCTGTGATGCTGGAGGACCTGTGGCCAGATGTGGATTACACTGTGACTGTGCGCTGCGGATCCAAGCACGCTTTCTGGAAGTGGGGGGATGAGAGCGCCCCCTACAGCATACACACAAAAATGGACCGTGAGTGGTTATAAATAACTTAAAATAATAAATCTGAAATGATATAGTCTACTTTGTCTGTTTCTTAGTCACCACATATGACAGGTCAGATATATTATGTTTAATCATTCACATGCTCTAAAACACGGTGTCATTTCCTTATATTGTTAACCCTGCTTTTCTACATCATTTCCTGTTATTTTAATGTTTATTGTATATTAAGTTTCTAAAGATCTATAACAAAGTCTGTTCATTTTCAGGTCCTGATGCTCTTGATGTCTGGCTCTGGATGGACAGCAGTAACACAGGACGTGTTTTTTGGAAAGTAGGAAAAAACATTGTTTTACATTCGTCATAATCAAGGATATGAAACGCAGCTTATGTCAAAAAACTGAATAATGTGTTATTCTTCTAAGAAGTAAACATGGTGCCATCTGACTCTTTCCATTCAGCCGCTGTCTGTGAGGAAAAGTCACGGTGCATTAGTCGGCTACAAGGTTTCTCAGAGCTCAGCAGAGGAAGACGGGTGGACACTGGATTCACTTCCTCCTGAGAGATTAAACTTTCCCATCATCCTTAACAACGGCAGTGACATCACCGTTGCCGTGGCAGCACAGAACCCAGCTGGTCTCTCTCAGCCTTCCGCTGTGACCACACCAGCATACAGAGCAGGTAGAGGGAGCCTGGGACATTTCCTCAGATACCAGATGATTCAAATGTTTTGTGCATCATTTTACCACACCTTCTAAAAAACTTTAGTCAAATAAAAGTATTAATATTTAAAAATGGAAATATGTTAATATTATGTATGTGTGTGTGTGTGTGTATATATATATATACACACACACACATATTTTTATTAATATTATTATTTTTATATTTTAAAGACATTTAACATGGCTAGTTTGATAGTAAAACTGTTTCAGTCGATTCTGTGTGAAAAAATATCCCCAAAAAGGCCTTTATAACTTTTTTATGTATAAATTAAATAAAAATAACAAAATAATTTTCAATTACGGAGCCCCAGCTCATGACATGCGGACAAAAAATATATATATCGTGGCGACGAATTAAGAATTTGTTCCCACGACTTTGATTTAACAAGGGAACAAATGATTACAATGTGGTCGTGATTTAGTAACTCAAGGGAATGAATTATTCTATTGTGCGAATGATTTAAATCTTAAAATGAGGGAACGAATTAGTAAAACGTGTTGACGTAAGTTGTGGGAATGAATTGTTAATTTGATTATACATTTTTGTTTTCCTGCATGTCATGTGCAGGGCTCCTTATCAAATTAATTCTAATTAATTATGCTTTTCTGAATGGCACTTCAACACTGATTGCTGTATAATGCAATTAACTGTTTTAATCCATTGACATTTGATCATTTGTCCTGTAGATTCCCAGATGTCTGTGTCGGAGCTGCTTGTCTCAAATGGGACGTTTGACCTCTCCTGGCAGCCTAACGCCAATGCCAGCAGAGGGTACGTGGTGGAGTGGGTCCCGACCGGCTGCCGTGGCCTGTGCCCGGTTAACTGGGAGAAAGTTCCAGGATCAGACAGCAGCTTTACTGTGAAGCCAGGTGAGTCCTTTAAATTAATCTACAAGTGACTCATCTATTGAAGTTTTCTTTATAATTTCCTGTTCTTTTATTAAATACATTGATCCCTAAAAGTATTTGTACACTTAAAAATGTCTACATGGCGTTGCATTAGGTAATAAAATACCAAACCATCTGCTCTCAAATGCTGTAGGATCTTTTCTCTTCACTGACTCAATATATTTGAAACGGCTGTTTTGGGGGATATATGAGGTCAGTTCTTCTCAAGTTCACACGGGTGTCCTAGCAGAGAACCACAGGTTTAGTGTTCATCTCATTAAAGTGCCCCTAGTATGTTTTCTTTTCAGATATTAACTTTTATATAGCAGTTTGTGAATGTTAAAAGGTCTGTAGTTTTAAAAATCAAAGTGCAGGATAAATGGAGTTGTTGTCTCCCAAAAGAACTGATTCTGAACTCCCTGAGACGAGTCGTCAGTAATTCCAGCCTTCTTGAACCTATATTGGTTTATAGCAAATTTGCATAATGCCCAGCTATGGCCTTCATTGGCTGCCCATGAACAAAGACATCATTGTTACTGTTCATATCACTGTTGTTTACAAGTGCTGAGTAAGCCATCGGAGCTTAAACTCACATATGGTAACAGGCGTTTAGTTTCAGACGCAGTGTTATACCAATCACAACAGACTGGGCCATCTGACCAATCAGAGCAGGCTCTTAGAAAGGAGGTGTTTTGACTGGATCCTTTATTGAACTTTTTCAGACACTGTGAGAAAATTCTCACATACATGCCAGTTGGTTTGATATTTTGTTATTTCTGATGAAGTGGTATTAATTTTTTAAAATGTGTGACTTGAGTGTCCAAATACACTGTGGAAAATCTAATGAAATTTTAATTTCTTCAAGCTTTGTTTACACCACAACTGAATGTTTTTTTCCATGCGCCTGGTTGATTGATGAGTCTCTGCTGATTTCAGACTCTCTGGAGGAAGGAGTGAGGTACACCGTATCAGTGTATGTTCTCTCAGCCGGCGCTGCTTCGCTGCTGCAGAGATGGCACGGATACTCGCAGGAAATGAGTAAGAGAACCATTGCTCTTCACCGCTCATAAAGAGCTTTCACACATACAGCCTTTGCCCGTAAATTTCAACAACATTTTTCCACTAAGAAGTCCTGTGTGACTTGTTGATAAAATGCTGGCAAATCTTTCAACTTTTTGTGCAGGCATGTGAATGGCAGCATTATGTAATTTATGTAAAACGCAGACAGCCGATGCTTGTGTGAATAGCATATTCACGCCTTTACTGGAAATGTTAATTCACCAATTTTATGGGAAGTTTGTGTGAATTGGCTTTTGACTATTTTTACTAATGCAAAATAGCATCTGGTTATTTATTTTTTGGTTAACCGCTAGTTTAAATAACCCATGCAATGGTTTAACAAGCACAGGTTTACCTTTAGGAAGGTGGGGCAGGACATATAAAAGATCCCACCCCTTTCTTTTCATATAGTTTATGCTAGAGCCTGGAAAAATCACTTGTAAGGTATCATGCATGAAAGTCAATGAATAAAGCAAATAAATTCCAACCACATTTGAGGTTTAGGGAAGAATATACTATATGTCGCTTAACCCTCTGGGGTCTGGGCTGTTTTTGGGGCCCTTGAGATGTTCTGACATGCCCTGACATTTGTGCTTTTTTCAGTTGCTTATAAACATATTAATGGCAAAGGTGTAAATTCACTCTATATAGCACAAACAGGGCTACCATAATATGTGAGCCACGTGTATGTACATGTTTTCATTTTTGAGAGAATAATGTTTATGCATGGTTATTGAAAAAACTAAAAACTAAAGTTTCTGAAATAAGGCCACAAAACACATAGTAAATATGTGTCAATAAGACTTTTGTCTTGTCTTTCGTCCCCTAATGTTTTTTCTTCAAAATGATGTGAAAATCATCCTGCCTAATCATTCACATAAAACGATACATTGATTTAAGTTTTGTGAAACACTTTTAGTTTGGAAAGCCAATATGCGGATGGGGCGTAAACGATCATGCATATTTAGTAGTTCACACCTGATATGCTGAAGGGCTGCTGTGCCTTGGTGAAACGGTGTTTGTACGTGAAGAGCTCTTTTCCAAAACGCCATAAACCTAAAAAGCTGCCTCAAAGATCCACCAAAAGTAATGATTATGAATATGTAAAATATTGCAATAAGACATTTTAATTGTTTATTAACTTCTGGCAAAGATGAAGATTACAATAGGCTATTGACTCGCGATCTTCGCAGTAGGCTAGTGAACGCACCGGAGAAATGCACATTTATTAGGCTACATAGTTTTTTGTTTTGGATGGTTTTGTTTAGAACCAGCTTTCTGTAAATATATTTCACATTTTTTAGACATGTGAGGCGAGTAGGATACGGTCTGGTTAATGATGATCTCCAGTTCAAGCACCTTATGTTGTGATTGCTAGCCTATATTTACTTTTTATGTATTAAATCCAGGAAATTTGTTAATGAAAAAATTATTAAAATTAAGATACAATTAATACAAAACGAAATTCGTTTTAAAGAAAGGATTTGTACTTTCTGTTTTGAGGTCTCTGTGAAAGTTTGAAAGTCTTTTAGTGCTGCTTTCAGAGCGCTCGCGTCCATAATGGAGAACTGTCACGTAATATTGTTTTTTCCTCATAAATGCGAACACTAAAAATAAAAGACAAAAGACTTTTAAGTAAAACTTACTCCGAAATTGTGTCCTCGGCGGGATCAATTCGCTCTTCAAAATGCTGCCGTTCGTCGTCTGAGTCACAAACTTCCTCTAAGGAAAAAGTGCATTCTTCCTCGCTGTCCAGAATCATCTGAAGGGCGTCTTTGGAGAAGCGTGCCATACTCAAAACGTGATGAACTATCAGTAAGTCTGATAAAGAAACTGTGGTTTTTTGGCATTGATCGGGGGGCGTATGCGATGCATACTAAATCACCTAAACTATTTACCATGCGAATAGCGCCGGGGGCGGGGCGGCCGCAGCTTATTATAGAGATAATGAGGCAGAAGGAAAAACGGTACCTCTCCTTGCTTTCAAACGGATTACATGAGTTGAAAACATTTGTTTTTTATATAAATTACTTCATTTAAAAGAAGAGATTTCAAGCTTCATAAAGACATATCTCACGTGTCTGTGTGAGAAGTATTCGCTGAGTTACAGTTCATTTTCGGACGCGTTTCAGAATGGACTTAACTGGCAGAGAGAAGGCAGAACTCGCTTCGTGTTTATTTTTCTTTATTTGGCGAAAAGCACCACACTTTGTTTTTATTGTGAGTATACACAAAAATAATACACATTTAACAGAATCGATTGATGTACGAAACTCCTATGAAAAATCAAAGTCAACAGAGTATTTATGAGTTTCTTTTACACTGATAAAAAAAAGCGAGCTGGTATCGCCGGCGATACCGCCGACCTCAGGGGGTTAACAAACCACTGAGAAATCAAGATATTTAGTAGACACCCTTGTGCATGCTTGTATTTAAATATGTGTATCTGCAACTTTATTTAGTCAACATTAAGTCAAGTATGCTTGCATATCATTATCGAAGTCCTCCAAGCTTACAGACATGAATGAAGATCCACAAAACTTTGTGACAATTTTGATTTCATGTGGTCTTAAATGACTTAAACCGCTGCTGCTAATGATACTCACTGATTTATGCATAATCTCACTGTCTAAAATTGCTTTGTTTTTGACTATTTGTGTGTTAATAATTTATTTTAAAACTCTGTATTTTTTTTACTTTCCTTATACAGGGAACACATGTACAATAGTAGTGCTAACTATGCCAATTTAAATTAATAACAAAAATGATGGCACAATATACATGCAGTAACCGTTTCTATACCTTCAAATAAACATTAAAAGAATAAAGCATGTAATGTAGTTAACAGAGCCATTTGCTTGGGTGATAACTAAAAAAACAAAAAACAGAAATTAACCTAACCCACTTATTTGGACGTTACATATTGTTGCTTACTTGTATGATATCTTTGTATGCTTCTCTCGTTCGATCTTCTGTAGTTCCTGCAGAGCCAGTTGGTGCACTATCAGCCAATCAAACTGGCTCGGACGTGCTGTTGTCTTGGAAAGCTGCCGCGATGGAACACCAGCGAGGCTTCATACGCGGATACGCCATCTACCTGGCAAATGCTGCACGTCTGGATCTCGTTGGTAAGCACTTTCATACATTTGTGAGTAGAAAAACTATCTGCTGATAAGAACAGAAATGCTTTATTATTGCATTATAGTGCAAGCAAAATGACTAACTGGTCAATGGAAAGTTTGCCAAAACACGAATTTGGCCTCTTGTTACAAATTAAAACTTCTATCTCATCATGTATTATATTATATTACATTACATTACATTATCCAAAGCTCGAAACGTTTTTGCCGTTAAAACTTGCTAAATCTGATCGGATTTCAATTGGTTATGCACAAACTGGATTTGTCCTAACAGTCTGTCTATAATGTATTATAACAAAAATAAAACATTTTTTTTAATCTTTTGTAATATATTTTAATACTTGTCTCATGTGGTTGTGCTCCTAGCTAACATCTCTGATCCTGAGGTGCGCTCATACAGGGTGAAGGGTTTGCCTCTGAGCTCGCACAAGTTCATAGTGAAGGCCTACACTTCAGCTGGGGAGGACACCGGGTCGACTGTGGCCATTAAAATGGAGATGGACAGTAAGACATTGTGATGCTCATTCAGAGATTCTGCCATTAATCTGTAGCCTTACTTGGTATCAATGCCAGCATTTGTTGGGATATTTGAACTGCTTAAATAGAACAACTAATAAATTCAGATATTGCAGATAATACAAGATTATGTCCTTCTCCTAAACCTCTCGTTTTCTCTGTTCATCCAGCAGCCGACATGCTGTTTGTTGGAATTCTTGTGCCGTTGGCAGCCATGTTCTGTTGTCTCATCCTCATCAGCATCTGCTGCTACAAGAAGAGAGAGTGGTAGGACTTTATTCATGTGTTTTTAATGTTAAATCATTTTGACCTACAGCGATGTTTGCTACAATGGACAATGTTTGTATTTGTATTTATTTTGATCTCCATTAGCTGTCACAAGTACAGCTATTCTTCCTGGAGTCAAACTAACATGCTTCTCTTCAGACAATTTTACACCAGTTTTTCACAACACCACACACCTAAACAATGTTTAAAAACATTGGCATGTCTAAACACCACAAACCCCCCCACCCACCCACTCATGCACTCCCACACACATATACACACAATATATACAATACATATACATAGGACCTGATTTCTACAATTATTTCAGCAGTAAAAGAGAGATTACTTGACTCATAATTAATTAGTACTATCTTATCATAGCTCTTACAGTAGCAAAAATTCATCATTTAGACTAAAACATTAGACAACATTGTGACTGACTGCAACCTTAAGTTTACATTCAACTAACACGAAAGATGCTTTTTCACAAGGACTTTAAATTGGTATTTACTATTTGCTGTAATAATATCACTTGGCAAAGTGTTCCAGTTATACATTGCTCTATACATTACTGTACTTTTTCCACAGTTGGTTTTCACTTTGGGTAGTTTAAATCTACCCTCTGTGGCATGTTCTTTCAGTCTTACTGATCAGTCAGTGTTATTTTGGTAATGTTAATATACTAATACAGTGTATATTAGTATTTGGATTACATTAATTGGTACGTTAATTAGAATTTTAGTTGGTTTTAGTAATTTTGTTGTGTTTTTAACGGAAACAACACAGATGTAAATCAGTTATTAACGTGTTTTCTTAATGATTTCCTGTTATTTATTTAATTCCAGGGTAAAGAAAGCTTTCTATCCTGAAATTCCTGGACCTAAAGTACCTGGAGACTGGTCGTCCCCACCGGTAAAACAGTTTTTAGTGGTGTTTGGTATTGAATCATATCTTGATTTAAACACAGACCCAATCTCATTCTTAAATGTCAGTGATTCGCCAGTGTCTATTAAACCTTTGACAAAATCACACCAGAACATGCAAATCTATGTTTCGCTGAGCTTCGCACTGCCGCTGAGCCAGAGAGAGCAGTTATCTTTTAACAGTCTGTTAACAATCTTTGCAACCACACAGTTTCATGATTTCATTGTTACAAATATTCATATTATCACAGAAGTACTGGGATAAAAGTTTATAGTTCAGATATAAACACTGATGTCTACGGTAGCGATCAATGTAGAGCAAATCACCTTTTGAAAGTTACTTGGCGCTTCAAACAACAATTGTATCAATTACATCATTACACCAGTAGGTGGAAACTTAATGTTTGACATTGAATCATTCATTCAAGAGATGCGTTCACTTGTTTCATTATTGGGTTAGTCAGTGTTCTTGAAGTATTTATGAGTGAGTCATTGAATCATTCAATCAAACTGATTCTAATTGATTCAGATTGATAAACATTTTAATCTGCAGTAATAAACATTTTGTCAGAATCTCTAGTAAGTTGCATGTTATTTTGTTTAGTTGTCTGTTTAGAATCGTGAGAGAATTGTGATCTCTGTGATTCTCAATTTAACCATAATCACTAGGGGTGTGACGAGATCTCGTGTTACGAGATCTCGCAAGATTAAAACGCGACGAGATTTCTCGTCGAGGTGAAACTTTGTCTCGTGAGTTGTTGTGATGTCAGCGTGATGGAGCGTGAGGGTGAAATTAGTATTGAAGATGCCCCTGCCACTTTTAAATCATTTGTGTGCCGGGCCAATCACACACACACTCCGCGCACACACACACACACACTGTCCCTCGATCACTCACTCACTCGCGCGCACACACACACACACACACACACACGCTCACTCGCGCGCGCACACACGCACACTCACTGTTGCTCGCACTCTCACTCACTCGCGCACACTCACTCTCACTCAACCCGTCGTGGAGGACCGTTAAAATTAAACATGTTAGTCTTTCTGTCGTGATGTCCTGAAGCATCGCAGACACGTAGGTTGTCGCCCACTATGACACACTATACGAAATGAAACGATCGAATCTTGCGTCCCGACGCCCGTTGTCCTTTACGAATCTCCACGAAACGGATCGTGCCAAAATCGCGCTAAAATACTGTAATCTGAACCAGGCAGGTAATAAACATTTGACCTATCGCGCAAAGAACCTATTAAAGCACTAAGACATGGGAACAGTATAGCTAACATTCACATATCACAAGTCATATCGACATCGCAATATTAAACAATGTTATCGCACATCGCAGCTTTTCCTCATATCGTGCAGCCCTAGTTACTGCCCAAAGGTCTCAACTGCTGCCAGAAATCGTCGACATGCTTATATTCTTGAAAAAGAACATGACCATAATCTTAGTCTGTTCTGTGTAGTTAATTTATCTCTTTTTCATGCTTGAAGAAATTTTTTTTTTCTGTTTGAACTTGTAGTTTTGAGAGAGCAGTAGGCTACTTTGATTATGGATACACACTTACTGTTTGCATTTAAAGTGTTATTTCAGTTATTTATATTAATTTTATTTATACTGTTTTATTTTTTTTTATGTTCGATTTATGGAAAGGAGTTAGATTTCTCATGTGAAATCGTACAGGGGAGAAGCCAGACGGTAGAGTTTATAGCAAAACATTTTGCAGTGTTTGCATGTCCTTTACTGCATAGAATTCATTAAAATAGAAGTAAAATAACATTCATTACAAGTTGATTTCAAAATGCACCTAAATTGTTTTGCATTTTGTGATTTTCAGTTGAATAAAAGACTATTTTCCATTCATACATTTCATCATTGAGGATTTCTTAAAAATTGTGTAAAAATCTCGTCTTGTCTCGTTCTCGTGAACCCAATCTCGTGTCTCGTCTCGTCTCGTGGAGTAAGCGTCTCGTCACACCCCTAATAATCACTATTACTATTGCTAATAACTTTGTGCTACGAACATGAATGATTCCTGAAGTTGCTGTTGTTTGTGTTTAGGGTCCTCTGGATGTGAAGCCTTCTCCCCACAGTCTGGTCCAGATTGTGGAGAGTCCAGAGTGGGATTTCAGTAAGAAGGGTCTGGTCCCGGTACCAGAGGAAGAGGAGGAGTTTGAGAACGACAACATCGAGGTAGACACAGACTCCGATGAACCGGCCCTCCTGAGGTATTACAACCAGGTTGTCGGTGACGGCTCCCACAGTAACCACGTCTCGGA
This sequence comes from Abramis brama, assembly GCF_963993115.1. NCBI lineage: Eukaryota > Metazoa > Chordata > Actinopteri > Cypriniformes > Leuciscidae > Abramis > Abramis brama. The sequence continues at coordinate 5,927,108 of NC_139967.1, read as the reverse complement.
CTCCTCTGGTTCCTCGACCGCCTCCGTGGGCTCCACACAGACTGAAGTCACCTACACAGGCATCCAGAGCCCGAGCTCTTCACAGGGTGTGTGTGACGGTGGAGGTTACAGGCCTCAAATGCAGTCCGCCGCGGATCCAGCCGAGCCCCAAGGCGAGTTTGAGGCCGACTTCCAAGACGACAGCTTGAATACAGGCTATAAACCCCAGTGTTCCTGGCAGCTGGATTCTCCGGAGGCGGAAAATTTAAGTGGTTCGCTTGGCAGCCCCACGTCGGTCACATCATCCCAGTTCCTTCTTCCAGAATCCTCTGAGGAGAAACCACAGCCTTCCAGCACCTGGTTCCACAGTTTTCTCTCGGGAAAATCCTGAGAACGCACTACTTCACATATGTTTTCACGTTAGTTTGTGCCGTTCACCTTTACGGAGATGTTTTCGGTTCGTTTTAGACTTCGTGCCCTTACTGGAAATCGTTCACAATTATGTAATCAACATCACTACTGTTTCTCAAGGACTTGTGTTACTGGCCAGAGAGGTGAAGTACTACTGAGGTGTAGAGGTGGCCGTATCCTCTTCCGCTCGCTAGGAGCAGTATGACGTTTACCCCTTGGAGCGCCGCTTTCATTCATTCAACAGTGTTCGTGCCTCTTTCTGCAGTGTGTTTGGCGCGATCGCTGTAAATCTACACCCTTACAGCATTATATTGTGCACAGCATTTCACTGCTCTTTTTTTATTCTTGATTTAACAGTTTTGTAGCAGTCAAATGTAGGAGGACCGGTAAAACATGTTGATTTGCATTTCAAAAGATTAAAACCAATGCATTCTCGAAGGCTACACCATTTTCAGGTGATCTAAAAAAAAATATTATGTAGCCTCAAGCTACTTTTTCTCCAGTCTCGATGTAGATATAAACCGATACGTGCGCATTGAATAAGCTGACAGAACAAAAGGGAAAGCAGAATGGGGAAACGTGCGTCTCGGGTTTTGCTTTAACCCTTTATGACATTTCCCTGATTAAGGAACACAGCTGAAGTGTTCACATGATCTTACACTGCCGGCTTCATTGGTGTAAAATGAATGTAAACGCACTCAGTGTTGCTTAATGATGTAGTGCAGCTAGTTAGTTCTGTGTATTTTTGTTTAGAGGTTGAAAAAAAAGATCCAGATTTGCTATGCTTGTTTCTAGGCCTTCACAATTTGGCCAAACATTTTGTAATTGTATAGCAATGTGACTAATAATAGTATTAATTTTATTGAAAATTAATAATAAATAATAACTATTATTATTACTACTACTAACTATAACATTAAACAAAATAAGAAATATTACACTATTACACTAAAATAAAAACTAAATAAAAAATGTATTTAGTTTTACAGTACAACTGTAAAATTACAATACTAATAGTTATGGATGTCTTAATTTCTTTATTTTCAAACGTTAAACCAACATGCTTTTATTTTGGCAGAAAACCACATGGTTTACTTTTGTTACCAAACAGCCTTTGCAATTTGATAATCGCACTAGGTCATATTTGGTTTTATTTAGATTTTTTTTAAAGAAAAATTGGTAACATTTTACAATGTTTCATTTGTTAGCATTAGTTAATATATTAACTATCATGAACTAACAATGAGCAATACATTTGTTACTGTATTTCTTCATCTTTGTTAATGTAAGTTAATAAAAATCCAGCTGTTCATTGTTTGTTCATGTTAGTTCATTAATTTGAACAAATACAACTTTTGATTTTAATAATGTATTAGTAAATGCTGAAATTAACATTAACAAAGATTAATAAATGCTGTAGAAGTATTGTTCATTCTTAGTTCATGATGTAGTTAACTAATGAAACCTCATTGTAAAGTGTTACCGAAAAATCTCTGTTATTGGTTCAATAATCCAGATTGTAGGATATTGTTGTAGGAGTTTTCATTTTTGTTTTCCAAAGGTCAGCAACATTTGAAATTGGCATTATCCGTACAATATGTGAAGCCCCTTTTCAGTTTTATGAATATGCATACTTTGTATTTCAAACCCAAATGTCCTTGAATACGACTCACTTCAACTCTCACACATGCATTGCATCTCCCGGTATAAACTCAACCTAGTGTTATCATATGTCCAGTTGTAGATGCGTCTGTCCAGGATGCACCCCTGCTCGTTTCCACATGACCACAGTGCCTCAGGAGCTTAGTCATATTATTTCCAAAGAACAGCACCTTCTCTCAGAGCAGTTTCCTCATCATTATGATGGGTTACCACAGGGTAAATCACTTCAACTGGCCTTACCGACATCAGAGCAACCTGCTATTCTAACATACAGATATACGGGAGCTATGTTTTTAACGTTACTGTGAAGGCCTTTTCCTGAGCACTGTGCATATCGCTAGTCCTCCAAATCCTTGCGCAGCAGTCAGAACAACAGATACGTCACATCAGGACAACATGACGCTTGTCATGATGTCGCTACACTGAGCCTGAATGGTAAAAGTCGACAAGAAATCAAAAGCGACCCCATTTACTTTCTTAATCCTGGCGCTGTTGTGACTTTTTATTTCGATTTTAATAACGTGCTCCACCTCTGAAACAATTTCATTCATGTCTGATTCTTTTCTTCCATGAAATGCCCACTTTTCACCATCCAATCAGTGTCTAATAGATCAAATCAAGCCCCGCCTTACATTTTTTTTCTAGTTTCCCTCTGAAACATCATGGAACGGAAGTAAAATGGGTTGCGATGCACTTTCTTGTTGACTTTAAAGAACTTCAGATAGCAGTTAATAAACTCCTAATGTGGCATGTGATTGAAAGGGCATTAGATGATCATTATTAGGAGCAAGATTATGAAAGATTATGAAATATTATGGGATAGGTCAGCATCTACTGTTGCTTAAGCTTTAAACACTACTGTGAAAGATTTTATTACGTTGGAATAATTAGTTACTAATATGTCATTTTTGCAGTTGTATGTAGAGATAAGCCTACTAATGTTTATTTTTTTATTTGCTTGTATGAATGTGAAATGCACAAATGTCATTGTCTATATAATGTTTTTTAACTGTTCAAGAATATGCATAGAAAGTCTTATCTGGGGGATTTTATAGCCCAGATGAGCCTGTTAATAGCAGTACAAATGGAAAATGAGCTAATGATATATATTCTGACAACATCATCTCAAAGGCTACACTACAGGGAGATTGTGAGAAAAATCTGATATATATCTGATAAATATCTATCAGATTTGAGCAACTTCCGTATGCGATCAAGATGAGAGATCAGTGGGATGTCACGTCAAGCATGAGGCATTAATGTAAATATGTTAACACTATTGTAAATAAGCTTATTTCTTGAGCATGAAGATCATCAGATGGGAATATTGCACCAAGTTAATTACTAATTAATATTACAATAATGTTGTTGCCTTTGCATGCATGACAGATTCCACATTCAGTGTTCAGAGAGGGGAAAGATGAACTTTGAATGAGGAATGTGGAATAATTTCATTAGAAACACTATATGAGTGTGTGTAAACACGTGTAAGAAAAAACAAAGATGTATCCAGGCGTTTGAGCTCTTTATACTCTGCTAATACACTAACAGAATATTGTGCACTCTGTATTATTATAGACAATAAATCCAGATAAACCACACTGTTTTTCTTTGATCATTTTTGCCTTTGGGCGTTGCGTTGCCTGTAATGGCATTGAGAAATCTGTATGCAAGAAAGTGCAGTAATATTTTCATTGTCAGTAAATCCCCTAGTGATGTTTTTCCGAAGATCTAAACCCCATTTTACCCTTAGTCCAGTGTGAAATGGGCCTGATCATCATAATGTGCAGAATGCTTTTGTGTTCTCCAGACAGGATGGCAGCAGTGCTTGTAAAAGCAGGGCCGCTCAGAGGAACATGTTATGTTGGTCAGTTGTCCTCATGTTCACCTTTATAAACCCACCGCAACTTTCAGCCTATTCTCTTGTTTTATTGCTGCTCCATCTTAATCCTTCAGTTCTGTCCTTATATGAATCTCAGTCTTTTTTCTGGGGTATGATGGACTTTCTCCATTACCAATAAAACACACACAAGTTAATATTTCTGAGGTGACCATAATTAAAATAAATGTGGTTGCACTTTATTTTAAGGTGTCGTTACAGTGTAATTAATATATTTAAGTACTAGTAATAGGATTAGGATTTGGTTGAGGGTGTTGCATATAATTATGCATACTTTACTGTTATTACTATGGTATGTACATATGTAACAAGGACACTGTAAAATAAAGTGGTACCAATTTTTTTTTTTATTAAAGATAAATGTATGCATTTTCAAACAACCAGCAATAATAACTATATGACAGAACATTTTTAAAATACAGATACATTTTTTACTCATGTGCATTAATAAATAACTAAACAAAATAAAACTTTTAGAAATGTGTATGATAATAATCCGACGAACCGGAAAAATTAACGAATAATTTTAAGAACTTTTTCTTATTTATATATTATAATATTTTTATTTATTTATTTATTTTACAGATTTTTCAAATGGATAAGCATTTGATGGAAACCTTATTTAAAATATGTCGGTTCATTTCAAACTGGGATGCATGTGGGAATCATACACACACACACACACACACACACACACACACACACATATATATATATATATATATATATATATATATATATATACACACACACACACACACACACACACACACACACACACACACACGCTTATATATTGCAATTAAATAATATATATAAAATAATTAAATAATATATATGATTTTATAATTGCATTTCAAATATCGACAGAACCGAATAAAGGTGTGTGTCGGTCACAAGGACAAGGTACTTCCACTCTGCCATGAATCCCATTCAGGGAATTTTAGTTTGGTTACTGTGGCAACACCAAGCCAAAACGAGACACTCCCCAATGTCATCCATAAACTACACAGATGTCTAGATATTCCCAAGACCTATAACTTTATAGATATATATATAGACATTATTGAATTTCCTTAAGAAATTTAAGCGCTCAGAATGTCAGACATAATCTGTCAGTGGCTGAATTCAGAGCTCCAGCTGTCAAAAGTCGTTGGTAAGTTACGAAGTAACGTTAGCCGTTAGCAAACGAGTTAACGATCCGTCCTTAAACGTGTGTATTAATACCTGATTTATCATTTTATCAGCTAAACTATCAGTAATAATTGCGCTTTTTTTCCTTAATGTCATATGAATCTTTTGCAGAGCCGTATTCCTTCGCCAGGGATTTTGCAAACGGTTATTTGATAGGAGAGATCCTGAACAGATATGAGCTGCAGGAGGACTTCCACCTGTTCACCAAACAAAGGTAACGTTAGAACGTTAGATGGATGGACATAGGCCTACATATTTTTAGGTTAGTATTTTATGTGTATTTAATTTTACATTTGTACATCTGTTTATTTCCTGTTCGGTGAATAAATAGCCTAACTTAGGTTTTGATGGATAGACAGTTGGATGGATGGATTGATAGATAAAACAGGTATAGATGACTGGATGGATTGATTTGTTGAATATGTGATTGGTGGGTGGATAGAAATATAGATATTAATTTTATTTTATGAAATGTATATATTTTTTACATGTATCCATCCTTTTATGGATGGATGTTCATACCATATAACATGACATAAAAGCAATGGGCTTTATTTTTATAGATAGATAGATGGATGGATGGATAGATAGACAGATGGAGAGATAGATAGATAGATAGATAGATAGATAGATAGATAGATAGATAGATAGACAGACAGACTGTCATGTGTGACATAGATAGATAGATACGCAGGACTACACTTACCACTTCGTGTACAACGAGTAAAAATATATCTATGCTAAACTTATACTTGACATCTAACATACACACTGGCGAGTACAATCTAAAAATTTATTAGCCAATGGCTAATGATAGACATTATTTAGTCGCCCAGAGTGAAATTTACTCGCATATGCGAGTGGTTTACTCGCATTTTAGAGGGCTGTTAGCAACACAGGAAATTTTTAAAAAGCTGTTAAAAAATTGAGAGACAAGGCACGGAGAGCTTTTTATGCTATTAAAACAAATATGAAAATTGACATCCCAATCAGAATCCGGATTTTAAAAAAATCAAAACAGTAATAGAGCCCATCGCACTGTACGGGTGTGAAGTCTGGGGCCACTCACAGACCAAGAGTTCACTAAATGGGACAAACACCCAATAGAGACTCTGCAGACCGAGTTCAGCGCAAAACCCCAAATAATGCCTGCAGAGCAGAATTAGGATTATACCTACTTATAATAATAATTAAAAAAGAGCTATTAAATTCCATGCCCACTTAAAAAATAGCAATGAACAGACCCTCCATCACAAAGCCCTGACATACCAAGAGCTGAAGCCAGAGAAAAACGCCCTCGGCCGATTGGTCTTAGAGCTGACGTCACAAACTGACAATAAAAACCCAGCCAGACCAAACCAAATAATTAAAACACAAAAAGAAAAATACCTACACAACATTGGACAGACGCAACAGCCAAACAAAGTAAATTGGAATGCTATCCGGCCCTAAACAGAAAATATGAATTGCCAGGATACATGAGTACAGTGAGCGACGCTAAACTGAGAAAAGTCCTGAGCATGTACAGACTCAGTGAACACAGTCTGACCATAGAGACAGACACACACACACACACACACACACACACAGAGACCTGACTGCGGAAGGAAGAGCAACTGTGTCCTCACTGGAAACAGAGCTAAACTTTCTAACATCCTGCCCAAATTAAACACACATTAGGGACACTCTCTATCCCCATTTCACAACCCACCAGAAAGACTTCTATCGGAAAACAAATATGGAAAACTCCCCACACCAGCTAGGAGAAAGCCCAGCTAGCTCAAACCTGGCTGCCAGACAAAAGCGCCTCCAGCGGGACAAGAGCTACCAACACACTCACTATACGCCCAGAGACACTGATATAAATATTAGAAGATTATACATTTTAATTGCTTTGTTTATTTTCATGTAAAAAATATATTTTTTATTCATTTATTCATTATTTATTTATTTTTATTGTATAGTATTATTAATCCTTTGGTAATGTAAATTGATAAAGATGGTCATATGTTGCCTAGATAGATAGATAGATAGATAGATAGATAGATAGTCAGTCTGTCTGTCTGTCATTATCTACTGTATCTATCTATTAGGGGTGGAACGGGACACAGAAGTCACGGTTCGGTTCATACCTCGGTTCAGACATCATGGTTCGGTACGAGTTCGGTACAATGGAGGGAAAAACAAAACAAAAATGCAGAAGGCTTGTGCATGTCTCAGGCTGTACCACCAAAGGAAAATTAATGTCCTATTTTTTAAATAAGATTTATTAATAAAGTAAAGGCATAGAACCAGTTTATTTGTAGTGCACTGACAATAGTTTTATATAATTAGTTTATTAATTCAATTACTAAAAAGACAAAAATACATTGAGATATGTTTGGTAATTGTACCTGAATGAATTGAAAATTAATTTGCTAAATTCAGATTCATATATTTGTTTTCCTTAAAATTTTAATTCACAGTAACTTAAACACTTTGCAGTTTGAATGATGTCCTGCATAAACAAAATGACGGAGTACGTTTTTATGTTTACACACACACAGACTTTTCGATCGCGATCGCGCCTCTCTCTCTCTTTATCTCTCTCACACACACACACACACACACACAGCCTATTCCAGAATTGCAAATTGCAATCTTTACCTCGCAGCCTGCTTCAGAGCTAAGGCGGAGCTACAGATTAGGTGTCCCTAAAGAACCCGCGTATCTAACAGTAGTTCCGCATTACATTAATTAATTTACACGCAAGTTTTATTTATTTTTATACCGTGTATTCTCCGTGTAAATTTATGTACCGAACCGTGACGCCCGTACCGTTTCGGTTCAGTACGAATACATGTACCGTTCCACCCCTACTATCTATCTATCTATCTATCTATCTATCTATCTATCTATCTATCTATCTATCTATCTATCTATCTATCTATCTAGCATAGATAACATGATTAGATAGATAGATAGATAGATAGATAGATCGATAGATAGATACATAGTTACATAGCCAAATATCTTTAGTATTTGTGTTCTTCCACAGCACGGCGAATGCGAAGCTGAATAACTTCACTCGTATAGAGCCCACGCTGCAGCTGCTAGGTGTGCCCTTTGACCTGGGCAGTGCCAAAGCAGTGATGCAGGGCAGACAGGGGGCGGCCACACACCTGCTCTACCAGCTCTACATCCTTCTGCAGAAGAAGAAGAAATCAGGCCTCACTGCCACAGGCATGGAGGTCATGCAGCCCGCGGCCACGGCCCGTCTGCACCGCATAGAGAACAGCATCTATACTGAGGTGATCTTCAAGTCTTTTCTTTCCTCCTCTCTCAGGGGTGGTCGTACTTTTCTGGTTTTTGGCACAACTTATTGCCCTGAAATATATTAAAGATCCCTAACATGAATTGTGTACAGAGAATGGTTGTGTACAATACAATTTCTCAGTAGAAAGGTGGTAATGTCACTATTTATCATTTAGATTTTCTTATTCATATTAATCATAAACTTCAATTAGTAGTGTGTCATGTGAATGAGTCACAAGTGCGGTTACTTTACTGAAGTTTGGGGTCTGTATGATTTTTGAAAGAAGTCTATTATGTTCACTAAATACAGTAAAAACAGAACAAAATGTTAAATATTAAAATTTAAAATAATTGTAATTGTATTTGAATATATTTTTAAAATGTAATTTATTCCTGTGATGCAAAGCAGAATTTTCATCATCATTACTCCAGTCTTCCGTGTCACACGATCTTTCAGAGATCATCTTAATTGCTGTTCACAAAACTGTGTGTATCTAATAAAATATTAGATAAAATTGCATCTAAATATTTAAAAAAACAAAAAATAATAATTTATATTAAAAAGTAGTTAAAATGTGGCAGGCTGCATATGTCATCTTGTAATAATTGGTAGCCTGGTTAGTTTCATGTTTAGATTAGCTCTACCAACACTGCAAACTTAGGACCAAAGAAAAGAGTCTCATGTTTGTCTCACAGCGCTTGAAGACTGTGGTGAAGCGTGAGGCGGATCTGAAGATGCAGAAGATCGCAAACCGCTTCCATAAACGAGGGCAGGACATGTACAAGCGCTCGGTCATGACTGAACTCCTGAAGGAAGAGGAACGGCTCAAACGCCAGGAGGAGAGGAGGCTGAAGGACATTGAAAAGGTCTGCCTTTCTAGAGCTAAACCACAGCTGACTTTCCCAGTGATAAATATAAGCATTTAACTCTATTATTCAGTAGCATCAAACAGGCATGAACCTGAAACTTCTACATTTTTTACTGTTTAATGGTTGGTTAATCAGCCTGTAATAGTGTTGACTGAAACTGATAATATGATTTGTTTGTCAGCTCCGGCAGGCACGCAGAAAACAGAATGAGATTCTGATCCAGATTCAGTCAGCTGTAGTCCAGATCCCGAAGCCTCCACACACTCGCACGTCAAGAGCTTCTGAGAAACACCATCAGTTTCGCAAAAAGCAAGAGGCTCAGGTGAACAACACACAACAGCACTTTATTTACATGATAATTATGCACGTTTACAGCCCTAAATTCTCGTTATTGTAATATATTATTATTATATATTATATATTATATTATTGTTATAATATATTATTATATAATTATTATATATATTATTGTTATTGTGAACTAAAACTATTAAAAATAGTTTTTGGTAACTGAAATGAAGCTGAGGTAAAATAAAGTATGAATATTAGATTTTAAAAAATGTAAAAACTTCTTTCAGTAAGTTGCCCAAAGGCAACATTTCTAATGTTTGTTTAAGTTCAAGAATTAATAAAACTGAGAATATAAAAATAAAAGCTATTAATATATGTATACTGTTTGGATATAAATATTACTAAAATAACCTTGCTGTACAGCACTGTGATGCTTAAATGCATGTAAATGCTGCATTTCTTTTATTATCTTTTATTACAGTAACGAGAATTACCATAAGTTAATTTCTTGTTTCTTTTTGATTTTGGGATGGAAAAATTACACCGATGTTGTGACAGACTGGAATAAAAACAGTTCAAATTGAAAAACATAACGAATTGTCAAAGATTATTTTGAACAGATTTGATTGTGTGATTGTGACCCTTTAAGATGACGTATGATTTTCAGCATGTTCATCGTGAGATCGAACAGTTTGAGAAGCACCGGAAGAAGATTTCTCCAGCTGGCGGTGAAGCCTTACTCAGGTATGTTTGCATAATGCGGAAAATCTAGGAATACAATCAAACAAAAAAACACCGAGAAGCTACCGACAGCAGGCTGACATACCGTTCACTGACCGTCTAAGTCTTATTGCACACCAAACAGGAAAATATTATCTTCATTAGGTGAGCTCTGGGATGTAACATGTAACTTTACCTGGATTTACAGTGGCCGTGTGACCCAGCCAATGAGCACAGGCGACAAAGAGAAGTGGAACAAGGAGTACATCGAGAACATCCGTCAGCATCTGGAGGAAGACGCTGCTGCCCGGGAACAGAGAGAGATGAGGAGACGACGTGCTCTGATGGAACAACTCCAAGTTCATGAGGCTCAGCAGGTGACCAATAGCGTCGCTTATTTCAACACTATAAAGTCTGCTGATTTATATTTGATTTCTAAGGCCTCTAAATTATCAACATGATCAGAACTTTGCTGGATAGCCTGTTGAACGCAATCTAGTACATGCCTTCTGTCGTCTGATTGATAGTTTATATTTTTTTAGCAAGCAAAAGGCCTTTTAGTATAATTGTAAAAATGTCTGCCTTCAGGTTCTTCATGTACCTGCATGTCTGCTGTGAAATCTTTAACAATCTTTATAAAGCAAACTTTTATATTGTTAGTAACATTTCAAGATGAACACTTACTGGACTGAAGCAACATCGGTTTACTTGATTATCCATACATTGTTTTTTATAAAAATCATGTTAAAATTTGTGTCAAATGTGATCCATCAGGCTTTTGAGGAACGTTTATTTATTCATCTCTCAATAGTCAGTGCATTATATGTTTCCCCCCGATAATAAAAACTACAGAGCTTTGGTCATAAAACTAAGCATTGAAACATAATTTTCAATATTTATATGCAGTTTATGTACTGTAAGTATCTGCTATACTGTTGTAAAGATCTCATTAATTTACATTACAAGCTATCAGAATTTCATCTTACCTTTTTGTTCATGTAAATATCCATATTTTTGCTCAGTTTGGGCCTCTGAATAAATTTGAGGTGTAAATTTGAGCTCAATATTCTCACAATATCATACTCCAAAAACACATGGAAACTTTTTTTAGATGTTTTCTTTTTGTCTAAAGGTTCAATAAACTATTCCATTAAAAGAAATAGATTTTTATATTGTTAATTAATGTCAGGATTTACAGAGTTAAACATCAGCTGTGTTAGGAATGCAATACTAGCATAGTGCAGTGGTTAATATTATGCAAAATGTGTTTAGAATTTTGAGTCCCGCTTAAAAATGTATGTATGTCAAGAAAGTGTCAAACTTTTGGCCAGCAGTGCGTCTTGATCATGTCTGGTTCTTGCGATGATATTTGTCTGCAGGAGGCATTGCGAGAGGAACAGATGGTCAGTCGTTTGATGCGTCAGACGCAGCAGGAGAAGAGGATCGCCGTGCAGCTGATGCAAATAAAACAGCAGAAAGAGGTACTTCGACAAAACCGGATCTTCCAAGAGAGACAATACCAGGAACACCACCTTCGAGACTTCCAAGAGGCCTTGGATAGAGAAGCTGTGAGAGAATATACATGCACAAACAAAAAAAAACATAAGGTTTTTGAGAGGTTTTGATCATGATTGTCCCATCACTGCTGCCGTCCAGGTTCTCGCCCAACAGGAACGTCTGGAGCGCAGTGAGCAGATCAGGATGGAGCATGAGCTACACAAACAGCTAGTCGCCGAGCGCGTTCAGGCTCGCTATCGCAAGCACTTCGACTTCTGCAGAGGAATTCTGGGACAGATTGTCGATCTGGCGACAAAAGCTGGAGAATATCGGCTTCTTACATCCAAGTATTTATGTCCCTGATCCCTCTACTAAACTGCAGTCATGGAGTTTAAAAAGCTCATGTGATGAAAAAAAAAAAAATTCTCACTATTTGAAATAAAAAAGAATTCAGTGTGCTATAATGTAAAGTAACTTATTAGCACATTATATAAAAAAAAAATTGTTTTATATAGACACTACTGTATAAAAGTGTGGAGTCAGAATTGTTTTTAATTTTAAATCTCTTATGCTCACCAAGGCTGTTTTTTTATTATAAATATAGTAAAAACAGTAATATTGTGAAATATTTTTTCAAATTAAAATGATTGTTTTCTATATGAATATATTTAAATCTAATTTATTCCTGTGATGCAAAGCTGAATTTTAAGCATCATTACTCCAGTCTTCAGTGTCACATGATCCTTCATAAATCATGCTCATTCACTGCTCAACATTCTTTCCTTATTACTTTTAATGTTGAAAATAGTTATGCTTACATGTCTTATTTTTAATCAAATGCATCCTTGCTAAATAATAATAATAATAAAAATTCTTACTGACCCCAGACTTTTGAGCGGTAGTGTGTGTAAGGAAATAATATGGTGGGTAAAAAATGGTATAGAAAACGGTAAAATGGCCATCTTCACTCTTTCTCAGTCTGATACCAGTGAAGCTGATGCAGGAGTGGATGGAGCTGTTTTTCAGTGGTAAGCCGCTGTATGAAGTGGCCAGTGTGCAGCCCACCCCTACTGACCCCACACCAGAACAGATCATTGAGCTGGATAAGCTCCATATACTCAATAATCAAGACTACAACGAGTATGTGGTAAGGACAGTATGTTAAGAGTATTTTGAGTTCATATCATCTCTGACCATTCATTCTCTTGAAACCATGTAATTGTTCCTTATGAAATAACAGTCGAGGGATGGGCTCATTTACATGGCAGTGCAAGTATTATGTATGTGTATCTTTCTGTCTGTTCACTTCAGGCCATGATGGGCGAGTGGGTTTTGCATGAAGAGGGCGAGAGTCAAGCCTCACCAGTGAATAATGATATTCTGGATCATGTGTTGAGTCGTCTACAGAGCATGGTAGTCCGACCCAGTGCCAGCACTACTCCTCCGTTTCCCCGTTTCACCATCAGAGCGTGCATGCTGGGAAAAACCCACTCGGGCAAAACCTCCTGCCTCACCAGGATCAGCAACGGTAGGAGTTGATGCTTCATCATAGTAAGAGCTGTACTGGAAGGAATAGTGGTATGATACATCAGGACTGTATTAACCAGGGAACTACACTGCGACCAAAATGGTCGCATATGCGACCTTTTGAAATGCCATTGCGACCCTAATTTTTAATGGGTCGCAAATGTATCACTGATTATTTTTGTTTTAGGCAATATGCTATGATTTACTATGAGCATTTATTAAAACAGAAATGTGTATTTTAAGAATACGTTTTATAACGTGCTCTGAGCATTCAACACATCAAGTTGGCTTCAGCCCCGCGACCGTTACTAAACGTACCATTGTATCAGTGCTGCGCGAGCTCTCTCTCTCTCACAACACGGACGCGCGCACACAGAGAGAGAAGCAGGGATTAAAGTTCTCCGTCGCTACGACGGATTTCCGTTAATTGCAGCAGGTCTATGACGGATTTCCGTCAATATGGTTCCAGTCTGTCCTTAATGTCTTAAATTCACTTTTAATAATTTTAAGGCCGTAAATAGGATTTCATTTCTCAAAAAGTGTAATAAATGTCTTAATTTTAGTTTGAATAGGTCTTAAATTAAGGAAAGACGAGGTGTATTCACCCTACTGAGGGGGATGTGATCAAAGCCTGGAGTGGAGCAAAAGCACGTTCCTCTCTCCATTCTAAGCGTTCTGTAATCACTTCGCTCATGGTCCACTCCGGGTTTTCAATTACCGCTCACGGAAAGTGCATGTCAGGCTACAGTTGCGCGCTGAGTTAGAATAACTATATTTCAGTTACCATGGACACACTTATAATGCAGGTAGGGCTAGGCGATATATCGATATAAAAAATATATCGATATATTTTTGAAATGCGATATGGAATTAGACCATATATCGCATATATCGATATAGTTTGCGCTGTAAAGGCCCGTTCACACCAAGGACGATAACTATAAAGATAACGATAAAGATATAATTCTAAAAATAGTTCTCCATATTAAAGAATAACAGAGTTCACACCACAACTATAACGATAAAGATATGAGGAACGATATCGTTGGGATCACTTTCAGAACGATTTTTTTTCAGCTGTCAAACGATAAAACACTGACAGTCAATCAGAATCCATTCTAATTTAAAGGTCTCGCGCATTTAAAATGGGGGGCGCGCGCGCGTGCTTAGAATAAAAAGACCGTTATCGTTCGTTGGTGTGGACGCATATATAGTTATCTTTGTCGTTATCTTTATAGTTATCGTGCTTGGTGTGAACGGGCCTTAATCCTTGCTCCCCGCGCCTCCGCTCCTCCTTTTCCACTCTGCATGCGTGTTTATTAGAGCATGTTATGAGAGGCGAATCATGACTACTTCAGAAAACCCAGCACAATAGGAACTACCAGGCAGTGACATGAGTATACGCTGAAATATAGTTTTTCACCTCAGAAAAACGGACTTTCTTGTCCTGTCAGCCGTTATACTGTTCTCGTAGCGCACACTCAATTGCACGCGCAAATGCAGCGGCGCGTGCTGTATCGCCTCACTGATCAAGCTAGTGCAAAAGAAACTACGAGCATGCAACGCCGTTACGTTGTAAATTACCCGAAATAAAAGTAGGAGCAGTTTCCATGTTTCATTAATAGTTATTGTTAATATTGTGTATTCACCATGGTAACTGTCGTTTCCATACTAACCCCAAAATGCCACTATTTTTCTTTGTATTATTTTTTATATTTTTAAATGACTGTAGTGGCTCATACCAACTTTGTATTAACAAAAACTAGTTTGGGACTGCTATTTAATAGCTTTAGCATAGGCCTAATGTTTATTTATTACTAGTCTTTATATTCTTACAATTTATGTTAAGTAAAGGGGAAAAGTACTTGTGTGTGTTAACAAATTTTGTGTTAACGTGTTATAATTTGCCTATATATAATATTTTCCCCTTTACTTAACGAAAGTTTAAGTAAAGGGGAAGGCTTAGCGAAATGGGGGGAGAATGGCAAGCCTTTTAGTTTGTGGACTAAAAAAATCAAACAGCCAGTTACGTGTCTTTGCACAGTATGTCACAGGAGACTTCAATATGGCAATAATGGCAAAAAAGTGCTAGGTCACCATCAATCAGAAGCTAGTCACAATGCTGCCGTTCGTGCTCTACAGTAGCCTACACATGCTCCCTGCCTCGTTTTCATAGATTAAAATAGCTTTTAAAATATGCCTACTGGCAATATTAAAGCGGTTTAAAACGTCTCCCCTTAAAACGCTATTGGTCTCGACTATGTAAAAAGTTAAAGGAATATGACTTGGCCTAAAAAAAAATTTCAGTCAGAAGAATTTTTTTCACTTTAATCCCTGGAGAAGATAATTGTAGAATGAAAATTGACGGGCTATAGTTTACATTTTGTTCTTGCTTGTTTTGTTTTTCTGTCAAAATGTCAGAAAGCATTTTGTATTATCCATCCGTGTTTTTAAAATTCGTTAAATGACGGATGTTTTACTGGTAACACAGCCCTCGTTATATGTCGGATTCGTCTAACTTATACTTGATATTATTTTTAGAATAAGTGATTCGTTATGCTATTATTGGACTCCTGTCTATTCATTATCAACTGTTTTCAATAAATATGTTTGTATTGGCTAACATTTATTCAGCTAATGCGTGTCCTGTTTAAAATGTGCAATGTTCAAATGCAAAGACAGCACGTCACAAATAGAAGCCCTTTTCCCTGTGCTATTTAGCATCATATTTGGATATTGGAATAATAAATTAAGTAGCCTATCTTAATTGTACACAATGTTACACAATCTTAATTATTATTTTTTTTTACTGTTTTCTAGGGATTTCTTAATTTTAGACAAGTTGACCAGCACACATTATATGCAATGCAATATAATTAATGCATGTGTGTCCTATGTGTGATATATTTTGCAAACACAGGTAAAGGTGCCCAATATCAGTCATTTCTAAAGTAAAAAAATTTTAAAAAAATTGTGTTTTGGAAAATATCTCTTTATTTGATTATCAGTAAATTTGTTTTCTATACAGAGATATCGGTGTCGGCCATAACAGCAATATTAATATCGGTTATTATCGGTATCGGCCACAATTTTCACATCGGTGCATCACTACTTAAGAGTTCAGGAGTCTGCCCATCTGTGCCAACCATAGCATGTTGAAATCCATTTTGCACTTTATTGTGTACTGTATTTTCTATTGCAGTAAATCTATCCCAACCAACGTTAAAGAAAACAAAAACAAGAAGGCATGTGGTTTAAAAGAGCGGCTTACTATAAACAATTTGTGCGACCAAATCATGTTTTGCGCCAGTAACTGAAAAAGTTAGTAGCGCAAGTGCCACCAGTGGAAAAGGTTAGTGTAGTTCCCTGTTAACTAAATTTCCTGACTTGCTGTTTTTTTTAATCTCTGGGAATCAGTTCTTGGCATCCATGTGCTCTCAGCCAACACTTTGATCCAGGATGCTCTATCAGACTATCAGAAGGAAAAACAGGCTGCGAGTGAAAGCCAAAAAGTGTCACAGGTCAGTAAATACTCTTAGTATTATGTTTGTTTCTTGAGGTGGAAACCCAGCAGAACTTATCATAGTTTTCAGCAAAATCTTTATTAGAACAGTTTGTGATGTATTTTACTGTACTGTTGTCTGTTCAAACTTTTAATTTACTACATTATTTACACTGTTTTGTCCCGTGTTGGTGTTGATCATGTATTTGCTATGCTCAGAAGAACCTGGAGAGAAATGGTTCTCCAACAGAAGGTATTGAACAGCCTCAGAGAGATGAAGAGGAGGAGACATCCTCTCCTCTAGAATCAGGTTTGTGAGAATATTAGATAACTTTTAAAACTGTGACGTTATTTACACTACCATTCAAAAGTTTGGGGTCAGTAAGATTTTCTTTGGGGAAAGAGAATAATACTTTTTATTCATCAAGGATGCATTTAGTTGATCAAAAGTGACAGTAAAGACATGTAATGTTACAAAAAATTTAGATTTCAAATAAATGCTGTTCTTTCTCTTTCTTTTCTGCTGTGTCTGAAATCGCCCCCTATACCCGTAAATAGGGCACCATTTGAGGGGACAGCCATTTGTAGTGGTGTCTGAAACCATAGTTGATGTTATTGAGTGCACTCATTCAATCCCATAATGCACCATAATAACGAGTGTACAACCAATGTACACCAGAAGATGTCGCCACAGCTGAATCATCCATCCATCCATTTTCCAAAGTGCTATATTACCATGATCTATGTTAGTAGTAATGTAGGGAATAGTGAATGAGGGTATAGGAGGTGATTTCGAACACAGCCTTCATCAAAGAGTCCTGAATTGTTTTTAGAATAGAATAGAATAGAATAGAATAGAATAGAATAGAATAGAATCGGGCATTTATATAGCGCTTTCATATGTACTACTGTACACCCAAAGCGCTTTACAATCATGTCAGGGGATCTCTCCTCAACCACCACCAGTGTGCAGCATCCACTTGGATGATGCGACGGCAGCCACAGTACAACGGCGCCAGTGCGCTCACCACACACCGGATATAGGTGGAGAGAGGAGAGAGAGTGATAGAGCCAATTCAATGTAAGGGGATTATTAGGAGGCCATGATTGGTAAGGGCCAATGGTGTGTGGCCATGACACCGGGGTTACACCCCTACTCTTTACGAGAAATGCCATGGGATTTTTAATGACCACAGAGAGTCAGGACCTCGGTTTAACGTCTCATCCGAAGGAGCATGGTTTCATGGTTTGAAATGGTTAGCATGGTTTCCACAAAAATATGAAGCAGCCCAACTGTTTTCAACACTGATAGCATGAACAGCAAATCTACATATTAGAATGATTTCTGAAGGATCATGTGACACTGAAGACTGGAGTAATGAAGCTGAAAATTCCGCTTTGATCACAGGAATAAATTATTAATTTATAATATTCTTGTATGTATCATGTAAACTGATTTCCTTTTTTTCTTTAATTTAACTGTGTATTAGTTATATGGTTCTCTATAAATGCTCTATACCAAACCCTAAAACGCAAAAAAAGTAAGGTTTAAAAAGAGTGACATGTACTATGGAAATGCTCACTCAAGTTCCAGTAGTGATCGACTCTTCTGTATGTCTCACATCAGGACCGCAGCCTCATGAGATATCTGGACTTCACGAAAAAGAAGATAAAGAAAAAGTAAAAGCATACACAAAGCCACATAAACTCTCTGTATTTAGCAGCATTAAGCTCTTGGATATGGCTCATGATGCACAATGCTGTGTTGTGCAGTGGTCGTTGCGAGCGCAGTGTGGTGCAGCGGTAGAGGAGGCTCTCAGGACAGGCAAAGCTGTTCCTGATCAACTTCTGGTCGACATCATAGTGGATGCTATCAGGTAAAGAGCTCTAATGCTTATTTTCTGATTTCACATTTTGGTTTTTGCACAAGTTAAAATAAAAAATTACTTTACTACACAACACTCTCTGGAATATTTGATTCTGACTCGTTAATCCCAGAATTCTGATTCAAATAGGTTTTGGGGGGCTATTTATTCTACAAGCATTTAACTAACTGATATCTAACTGATATAAATTGAGTTCTGTTCAGCTGGTCATGTGATCATCGTGGTCACTATAGTATTATCATCTAACATGAGTGCACATGAAAAACTTTGTTTTTTCATTTCCTTTGGTGAATTAATTAACAAATTAATAATGAATTATACAACTACTATAAGTGTTTATACCTATGCAGAACCTGATTTCACCAAGTGAAACATGTTCCTGGATCAACATCTTTGTTGATCCTGGAACAACTTTCCAATCAGATTTGAGGGACAAGTTTACAGTTTATGTCAAGTTTAGGCTTACAACCAAACCCTGGTTGCTTCTATAATAGTGTTATTCACTATCATTCCCCTCTGAATTTAGGGATAAGTTATGGATAGGGTTAGGATTACATTTTTGGACAGGAATGTTGTTCCATGATCAACAAAATATGTTGACTCAGGAACGCGTCTAACCAGGATGTGCTATACCTACTGTATATAGTAGATCTCAACTGCTAGATTGTTATAACGTTGGAAAATGTAACTATATTATTGTACAGCTCTATGTATAAAGTTGGATACAAAAGTATGTCCAACTTCATCCACATACATACACTATTCTCATGTAGGGCGATTATGCTATATAGCAAATCTCAATGGCTTGATTGCTTGTATCATCATAAAATGTAAATCGCCCAGCTTTAATATGCTAAATGCAACTATAAGGCATGAAGTTCTTAATGCTCGTTCACAGTCACACCAAGGGCTATACCTTGAACGATAAAGATATAGTTCTAAAAATCATTCTAAATATAAAAGAATTGCAGAGTCTACACCACAACTATAATTATAAAGGCACAGAGAAACAATATCGTTGGAAACACTTTCAGAATGATTTTTATCCTGCAGATGAACGATAAATACTATGACAAATAATCAGAATCCTTCCAACTTTAAAGAGCTCGAGCATTTAAAGCGGCAGAGGGCAAAACTGCAGCGCATGCTTATAATAAACTGAACGGTATTGGACCCTAATATAGTTATTGTTTTAGTTATCTTTATAGTTATTGTTCTTGTTGTGAATGGCCTTTAAGATATTATAAACACTAACATCACCATTTTCTGAAAATCTGCTTTGAAGCAATGTATTTTAGGAAAAGTGCTAGATAGATAAATTTGACTCGACTTGACTTGTAGTCTAGTTCCTTTAAAACCAGTTTGATTCCCTCCTGCTGTGTTGTTCAGGAACATCCCTGCTGATAGTGGCTGGATTCTTGATGGGTTCCCAGTGGACATCAGTCAGGCTCAGATGCTGGAGAAAGCTCTGAACGTTACAGAACCTGATGAGACCGAGACGAAAACACAAAGCAGCTTATCCACAGATAAAAACACTCCTAAAGATCCAAGTCCTCCATCCCCTGCACTGGACGTCGTGCTGCTGTTAGACGTTTCAGATGAGCAGGTTCTGGAGAGAGCCGCTCACCAGGATGGTGAGTTTATGCAGATTGAAATGCCAGATATTGTTAACTAATCAGTTACTCTTAGCAACATGACAGGCATTGTTGTTTTAGTATGGAATAAGCTGTGCTATCTTCACTTAGTAGTAGATGGGGAGAGCAGAGGGCAGGAGAGAGAAAGCAGTGATGCTCCAGATGAAAAGACGAGCATGACAGATCTGGACACACAAGGTCCGGAATCCTTGTCTGATGACAAAAGCCTGGGGACGAATCAGATACAGCACAGGTGTGTGAAAACAGGGGTTGTTTTCAGTACATGGGACATCATATATAGGACACAATTATATTTTGTAATGCCCAAACTATACATATGGTTCACCAGTTTTCAGAACTAGTTCATGATCCTGGCAAATCCTGATGGATAAAATCAAGTGCCATCCTACATTTTGTTCCTTTTAATTGAGTGCTATTTCATCCGAAAAAAGTGTCATTTTATGGAGAATTTTTTTTTTTTTAAAGCACAAAATTATAATATAGTCTTCTATGTTATGGTTTCTTTAATAGAATTAGTGGGTTCCATGACACATGGCCAAAACTGGAGAAATGGTTTGGTGATCGGCAGAATATTCTTGTAAAAATCACAGCAGATGTAGATGAGGAAACTCTCTTCAAAAACGTGGAGATGGTTCTGATGGACACTATGGACTCTGTTGAAAAAGGTACAATGATTTGCTTCAGACTGCAAAACAAAATTTTAGATATATAAAAAGTTTTTTAATGAGTATAGTATTTGATACATCAGGCTTTTATGGCTCATATAGTATGATATAGTGAGAATATGGAGCTCAGTTTTATTCAGAGGCCCAAACTGAGCAAAAATATAAAATTTTGTGCTGTTTCTGATTTTTATATGGCAAAAAAGTAAGATGAATTTCTGATATCTTGTAAAAATTAATGAGATATATATAGCAGTATAGCAGGTTACTTACATAAAATGCATATAAATATCAGCTGTCACTCCACATCTCCCAATAACATGTCTTAGTAAAATTATTTAAATAGTATTTAAGTATTTAAATGCTTAGTTTTATGATCAAAGCTCTGTAGTTTTTATTGTGGGGGAAAAAATTCAATGCAATATAATGATGTTTAAGAGAAAAGCCTAATGGATCATATTTGATACTCACATTTTTACATGACTTTTCTAAAATATGATGTATGGATAATCAAGTAAACCAAACATATAAAAATTATTCTTAGATTTGCTTGAAAAAAATCAGTAAAGATAACCTTGAACCATGACCTTAAGGGGGGGTTGTTTTTACAATTATACTAAAAGGCATTTTACTTGCTAAAAAGTATAAACTATCAATCAGATGACAGAAGGTATGTTGTAGATTGTGTGCAACATTTTTCTGCAAAGTTTTGATCATGTTGATGATTAAAAGTTTTACAATTTGCGATATCAAATATGAGGCTTTATAGGGCTAAGCTTCTGCTCTTCTCTACAATTTTCTGCAATTAATTCAGTTTTAATTGTTACAGACAAGTTGGAAAATCTTCCATTCTTCTTCCTACAACTTTAACATTATTGATTTGCACCTATATGTCCTTGTGTAAATGCATCTCTAGTGAAGTGTGCTCTCTGCCCTGGCCCATAGAAGCAGCTCTGGGTCACTCCAGGAAAATGTCTTCCTCACTCGAACACAGCCGTCCAGAGAGTGCCTGCTCTGCGAAGTCTTCACCAGCGACCCCAAAATCTGCTGGAAGGGTCTATGTGGAGGAACCCTTACCCGAGGCACATACACACACCTTCTCTCAGAAGACTGGCAGATGCTTCAATTAAACATGGAGAAATGACATTCAAAGAGTCTGTTTGATTTGAAAGATCAGATGCAGAGTCATTACACTTATCTAGTTTGTTTATTTTTTAATCAGTTTGATACTCAAGTTGGTATGAGATTTATGTTAAAATCTCTTAAATGAGTCATAATATAAGGGAAATAATATCTTGAAAGAGTTGTGTGCTACTGTAAAGGCAAGTTCACACCACCAAAATCAACTCTAAACTTCTTCCCCATTCCAAAAAGAGAATTCCAATTAAGCTAGAAAAATTACACTGATTTTGTGATATTAAACAAATATACAATTGCCTGTTTTGGAGTCAGTAAGATTTTAAAAAAAAAAATGTTTTTGAAATAAGTCTCTTATGCTCACCAAAGCTGCATTTATCTGGTAAAAAAAAAAAATTAATATTGTGAAATATTATTAAAATTTAAAATAATAGTTTAAATATTTTAAAATGTAATTTATTCCTCTGATTCAAAGCTGAATTTTTAGCATCATTACTCCAGTCTTCAGTGTCACATGATCCTTCAGAAATCATTCCAATATTTGCTGCTCGATAAATATTTCTGATTATTATCAATGTTGAAAACAGTTGTGCTGCTTAATATATTTGAAGAAATCATGAAACATTTATTTCAAGATTTTTGATAAATAGAAGTTTCAGAGGGACAACATTTATTTTAAACAGAAATTGAATATAGAAAATGCATAGAATGGTTGTGAAAAACTAAACTGAAATGTTTTTTGGCACAAAAAAGGTATTCTATGATCCATTTATATCATGTCAGTTTTTGTGTTTTTCTCTTATGTTCATCTTTGTGCAGGAGATCCCAAAGTATCTTGTTCCGTACTGGGAGACCGTCTGTAATTCATATGTGACTAACGTTAAAACAGTGATGCAGAACCTCCGCGGTGAACGCGAGCTCATCATTCACCACCTCTACAACATCCGGTGAGAGAACAGCGCTCGCCTGTGTGTGATGTGAGGGCCTGTGAATGTGTGTGTGAGTGTATGACGGATGTGAGTTTGTGTTTCAGGGAGAACTTCAGGCACTGCCTACAGAAGCCGGATCTGAAGCAGGAGTTTGTAAGCGCGTGGCAGCGCGATTATAATAGCGTTCCTGACAACATCAGAGAGGACGAGGAGACCAAAGGAGAGCTCCATCAAAGACTGGATGTGAGACACATTCCTGAACTGCACAAAATTTTTTTTCTTCCTCAGTATTTTAGTCTTGTTTTCCAGTACAAATATCTAAACATTCTTAAATCAAGATACATTTATTTGAAAAGAAAAATGACATCAGATATAAAGACTTTATGCTTAAAACAAGTGAAGAAAAACAAACTTGTTTTCACTTTGAACTACATTTCATTTTTACCCTGTTGAAGATTTGCTTTCTTGTATTGAGTATAAAATCACTTAATCACCAATATCTTGTCATTTTGCTTCTCAAGTCAATGTATCTTGATTTAAGAATGCGTACTGAAAGACAAGACTAAAATACTGAGTTAGAAAATCATTTTTCTAGTTTAACACGTAAAAAAAAGATATTTCTGCAAGTTTGTATTTTAACAGGCAAAGACATGCTAGATTTCAGCACAGAAAACACAGATGTACAAAACCATAAATCATGTGTTTTGAGTTATATTTGCAGTATTAAAACAAGGATATGCATTTTAAAATATTTATTTATTTTTCTGTGCGAGTTTCATTTAAACCTATCTATGTTCAATGTTTTTCAAGTAGTTTTGATGTTACATGGTATTTATTGTTAAAAAACAATAAAAAGTTGATGAAAAAGTCAACAAGCAGTAGTGCAAAATGTTCACAGGTGTCAGAGTTTTGGTTTAATAATATAAAAAAAAAATCAGTGAGCATTTTTTTGCTTGCAGGTTTATCACAAATTAGCCACAAATAAATATTTGTCACACATTTTTTTTTTTCAAACTTTCATTCTAATCAGTGTGTGTTTTCCTTTTGTGCAGGACTTGCGTGAGCGTCTGTGGGACATCTGTGATAAACGCAAGGAAGAGGCGGAGCAGGAGAGAGCAGGAGTCATTGATGGTGGCTGGTTAGACGATCACACTGCTGTACTAATCAACCATTATTCTGCATTAATGCAGGTAACACACACACACACACACTCCTCTAACACATCACAAAACAGCCTGGGATGAGTTTGAAGTCTAATGGTTCTGTGTGTGTGTACAGATAGAAGTGGGCCGCTTTCAAGACTCCCTGTGTCTGCTGAGAGATTACTATTCAGCGATGTGTAAAACTGTGTTTCCTGAATCCACACGTGGCTTCACTCGCGTCCCATTGCTTGACATCACTGCAGAGGAGCATGTCGAGCAAGAGGGGTCAAAAATGTAAAAAGAAGCATTACACATCATGATTTATCATCATGTCACAGACATTACAGGACTATAGATCTTCTGCCAAGCTCCTGCAGTCATCCATCTGTCTGTCTCACCACTTTAGCTGTGTTCAGAATAGGATATACAGTATACTAGTTTTTCAGTATGCATGCCAACATGTCCAGTATAAAACAAAGCATAGTGTGTGGAATAATGTATCCCAAAATGCAGTGCGCTTTTATTTTAACCTTCAATTTCCAAATTAACTGATTTAACATTTTGATTGTACTGCCTAGAGTTTTATTTCAGAGGTGGTACCTGGTCACCACTTGTAGAGCTAAATATTTTCATGATAAGGTCAAGTCACATTCATTTATATAGCGCTTTGTTATTTTCCTGTTTATTAATGTGAAGCTGCTTTGAAACAACCTGTACAGTGTTAATGTAAAATTAATTAATTATGAAACAAATTCAATTTCAGCTGTAAAGCAGCTCTACAGAAGACAATAATGTCATTATTCAACTCAATTTAGCTTCAATTCAGTTTAATAATTATCATTGTTGCAAAGTTCATCAGTTAAGAATCGAGTTCATTTCAGCTGTAAAGCGACTCTACAGAAGATTCAGTTCAATGTTGATTCAAATTAGTTCAATAAGTCGTTAGTGTGTTAAACTCAAAGCGCAATTGAGTTTTCATCCTATAGTGCCAGTGTAGTTAGTGCCGATAATATTACTGAATATTTCTTGTCTTTGCAATATACAGTAGTGTATACTGAGTAGTATATGTTATATAGTATTTAATTCTGAACACAGACATTTGTTTTTTCCAGTAAAGATATTTAGATAGACTCTAAGGGACCACAGAGAGAGACCTGATGTTTGGTATGTTAAAATATTATGCATTCTTATTTCAGCTCTGGCCCTGCGCTGTTAGAAAAACCTGGAAAGATTGCTGAAGAAAAAGACTGTGAAATGGAGGAGAAGAAGAAAATTAAAGTGTATGTGTGCTTAAAATGTTTGTCTTTGGGTGTGTTTAAAAAATAAGCGTGTTTGTTGAATAACTGGATATGTTTGTGCTGTCAGGTTTCCGTTGGTTTCCTGCAGATCTCCCACTTCTGAGGTTCTGCATCATCCCGATGAGAAACTCCTGCAGGAGTTCTTCCAGACCGCACTCACTGCCGTCAGGACCATGGTGTGTTGGGTATTAGAAATATATAATCATCTTTTTGCTGTTGAGCTTAAAAATATGGGCCATATTTGCCATTACTGATTTACATCTTCTGACAGACAAATGCAATTAATTTATGTAAAAAAAAAACTTGCAGCATCTTTCAGTTAAGGCAAGAAATATTCCTCTGAACTACATCATGTTCAAGTAGGCAGTGTCTTTGTAGACAGTTTTGGGAACTCAAATCAATAAAAAAATCTGTAAATATTTTAGCCTGGAAATCCAGACCTAAATCTAAAAGATTAATGGTCTGGCGTCGACTAATGAAAATCTTCCAGCTCGAGGGGCGGCACCAAGCATGCATTTGAAAATCTCACTGCACGCAATTGGATAACACTATGACCAATCACAACAAGCCCCATACGCTTAGCTACCAGCGGAGCTAACTGGTAGATTAGACTCTTGCTGTATCCGGTCGGCAAAACAGCAAAAACACCCTTCTTACAAAGGAACGATTCGAGCGGCGTCTTCTGTTCCTCTTTTAGATAAAAAGCCAAGTCTAACTCGTTCATTGTAGCGGCCAAAGCCGTTTCAAACAACTGGTGTTCATCCATAGCCATCTTGCAATGTTTACTAATGACTTGGACGTCGCAGCGCTGTCGTCATCTGTTTAGCTCCACCTATATCAGATAACCCGATGTGATTGGTGCAGCTCGGATCGAGGGGCATATTTAATGAGCATCATTACTCCACGCCAGAGTAAACTCGCTGAGCAAATTCATCTTGTGCGCTCGCGAGAACTGTGGATTTCCAGGGTATAAATATGTAGAAATTTAGTCAAAATGCAGATGGATAGATAATCTATAATATGATTGAAAAAAAATTGTTTAATACTGTGTACATTTGTTTATACATGCAATATGCTGTAACTGAGAAGAAACAAAAATGCATCAAAGAATTCATAATCACATTAAAAACAGAAAAACAGCCATTTTCAATTTAGTAATTTCTATAATGTTGGTTACTAATTTGAATAAATTATTCATAAACACTACTGTTTAACAGTTTGGGGTCAGTAAGAATTTTTTTAAAGAAATTAATACTTTATTCCTCAAGGATTGATCAAAAATGACATTGACATTTACACTGTTACAAAATAAAATTCTATTTCAAATAAATGCTGTTCTTTTGAACTTTCTGATCATCAGAATGCATCATGGTTTCCACAAAAATATTAAGCAGCACAACTTTTCCAACAATGGTTATAATAAGAAATGTTTCTTGAGCAACAAATCAGCATATTATAATGATTTCTGAAGGATCATGTGACACTGAAGACTGGAGTAATGATGCTGAAAATTCAGCTTTGATCACAGGAATAAATTATAAATATTTCACAACATTACTGTTTTACTGTATTTTTGATCAAATAAATTCAGCCATGGTGAGCAGAAGAGACTTATCGTATATTTTTCATTAACGTTTCATTATAATGTTGATTCTTTTATCTTTTTGTCCATGTTTAGACGTTTCGTAATTTATTTAACAAAAACGATAGTTCCTACTCAAGATTCTGTTTGGATAAGCTATGAGTTGTGAAATGATGATGTACTCACCTGTGTCGGCACATCTCTCTTCTTCACGTGTGTTTTCGCACACAACTGTGTGTCAGGTGTTGGCAGAGACGCAGCAGCGAGAAGAGGAAGGTGATGAAGAACAGAAGCCGATAGAGAGACAGACATCGCAGACTTCAAACTCAGCTACGGACAAGAAGAAAGCAGGGAAAAAGAAAGGTGAAGACTCTCCACTCTATCATATGTATGAGTTTCAGCACTGGTGTGTGTTGACATGAGGGTGTGTGTTGTTTTAGGTGCTCCCACCCCTCCTCCGGAGCCCAGTCCTCAGCCCACAGTGGTGAAGAACCCTGAGGAGATCAAGAGGAAGGCAGAGAGGACGAGAATCAAACTGGAGTTCACAACCGCACTGAAATGTGAAGGTACGCCGTGAGCTATTGGCTGACATTGTGTCATGGTGCCTGTTGTGCTTTTGTATATCACTGTGTATATCAACAGTACAGAGCTTCAGGATGTTTGTGTGTGTGTGATGTGTAAACAGTAAGAATGTTCTGTGTTTGTGTGCAGAACATGCGGTGAAGCTGCGTTTGGATCTGGTGAAGACTCATGCGCTGAGAAACGTGAGCAGTTTGCAGCAGAGAGCGGAGCAGATCTACAGGAACATGGAGGAGTGGCTGGGAGCTCGCTTTCTGTCTGAGATGAACAGGTGAGAGGAGGAGGACGGCAGATCAGGAGAGGAGGAGAGTTAATCCATTTAGCTGCAGAGATGAATTATGAATGTACTTATAAATGGCTGAATATCTCAAATAAACGGGATATTGTGGTTTTCACTCCCAAAACCACAATATAAAGCAAAGAAATTAATTTTGCTAAATAAATTAACTCAGCAAATATTTTTTTTTAAATCTAGATTAGCATAAACTTAATTCAGTACAAATACCATGATGTATAAAATCTTGTTTTGCAATATAAATTCTTAGTCAAATTATTTTGAATATTTTAAATATACTTATTTTATAATATTAAAATTATTTTATTAGATTTTTTTAAAATGTTTTTGCAAGAAGTCTCTTATGCTCGCTGAGTCTACATTTATTTAATCAAAAATATTGTGATTTTTATCACAATATTAATGTTAGTAATATTGTCATTTTATTTAAATTTAAATTAAAATGTAATTTAAGCAGCCATTACTTGTCTTCAGTCACATGATCCTTCATAATAAGAAACATTTCTTGAGCATCAAATCAGCATATTAGAATGATTTCTGAAGGATCATGTGAAATAGATATTGTAGAAATATTTCAATTTATTTCTGTTTTACTCTATTTTTGATCAAATGAAGCCAGACTTATTTTAAAAACATTTACATTTTATTATTTTAATTCCAAACTTTTGACCAGTAGGGTGTTTTTAATACTTTAAATATATTTCCTTCTGTTCCATAAAAAAAAAAAAAAAAATTAGATAGATAGATAATATGTTTGCATGTGTTTCCAGTATCGACCAGCTGACAGAGTTTGTGCAGAAGCACATTGAGAATGCAGTTCAGATCCATCATGAGCTCGTGCTGCAGAGCACTGACTTCTGCGTGGATGGAGACACACGTGTGGTGGCGAGTCCAGCATCCGCTCCGTGCAGATCCCTGGAAAAGCCCAAAAACAGCACTCTCACAGTCCAACAGCTGCACGTCCTCTGCGCTCAGCTGGGCAAGACCGCCCCGACGGGTCAGAATCAGCGTTACTACAAAACATGCCAGGGATTGTTCACAAAAATTCTGTTACTTGTTTTTTGATTGAACAATTCCTTTAAAATTGTGTGCTAAACTGAATGAACAGAATGAGAGTTAAACAGAACTAAGCGAACATGTTTCAGTTGAAGTTAGTAACTTTATTGTGTTGTGTGTTTAGGTCTGCTGTGTGGAAATGAGTTGACTGAAGTTCTGCATGAATTAACTTCTCATATGGGTAGTGATGTCCTACCTGAGCCCTGGATGCACATCACTCCCTCACAGGTACATCTTCACTCAAACACCTCCGTCTCTGATGAGCAGAGCAAATTAGGGTTTATTGTGTGTCTTTGGTTGCAAACACTACTTAATACTTAATAATACTTAATACACATACTTAATTTTCTTTCCCAACAAACCTTTGCTTAAAGTCTACATGAAACGGAAGTTGTGTCTTTTGTTCCCTAATGTGAGGTATATCCAAGTAAAACCTCCAACCAGAATTTTTTTTAGGGCGGGACTTAATTTTATTCATCTGGAATCGATTGGATTGTTGTGGTTTGCTATTGGTGGATCTCATGTGAGTGACAGGTTGTCCCGCCCTCACACCAGTGAACAGATCATCAGAGAAGAGAAGAGATGATGATGCAAGATGGAGAGGAAGATATTTTGATTAAAGATTACATGAATAAAGGGCACATGAATTTAAAAATAATGATGTGCACAATTACATTATTTATAATGAACAGTGCAATATTCCATAAAAAATAAGAAATGTCCATTTTAATGTCATGGTGACTTTAAATCAACACCAAAGATTCTTTTGTACCTTAAAATAATGTTTCCAAAATCGTTTCAGTGGTTCATCTACTCGTAACAGGGTGAATGGCACTTCAGTGTTCGCTTTGTGACCCTCTATCGGCTATAACCGCACTGTGCAAGTTTGCCAGATCGGGTAGCGGATCTGTAGTTCGAATTAGACATAAGAAACTACAAATTTGACTTGCTTTATGGCAAGCGTTACAATAGCAAAAAAAATAGCAAGCAATGTCATTATTTTGTTTTTCTTTGTTTCTGATGTCGCAATACATCATACTTTCATAAAATCATACAACATACTCTACCTTGTCCATGGACATCGTTATTTCCAAAGCCGGTGCTGAATAAACAAATAGCGTGCGGGCGACGGTAGGCTGCAGTAGGCTAAATTATTTACAACAGCGGTAATGGACAATTCCGCTTCCAACCTGTAGGGGGACCGAAGAGGAAAAGTGCTTTGGTGTTGCTTTAAGAGGGAAGTGGCGGGAATTTATTAATTTTGTGTCTTCATTGTAGACAAGGCCTTATTTTTAACTTTTTTCTCCTCAACTTCCTGCTTCAATAGGAAATGTGTCCAAACAGAAAAAAAACTGCTTGTCAAGCAATCTATAAATTTAGCTGAAATGTATTATTTAATATTTTAAGCTGAAATGATAAATTAAAGATACATAAAAAATGAGTTTGGTAGAGCTTTAAACTTAAGACAATACATGAAGAAAACACAATTTTGAGAACATCAACGTTAAGACATAATTGAAAAAAAAAACGAATTGTGTCAAATGAGACGATGCCTTACAGACAAGTCCTTTTGATGGTGTATGTGCTATTGTGTGTGTGTAGGTTGATGAGCTGGTGTGTGTATTAGCTCAGGATTCTGAGATGTTGGACTGGCGTCAGTTCCTGCTCAGCGCTGCTCTGCCGTGGCCGTTTCCCTCTCAGATTGAGCTGTTAAAAACCCTCCAGCGCTTCAGAGCCGTCGACACTGCAGGAACTGGACTCATCACACAAGAACAATACACACAGGTCTATTACGCTCATGCACATTTCACAGAACATCACTGCAACGGTCATATTAAACAACACAGATCTGTAAACACAAACACATGTCCATACAGTTGTAAAATCACTCTAACAACATTTTTATAATGAAAATAGGGTTCTAGTTCATTTTATTCCAATTGCATGCTAGTTCTACAATTAAAATCAAATGAAGCAAACCTCAAATATATTATTGTGCTACAGTTGTATGTGTTTATCAGTTCAGTTTATCATCTGTTTTGTTCTATGATCAGGTTGAATTGTGGTTTCCCAGTGAAAGAGATCTTCCTGTCCCGGATGGCCCAACCGAACCTCTGCCCTACGACAGACTAGCCAACCTTAAGAAGGTAATGCAACATGAAGGGTTTTGTCAACTTTAAAGGGGGTCATATTATTGCTTTTATTGTTTTTTTACTGCCTTTTTTTACATTTTGAAAAATTCACAAAACAATCGGCATTAATGTGCCTCTCAGATTGTCGAAAACTTGTTTAAATAGACTTCAGCTGTTCATTTCTAACACAACAGTTCTGAAAGCTGATTCCTCATGAGTTGACCCCTTTAATTCTTTGAGTAAAACATCACTGAATACAGTAAATGCATTAACATTGATTGGTTTATAATTTGAGACTCTTTGAGGTGTTCTGAACATATACAGTAATCAGTTTATGAACATGCATATGTTTTTCTTTGTGTGTGTAGTTTTTCTTCAGTCTGTTTGCGAGCTCACACTCATCTCCGCTGATGCTGGACTATCTGAGCTTGCTGCTGTATTTCTGCTGCCATCCTGAACCGTCTCAGGGCTTCACCAGAGCGCTGGGCCTCGTGATCGGACACACACTACACTACAAACATACCGGCCCACTCACACAGGTACACACACACATCTAACCTTAATTATCACAACTAATTGCCTAACCTAATTCTAACCTTAAAGGTGCTGTATGTAACTTTTTCACTCTACTAAAGCATAAAAACACCATATGTTTGTGGATATTTAGGAAACATGCTGAGTTCACATATTCGTTTCTCTGAAAAACACTTCTACAGCAAGTTATTTTACTTTGAAATGTGCTTTCTGTGTTGGATTGTCTGTTTTTGTTTTGGTCTGTGTGATCTCGACCCACTTCCAGTTCACCCAATAGTATTTCGACACCCCGGGATGCCAGTTGGTAGGAAACACAGTGCATTGCAGCCAGCAAACAAACTGAATCAGAGATTGCAGATTTTTACCCAACCTAAAAAGCCTCGATATCCATCTAAAAATCTCTATGAACGATAGCATATTAAAACGAGCATATTATAAATCAACTCATCAACTCACAGTGTGTAAGAATCCTCGGCTTCCATTGTCAATTGCACTCGTTTCTGTTGCATGTCCAGTTACAGACTGCACCTTTAACCCTAAAACAAAGTCTTAACCCTCAAACAGGCCTTTAAAGGGGCGTCAGAAAGTCAGAACTGGCCAAAACGTCCTCACTTTACTCACTTTGTTCTCACTCTGATGGTCTACAACTCAAACTGATCCTCACAAAGATAACTGTACAAATACAAACACACACAGTGTGACACAGTTAACACTCTTCTGAGCTGAGGAATTTGTGGGTGAATTTCACAAAACCTGTCAAGAGCTTGTTGGGGTCGTATTTTACACCAAAATCAAAAGAAAGAAAATGTAAAGTAAATCACTTTGGATAAAAGCGTCTGCTAAATGATTAAATGTAAATGCTTATTGTTTTCTATTTTTCATTGCTGTAATGTGCAAAAATAATCTATTATTTACTCTTGTATTGATTCAAACCACTGTTCCTGCTTTAGTCTGTGCCATATATAGAGGGCGCTGGAGTCGAGGCTGATGAAGAGGAGAGAGGGGAGGAGCTTGATGAAGAGGAGGAGAGAGGGGAGGAGCTTGATGAAGTGTCAGTTGATGATGTGCTCAGAGTCCTGAGTCGTGGAGATGATCACGTCTCTTCACATCTGAACCGATTCCAGCCGAACCGCAGGAGCAGAGATGAATTCAGAGAGGTAGAATATAACAGCCCTGATCCAAACCTATAAAGATCCATCAGCCCAACTCAAACCCCATTGCATTTGAGCTATTTTAATTCAAAATATAAACAAATGAGAAACTTTTCAATTTAAAATAGCAAGCAAGATGGCAAAAATACTTAAAGGGGTGGTTGATTATGATTTCACTTTTCTAACTTTAGTTAGTGTGTAATGTTGCTGTTTGAGCATAAACAACATCTGCAAAGTTACAACGCTCAAAGTTCAAAGCAAAGGGAGATATTTGCTTTTAAAGAAATCGTTTTTTAAGGACTACAACAAACGGCTGGTAGAGACTACACGAGCTTCCTCCCGGGTTAGTGACATCACTAACCTTAAAATTTACATAAACCCCGCCCCCGGGAACAAGATTATCATGACAGAATATGCTAATCAATGACTAGAAGATAACTACACATAAGATACATAAATTCATCAACTAACCATTCAGAAATGTCCTGTTGCTCTACATGTTGTCACTTCTTCTTGAGTCTCTCCATCATTGTCTGACTCCGGTTTGAACATAAACATTGACATTTCCAGTGCATGTCTGTGTGAGGTAAAAGGACAGGAGCTCTTAAAGCTCCGCCCCCTGTGCTGAGAGCAGCAGCTAATTTGCATTTAAAGGGACACACACAAAAACGGTGCGTTTTTGCTCACCCTCAGCTATATACGAATATCTGTGGGGTATTTTGAGCTAAAACTTCACATACACACTCTGGGGACATCAGAGACTTATTTTACATCTTGTGAAAAGGGCATTACACCACCCCTTTAACAAATCCATAAACATAGCTAACAATTATAACCATAGCCAACAATGTGCATGTGTTAGTCACTCTCATAATTGTCTCATAAATGTAAAGCTATTTTGTGAAATCTTTGTGTGTCCAGTACATGTTCACTGGAATGTTTTTCACTCAGTTTTGAAGCAGAGCAACATAATCTGTGTTTCTGTAGATCAGCAGATGATCCTGAGTCTCTACAGGACTGTATTTAATGTGTTGTCGTGTGTTCAGGAGCTGCTGAAGGTGTTTAAGGAGTTGGGTTTTAAGGGTGAGGAAAAGGTTGATTTCTCCACACTTTCCCAGCATCCCTTTCTGCAGGATCTAATAGAAGGATCCTCACAGTACCTGCTTCCTGTGAGTATGACACACAAACATGTGATCTCACACACATACTACAACAGAGCTCAGTGGTGAGAGCTAAATACAGTTAATATATTATTTTAATGATCGAATGATCTAAACAGAGAAGATTCCTGGCACTAAATGATTAATCTATTTGAAACATTTTAAGCAAGTTTTGTGGCTTTTATTCCATGTTCCACGCAAACTTCCTGTTTCAAAAGGAAAAACACAGGACAGAAAAAAGCACTTATCAAGCCTTTTGATGGGATATTTATTGTAATTGATTGTGAAATACAAATGAAAAACAAGTTTGTATTTACACTAAAACAAAAGTGTTTTTATTAATTGATTATATGTCCTCTTTATAGGACATTCACAGAATTTTCCAGACACAGCAAACTGAAGATTCTCAACATGATCAACACTCAATAACAACACACACCAACACATGAATCAGACAAGGTACATGCTAATGCTAAATTCATCATGAAAGCATGAAGAACAGTGATCTGCTGAAATTACCCTTTAATAAACTCTAAATGTTTCTAAATGTATTTACTGTAGTGAAGATACACATTTGATTGTAGCTGTGTATTCTTGTCTCATATTACAGTGAATAATTTGGTGTATTTGTGTGATTCAGAGATGATTTATGTGGATGCTTGAACATGATCGCTTACAACAAAAGCAAAATATTCAGATAAATCAATGTGAAATCAGCAGAAAACCTCAACAAAAAATGTAAAGTAAAAACATTATCTAAAAAATAGATATAAAGAATACATGAGTGAGAGATTTGTTAAATTAATATGTTAATGAATGTATATGAAAATACAGAAATATGTATGAATAACAATGTAAAGAAAATACAATAAAGAATGAACTGTGAATGAAGAATGAACAATAAAGAAATTACTGTATCTTTAGTCTCTGCCAAATGAATAATGTTCACTGTTCTGCTGTCTTGGCACGAATCAAACCCACAAACACCCACAGGTGAGATACACGACTTTACACGTCAAAAATAATGGAAACAGAGTGTAACTTCTACTGTTGAGCACACATTCAAACCTTTAAAAAAATTATCTAAAAAAGTAAACCCTATAATGATAGTGAAAAATTCAAATATTTTAGGTCTCTCAAAATGGAAGACTTTGTAGTCCTTTCCAAAAAAAAATCAGCATAGACGTGTGGACAGATTCATTCAAGACTCTTCAGGTCTGATTCTGTTGATCTGGAGCCCCAGACACATTGCTTTTAATCGATGTAGGGTTCTAAGATATTAACAATCTCACGCAAACCTTTTATCTTACCCTGTGCTCTGATGTTTTCCAGGATGGGCTGCATAGTATAGCTGTATTCCATAACGCTCCAAGTTTTATGTTTGTTTCTTTCGTACACATATCCACCAGTGTGCACACCAATCAGATTGCAGTTTACATCAAAAACTGGAGAGCCAGAAGATCCATGAAAGAAACAAGAATCATAAGTAATTTCATTGTCAAAAAAGTCCCATTTCTCTTCCAAAGACTTTTGTTTCATAACATGAAATAAATCGTAATACTCAGATACGTGTTTATCTGCAGCCTCCAGTCGTTTCTCTCTCTCAATGATGATGCAGGGGTCCATTTTCTTGACCCCTTCTCCTGGATGTCCCAAAATGCAGATCTGACCTCTTTTAATTGGAGGGTTTGGACTGTAACAACTGAGCAATTTAGGATACCTTTGTTGATACTTGTTGATAAAATTTTTATCGACAAGTGATGAATCCAAATCCAATTCGAGAAGAGCATAGTCGAAATGCCTACCACTGAAATCCTTCCCATAAAAGTAAGCGATGAGTTGTTTAACTGGTATGCGCTTGATCTCTGAATCCTTGTCTTCATAATCAAATACAGCTGTGTACTGTGCAAAGTTGACTGTCGTAAGGTCAGTCGATATCCCAATAACATGAGCATTAGTGAGGATGTATCTGTCAAAGAGTATGAAGCCGGTTCCTTCTTTAGACTCCCCGACTCGAATCTGACACACAGAGTCAGAGAGTCTCATGAGCTTCTTCACTTTCTTCAGTAATTCTCAACACTTTTATGATACTCTTCTTTGAAGAACTTCTGGACCTCAGACTTGTTCTTTAGGTTCTCTCGCTGCTTTAACGTCTCCAGTAAATCTTTAAACTGATCACGCAGAATTTTCAGAATCTCTTCGGATTTGTCTATGGGTTTAACTACATAATAGAGGTGGGAATCTTCAGTCACCTCACGATCCGATCCGATTCCGGTTCTGGGAGTCACGATCCGATTCCAGAACGATTCTTTATCCCCCCCCCATTAATTCATAAGTTTACATAAGTAATTAAGTAGTCTATTTTTTTTATAATTACAAATAAAATAAATAAAACATTAAAACAGTTTTATTTTAAGAATTTTAAACTAATATAACTTCAAACCATATAAATAGCAAATAGCCTAATAAAGAGAAGCATAGAAACAAATGACAAAGAAACAGAAGAGTGCTTTCAGTATTTAAGATTATCTGAACATTTTCCATTCAAGAACTGTGAGTGATTTATTTTCATCATACTTTTGTTTTTTACTTTGACATCTTATTAGACTGAGATATTAGATATCTATTTAGCTGCATTCACGCTCGGATCTCTTTTTAAATACAAGTAATGTGGTTTGTCCTCACCGTTTAATCCCTTAAGACATAACTTGCTGTGTTTACGTTCATTTTGCACAAGTATATTAAACCACTTACACGGAGTCGCACAGCCGCATGCGCGAGCAGTCAACACAAAGCGCGCATCAGCATTTGAAACTGAAAGCAGCCTTCTGTTAGCGAGGTTCATATTTTAAATATATAAGTCCACTGCATTCCAAACCACATAAACGATGACTTCGTAGAGCATTTTTAAGGAGAATATCGACGCGCGAGACAGCACACTTCAAGTGTAACATCAAACATGCGCGTCTCTCACAGCGCATCCTGTACAATGAAGCCTGTGAATGTCCTTATAATTCGTTTCAACCTTTCCGAACTTTATTAAATATTATTTTACTGAAGGTACGTGTGTGGGGAATTGTTAGCAAGCAGAAGACGGGTGTTTCTAAAGCAAACTCTGCGTCATCGCACATCTGGTTATAAACTAAGCTCAGAATCGATTCTGAAATTCTCAGAATCGATCCAGAATCGTTGGAGAGAGAATCGCGATGCATCGATGGATCGATTTTTTCTCCCACCACTACTACATACCGCTTGGTTGAAGGATTGGTCGACTTTGTTGTGTTTCCATCTTGTTGTTTTTCTTGCTCAGTGTTGATGGGATTCTGGCTTGGCCCGCCAATAAGACAGCAGGGGAAATCTGTCTTCACAGCAGCTCTAGGATCTTTTCTATTAGGTCTTTGGATGAGTATTTCTTTCTGTTTGTTCTTCTTTTTGTCTTTTTCGATCCTGAAAATTTTGCTTGTATTAAGAGCCTCAAGCACAGTCATGGATGTTGTACACACAACTGAATAGGTCTTAGAGTTTAAACAAAACCGGAAAATGTGTTTTTTCTCTTCAGCTTCCTGTTAAAATTAGAAAAAAATATTTATGTACACAAACATTCAAATTAATTCCACTGAAGAAATGTTTGTAATAAATGATTAATTATGCATGTGATACAGAAAGTGATCTACCAGCTGCAGATCTTTTGAGGGTCCCTCTTCAACTTCTTTCTTAACTGAAGGAGCCGTCGTTTTCTGGGAAAATGTCCACAACAGTGAAGTTAATGCAGGCGTACCACTGTCTACAATAATTTTAAATAATGAAAATGTCGCAAAACAAATGTCTTTTCACCCTGAGAGGGAAACAAATATACCTTGAGAAAATACAGTGTACAGAAAATCACTGTAAAATCTAATTAGTTGGACTTAAAAAAAAGCATGCAAACTGATTGCACTTAAAAAAAAAAACAAGTGAAGTGAAAAAGGAATAGTATGTGGTACTGACAAATGCTTAGTTAGTATAGTTCACTTACATAAGAGTTCTAGTAACTTAAAAAGAACTGTAGAGAGTACTTGATAATTTACTTTAAATAAAATAGAATTGTTACCATTTTTGTGTTTTACAGGCTGAATGTTGAAGTCTGTGACTCAAGCATGATCAATTGCAAGATTGTCACAAATATAGAGGGATTATATCAACACAATTAAAAGTTTCACAAGGTGTGTAGGACATAAGTGTTAGCAACAAAATTATAAAAGATTATTAATTAACATGAAATATGTTATACATCATTCATTCATTCATATATATAAAAAAAAAAAAAAAACAATTGTTGCAATCGCTGCATCAATGGGAAGAGAATTACAATAGTATAAATGAAGTTCCAAGTGCCCAACCAAAGTGATCACTAATCGCCATAATGGTGACTGAAAACATTTTAGGAAAATCAACATCAATTTATGAAGTCAGCTTATGTGATGTTCTCTCAAATGTATCAGTTGTATTAAAATTTTAACATTCAAGATGACTTTGGGAAATGAATGAATGCTAACGGAGTCCATTAAGTGAAAAGTCCATTAAGATTTTCCCCGCCTCAAAAACCACACTCAAACTAATCAATTAATCTTAACTTGGGTTTTCTTAGTAAACAAAGCTTAGTGTCACGGAGCGCGCTGCTATGCCTTCCTCTGGTCTCACTCGCTCCCTCTCTCCTGAGTTCTAGAACTGCAATTCCCATCACTCCTCTCTTCTCTCATCATTGTCCATCCCTGGTTTCCCTGATCACCTTCATCACCTGCGCACCATTATCTACCCTTTATCTGGACTGCTCCTTCCATTGTCCCCTTTGCGAAGTCTTGTTTTGCCCCGCAGACATTTCCAAACGTCTCTCTGGTGTTTCTCCGTGCCCTGTGCTTCCTTGGACCTTAGAGCTTTGCCTGGACTCTGGACTCTGTTAGTGAACCTTCACCGCCTGCCCTGACCCTTGCCTGTTTATCACTTCGAGTACTGGATTGTCCCTTCATTGTATGCCTTCCTGAGTTTTATGTCTGCTTATCTCTGTTTCATCACCTGTGTTAATAAAATATTGCAGATGGATCCGACCGCCTCAGCCTAGTATGTGAATAATACAGATTACTAGATTTTTACAATTAAGTTAAGACATTAAGTAAAGTTAACTAAAAAGTGTTAGTTAGAATCACTGTTGGATTTTACAGTGATTCAAAAACATCTGCTGTAATTGACAATTTGAAATCAGTGATATTTTATTACAGTTCAAACCCAATATTATTGATTTGTTACCATTTCATCTGTGACTTTTTTCTTATTTCTAAAATGACAGTTAAAACGCTGCGATCTATAAAAAAAAAAAAGTGCCTTCTATAAGAATATAATTTAGTCATAAAACTTAAGGAATGAACAGATTTAGCATAATGAATGGTTTTATCTGTGTGTTCCAATTAAACACAGACGCTTGTGTCCAAATATGCCTGCTTCCATGCAATAATTTTTTATTAATTAATAAAAAATGTGAACCAAGTAGTACACTGCCTGGCCAAAAAAAGAAAAAAAAATAGAAATTGCTGTTTGGATTTAAATAGGGCAAATGCTTACGAGTCTATGATTGGATCATTATTGCTGTGATTATTATGTTTCTAGCATGTTATGTTTGCAAGCAGTTCTTCTAACACTAATTGATGAAGTGTTTAGCTTTTCATTTCTTAAAGGGATACTTCACCTCTGGGAAGATGAATGTGTATTTAAAATAGGTCATTTAAGTAGAAGAAATGTGGAGAAATTTTTGAATTTGGAGCTTTCTAGACTGAGAAAAGCCAGAAAATGTATTTTTGGCTTATGTGGATGAAAGACAACAACTCCCAGAATGCACTTGCTTCGCTGCCTTAGGAGGCCACGCCTACCGGTTAGAGAGCACAGTTGAAAACAACAAGGCTAGCCTCAGTAAGTGATGAGTTTGCCAGGGATTTAGAGACCCAAAATGTCCGGGATTCGGCTTTTGCGTTCTACAGTCGCCATTCATCATGTTTACTGTGGCGAGCAGGACGAGGCTGACGGCCGCGGGAGAACGGCGCGAGGCCGGTGGCGTCATTACTGAGACGCGCCGGGTCTCGCATCTCTCACGGAGGAGCGGAAATTTTCTTAGCAAGGGTAAAGCGCACATCAACCGATCACTTGTTTAGCGTTCATGTAAACACTACAGTCAGATTCACCAATCGGAATGAATTCAGTTAGATTGAAACGAGAGGTGTGAGATTACCGGCGCCACCAGTCCGCCCCCAGCTCGAGCCAGTCTGGGCTTCTCGTCCGCGACAGGCAGGTCTTCTGCCTCGGCTGCTCTTCGCTATGCGACTTGTAAAGGTAGCCACAAACACCTGATTCAAGCATCAGACTTCCGAAATCCTCTTCCTCTATATCATATTGAGCACTCTCCTCCGCTATTGTCATATCTTCACATCTGTCTCCACAGCGCCTGTTAGCTTAGCTTCCAAACAAGATGGAGGATATTGCTTTCAGTTTCAGAAAGTGAAGTCCCACCCACTGATCTGTAATAGGCCTGTAGCGTGAGCGGGTCCCTCCCCCTGGAATAATGAGGAGCCAGTGTTTGTAGTCTCTACACTTTTCAATGAAATGTGACTTCCTGCTTATTATGACGCAAAATGATGATTTTTACGTCATAATAAGCAGGAAGTAAAACACTTAAATCCTTATTTCTCCCATCTCAGGGAAAAATGAATGAAAAATCCACGTTTATTATAATATATGACTGGGTTTCTAACAATACAAAACTTAATGCAAATGGGTGAAGTGTCCCTTTAAACAACCATGTAGGAAGACACATCATGGCCATATTCCAGGATGACAATGTCAAGATTCATCCGGCTTACATTGTGAAAGAATGGTTGTGAGGGAGCATGAAGAATCATTTTCATTCATAAATCGGCTCCTCTGAGTCCAGATCTTAAATTCATTGGAAGTCTTTGGGATGTGCTGGAGGAGACTTTACAGAGTGCTGGACTCTTGCATTGTCAATACAAGATCTTGAGCAAAATAAAAAAACTGGAATTCAACATTATTTTCTTGTTCTAAGAACTGTGCCATCATTACATTTTGCTGTTGTAAAGGCATTAAAGTGCTCTAGAGAATGTTTTCTTTATTTGTGGCTTTGAGAATTTCAGAAAACTTTCATGGTGACATTTGGATTTAGCTACTGATCACATTTATTTTTAAAGTAGGCTATAATTGGTGATTTTATATTGGAATGTTGATACTGATAACCGTCAGTTACCAATAGCTTTTTGTTTTGGCCTAAAGCACCATAAAACAAACAAGCAACAAATATAATGTCCTTACCTGAACATTGGCACTAGCTTGTGACGTCTCCCCAGATTCACTGTCTCTGGCAGTCTGTTTCTGAAAGAGACAAAAACTCCATTACAAATAAGCCTAAACCCAACGCAGTGTCTAAGCAGAGAGGATGAGAAGAATAACAGTCACCCACACGGCTCTGTTGAAAGGAGCTCCGAAGGTCTGTCTGCTTCAGTTTTTTGTTGGGTGGTTCTTGAGGCATGTTTTTGGCCGTTCTGTGTCTTTGAACAGGACAAATAATGAAGAGCTGAGAAATATGTTAAACTTGCATAACTTGGTTCTTTTAACAATGTAACCTTAAAATTAGTGATAGTCACTATTATTCTTAAAACTGGTATTACCTTAAAACAGTCTTGTGATAAACTTCTGCTGACATTAATTGTTTCTGTCAACTTATTTGTCTTTTATTTTTGCTTTGGTGAGACTTAAAAGTAATTTTGTGACAAAAATGTACAACGATCGATATAGAAACATTACGGTAATAATTTCATATTGTGTTTGGAAAAGGTTTACATAGTTTATTGCTGCACAATTAAATTAGTCTGAACTCTGAAGCATGAATGTGTTAGTACGTACTTTATTTCTTTCTCTTGTCGACCCGTCAATCCGTCCACGCCCGGTAAACGGAATCGAAACTCACTGAAGACCTGCAAATGTGCCTTTTTTTTTTATGTACAAAACAAGAAATTAGTTGCTAAATTTAGTAGACAGAGACATAGTTATATTCCAAATAATGATATCCTTCACCTTCACGTTTATAATGGAAATCAGAAAAACGTAGCCTACCTTGTCTGAGCTAAAAGAGTATCTGCATGGTTTACATCCGTCCGGGTAAAAGAATAACTGTATTATAGTAGGCCTACGTGCTCTTCCTTCCACGCCCAGTAGTCAACAGGGAATCGAAAGTATTAGAAATTATGATGAAAGTGAAGAGGTATGAAAAAAAATAGTAGTTATTGATTATCTAATAGTGAACTACCACATTCAACTAAGCACTATTACTTGCTAATTTG
This sequence comes from Abramis brama, assembly GCF_963993115.1. Lineage (NCBI taxonomy): Eukaryota > Metazoa > Chordata > Actinopteri > Cypriniformes > Leuciscidae > Abramis > Abramis brama. The sequence goes on along the minus strand of NC_139967.1, from coordinate 5,884,685 downwards.
TTAACCAGAGTTTCTTGTTAGTTAACATAGTTAATAGTGTTAATAATTGCATTACTCATTTGTTCCTGCTTTCACAATTATACACTTAAAGTGTTTTTTTTATTAATAATTCTGATTACATTTCTTACAGGACATTCACAACATTTTCCAGACCTAACAAACTGAAGATCCCCAAAGCTTCAACATGATAAACACTAAAAGCAACACTTTGAATCACACAAGGCACACACTAATGAAATAATAAAAATAATAATTACATTTATATAGCGCTTTTTCTCAGCACTCAAATCGCTTTGCATAGAAGGGGGAAATCTCCGCAACCACCACCAATGTAAGGTATAATGTAAGTGTTAAAATTAAAAAAAGTGTTAAAATAATAAATGTAAGTGTAATCGAAAGCTTTGGTTTTATTTGCTGCAATTTACATCTAAAGTAAGCATGAATACACAAAGATATGAGGGAAATGCCCTTCAATAAACTGAATTTAAATCTAAAAACTAAAAATAAATTTCATTCTAAATGTATTTATTGTGGTGAAGATACATATTTGATTGTATCTCTTAAAACAGATAAAACATTAAGATGAAGTCAATGTAAAATCAGTATAAAACATAAATGTAAAGTTAAAAGAATATATAAAATGCATATAAAGAATTTATGAGTGAATGATTTGTTAAATGAGTATGGAAATATGAATACACAAGCATATATGAGCAATTAAAGAAAATAATAGATGGTAAATTAATTAAATTAAATTAAAGTAAATTAAATCAATTGTGGAATAAGATAGAAAACATGCAATGAAAACAGGAAAGAACATTTTTTGTTGGTGAGGCTAAAAACAAAAACGTACGGACTTCGACGCAATTGGATAACACTATGAGTGTCATCGGTTTAGCTGTCTTACACCACCTATATCAGATACACCGATGTGATTGGCTCCTCGCGATACAAGTGGCAAAAGTAACGTGCATCATCACTCATACCCACACACAAAAGAAATATATTTGAAATAAATTTTCAGAATATATTTTGAAATATATTTTTGGAATATATGCAAATATTCGAAATTGGCCCAATAAATATATTTTAGTTAAATATGTGAATATATTTATATATGTCAACATGTTCATATACGTTTTAACTTTTGCAAATTGTTTCATTTGAAATATTTTGAAATTTAAAACATTAACATTTTCATAAACAAACACATTTTCAATTTATTTTTTACATTTTTATTTATTTCATTTTAAATCTGAGTTCAGCTATTTTTGAGTTGACATTTAAATTTTACATGTTATAAATGTAAATATATTTCACACTGGACATCATATATTTTTGTTATATTTCAGAATACATTTCAAAATGATTAATATAAGTGAACAACAATGCAAATATATTTTCAATGTATTTGGAATATATTCCACATATATTTGACACTTTAAAATACATTTCAATATATTTTTTCTGTATGGGTTGCCAGAGTGTCTCGCAGAGACAATTCAAATTGCTCTTGCGAGAACTCTGGAGTTTCCAGGGTACAAGAAGGCTGTGGTACATCGATTTTCAAACAACGCGAACTTCGCCTGATCTCATGAAGGCAAGGTTTTTTTTAAAAAGCCCCAAACTAAATAGAAAATATGTCAAACTCAAATGTAGAATAAGGCTGGCGAATCCCTCAAGTACACTAGTAGGCAGAATGCAGCGGGAAAATGTCTGCCAGAACGACGTCAGGTGCCATCTTGACGCCATGCGGTGTGAATAGACACGAAGCAGTGGCTTTTATACGGATTTCTTCAAACAACCATTGAATATTTTAAAAATGTGCATATGCTATTATAATACCAATAAACTGCCTATCCATACGCCATATGCAATTTTCTCATCAAATTCCTGTCATCTAAAACTGCCATGGTGCTCATGAGGGCACGTTAACGTTAGGGTGCGAAAAAAAAAATCTACTTAGCAGATAAAAGACGTTTAGGCCTACATAGCCTACGCAACAAAAACAAAATGCAACACAGAGTTAAAAACATACAGAACACAACTTACCTTACTTTTACTTGGCTCTGATAGTCACCGGTGAAATCTCTGTCAGGAAATGTACAGGAACATTGGTTTGGTCAGAGAAACGGGCTCGGTTAAACCCATAGACTGTAAAAAATGTTAAACCTAGAAAGCGAGCTAAAGTACGTTAAGTGCTGACGCTGAGAACTATTCAAAAACGGGGCAGTAAGTTTAATGCTCATATCATATAATGCCAGTTTACATGGAACTTACCACCTACAATATAACTTACAACAGAAAATATAATTTGTTAACTAGCTATTTGTACGATAGTTAATGGAATTACCAAAAAAGAAAAGCATAGTTCAGCAGCTCAAGCAACACACTTTACCTCAGCGCGGTTCGTCTGACTTCGTTTAAAATGGCGCGGCAGCAAGGTCAAAGGGTAAATCACAAATGTTTTAATAAGTTCGTTTTTTCATACTTAAATATCATGTACTGTAGCCTATCAGTTTTTATTTTATTATGTCAAGTTAATTATGGTCAGACCCTACCGTTACATACATTTTAAATACGATTTCAGTAAAATTAATTTATTATTAAATTAAATTGTGTAACTTCGTGTAATTGCATAAAGTTATGACAAAGACAACCTTGTCCATTAGAGGCTATATATAACGTTATATATAAATATATATCTTATGATAAAACTGGAGAGAAAATACTTGTTTAAGTCATTCCACAATCACTCCCACAACAGCAACTGAAAAATACGTTGAATCTGGCATGTTTCATATTTGCCAGAAGAGAGCCATAAAATAATGCCCCTCCCTCCACCACCTCCTGCTGCGCCACCACCGATTCCGGAACTCTTCAGGGTTGCCATCCATTTGCCAACATCGTACACAAACCAAACAAATGCCAGAAGAATCCAGAAAAGGCCCGGAAGATTTTGCTATCTTATGGCGTGTAATGTACTTTACTGTTTTCGTAAAGGCCCTAGAAATTAGGAAAAACTGCAGAAATATAGAACTTACAATGGATGCTAGATGCTTCACATCTGCTTTGATTAACAAAGAAATATATGTTTCTGTTGATCACTGGCAATAAATAAATACAGTCCACTTTGATTTTATAAAAAAAAAAATAGAACATCATGTCAGGGTCAGTGGGACAATATGGTGTGGTTATGATTCTAGGCTAGACTGGGTAAACCTGTACATTCTTCTATCCTGCTTCCGTTACAAATTTGCGGGGACCAATCACGAACTGGCTTATCCACCTGGCGCGCTATTGGCGGGTTTAATCCAATCCAATTCCTTTTAACCTCTCGACGATGCTCAATGGCCTCTTTAGTGTAGCAAACAAATCGCTCGAGTGGGTGTAAATACCACTCACTTTCATGTTTTTTTTTTTTTTGCACAACCTGCAAAAATCGCTCGATGCCATTGCTGCTTCTGCAAACCGCTGACCAATGCTACAAACCAATACATTTGTTGACACGTTTCCCGCCTGGAGTTTTCGCAGCAAAGTACGTCACCTGAATCGTTGGTCTGATTGGTTGAAGGACTATCCAAATGCGTACAGAGTCATTTGAACTATGCCCGTTGATCACGCCTCTTGTGCAGTAGAAAATACAGACCAGACTCCACAGACTAATGTTCAATCTTAAAAGATTGAGCTGTTCTGGTGATAGCCAGACTAATTCTTAGGCTGCATCACAAGTTAAAATTGTGGATTGATATTATTCAGAACATTTCATCAAATTCCTTCTGTGTCAGAATCAGAGTACATCATCACGCCGACATATGAAGGCGGAGGAGTTGAAGCTGGCCATAGCATCTGTGCAGAGGACTTGTCTGGTTCTCGTGTGCAGAGGATATGTGCCTATCAGTGATGCGCGGGTCAATGTATAAACAACCCGCACCCGACCGACGTTTTCAACTAACCCGCCCGCAACTCGGACCGCAAAAAAAAGAAAAGAAAATATTGTACCCGACCCGCATTTTTGGACAGAGCGCAGAGCGGCATTTTTAAAAGGACGGAGCGTCGCCCTCGCCCTATTTCTCGCTCCAATTTCGCTCCGCGCACACCACGATTCTGAAGCATGCTCAGTCAAGCCTGACTCAGTCTACTGTTGATGACTGCAAGATGGATTCTATTTTCAGTCAAAACTCGGCTCAATAATGGAGTTCAAAAAGTAGGCTACTTCAAAAAGGAAAATAAGAAGTCATACAGGTGTAGGCTACTATAATATAAAACTAACTATAATGTGGTAGAAGAAAACGAATGTGGAGACATCGTTCCAGTCAGTAAAGATTCATTTTGGAATCTAAAAAGACACATCTCTCGTAAACATGCAGTGTGATGTGAACACGCTGGGAAGAAAGCAAAAGGTTAGCAAATTGAATACGGTAACCTGTAACAAAGTGTAAATTAAATATAGCGTAATATTCAAACAATTGATACAAACCCATTTAAATTTTAATCCTGCGCGCTGCGCAAAAGTTCAGTTATAAGAATGTTGGCCTAATAGTTAGGCTAATTTAGCCTACTTTTAAAACGTTTATGTATATTTTTTTTATATTTTTGTTTATATAAATTTTATTTATATTATTAGGCCCATTTATTCGTTTTATTTTACAGCAGTTTGTGTGTACAATGGATATACGGCAATTTAAATTTTAATCGTGCGCGTTGCACAAAAGTTCACTTATCAAAATTCTGGCCTAATAGTAAATTTACTTTTAAAATTTTTATGTAGGCTATATTTTTGTTTATATAATTGTTATTTATATTATTAGGCCCATTTATTCGTTTAATTTTACAGGACTTTGTACGTAGGCTATATTCCTTCTTAGTTCTTACATAGGCCTAATTTGTAATTTGAAATAAAACATTTCTATTTGAAAAATGTTGTTGTTGCTCATCAGTTCTTTAGGAGGTAAGGCTGTGGTCTAAGCTAAAAGTGATGTACATGTAGATTTTTATTTTCCTTTTTTGGAGCGAGCGGGGGGCGATTTGAGTGGAGCGCGGAGCAAACTGCGTTGAGCGCTGAGCGATGATGAGCGGAGCGGCCTGATGTAGCTTTGAGCGGGGAGCGAACATTTCCGTGAGCGATGATGAGCGGAGATTCTCACCGCTCCACTCCGCTCATATGCTCTCTAGTAGGCTACTATATAAATTACAAAGGTTTAATTGGCGTCTTTATATCAAACGACCCGACCGCGACCCGAATATCATTAAAAATATTTTTGGATGACTCATAACCGCGGGTAACCGCGGGTGACCGCAGGCACCCGCTCATTTCGGATCAACCCGCGCATCACTGGTGCCTATGGCTCTTGTGTCTCATTGTTTAGAGTCTGAAAGTGCTTATAGTCAAGAATGAGGCCAATATATTTTGTTCAGCATGATTATTTAATATAGCAAAAATAAGGCACAAGGTTAGAAAAAATAAGACACAACAGGTTTATAAAGAGATATACAATCGTATATGTGCAGCTGTAGGCCTTTTTTTTTTTTTTTTACAAACATCCGCAGAATTGAACAATGCTGGAGCAGTCAAAGATATTTAAGAAGAATGTTGACCTTTTAAAGGGATACTTTAACTAAAAATGAAAATTCTGTCATTATTTATTCATGTTGTCTATTTTTCCCCCCGAAATATATTTCTTCTGCTCAAGAAAGTCATGCAGGTTTGAAATCATGAGGGTAAATAATTAATGACAGCATTATAATTTTGTGTCTATCACTTTAAAATATAGCATTAAGGATTTCTGGAAATTATACAGAATATCATTTATCCTTTGGAATCATACAGATACAATCTAACAGATCAGGATGCAGTTTTCTGGTTGCTCCATTGCATACTAAACATAGAATACATGTTACACAAGAAACAAGTCAATAGACAATGACAATAATAGGAACAATGAATAGACACATTTGCATAGAGTCATCCAGGGATCGCACAGAACCCATAACTCTACACATAATTAAATGAAATTGTTTATTATACATCCCTGCATAATACCCCAAGATATATGAATATGATATATATAGACAAAGTGGCACCACTCAAGACTCAAGTCCCATTATTCATCTACAGTCTTCCTGGTTTTATGGATCTGTTTCCATTTTCGCATCATTGTCTTCCAAGTTAAGATTTAAAGATTTATATTCGGAGAGTAATTTTAGGATGTCAGATCTCTCACTTTTCTTGGCCTGTGTGATGATACTTTCCAGGATGGGCTGCATGGAATAGGCATATTCCACAATGCTTCTAATTTGATCTTTTGCTCCTTTGTACACATATCCACCAGTGTGCACACCAATCAGATAGCAGTGTTCATCAAAAACTGGAGAGCCAGAAGATCCGTGAAAGAAACAAGAGTCATAATGGATCTGGTTGTCATGATTTTCCCATTTCTCTGCCAAAGACTGTTGTGTCATCACATGAATGAATTCGGCATTCTCAGATTTGTGTTTCTCTTCAGCCTTTTGTAGATTCTCTTTCTCAATGATGAAGCAGGGGTCCATTTTCTTGACCCCTTCTCCTGGATGTCCCACAATGCAGATCTGACCTCTGTTAGGTGGGGGGCCATGAATGTATTGACTGAGCAATCCAGTACCGTTAGCAATTTCATCAGTGGCTTTCAGTTCAAGAAGAGCAAAGTCAAGATACCTGCCCATGTTGTCTTTGCCATAATAGTACGCTGCAACCTGTTCCTTGATCGGCACACACTTGGTCTCATTTGCTTCCAAATCTTCATATCCAAATACAGCAGTGAATGTCTTCATGGAGAAAGAGTCAAATTCTCCAATAACATGAGCATTAGTGAGGATGAATCTGTCAAAGAGTCGGAAGCCGGTTCCTCTGGCGGATCCCTCCACTCGAATCTGACACACTGAGTCAGAGAGTTTCGTGAGCTGCTTCACTTTCTTCACCTCCAAGAAACTCTGAACGCTTTTATCATATTCTGCTCTGAAGAACTTCTGGAACTGAGTCTTGTTCTTAAGGTTCTCTCGCTGCTTTAACGTCTCCATTAAACCTTTAAACTGAGAACGCAGAATTCCCAGAATCTCTTTTGAGTTAATTATTTTAGAGCATTTAGCTGAAGTATTTGTGGATTTCATTGCGTTCCTCTTTTGAGTTTCTTCTTGTTCAGTGTTGACGGGATGCTGGTTAGAATCAACGTTTTCTTTCAAATCAGCGGCTGAAGCTTCATTCATTTCAGGGCTGACATCACTCAAGAACTCTTCTTGGCTGTCTGGCAGGTTTTTATCACTGATAACAATGATCTCAAAATGCTTTTGATCAAGATGCTGTACAGTGTTTGACATTACATGATTTATCTCGCTCCTAAAATCACGGAGTGCACACTGTTTCTTGAATATGACATCGATGAAGCGTCCGTCACGCCGGAGAGCATCCTTCAGTCTGTCTTCTTTGAACGCGTACACACAGACATCCTCAACTTTCTTCATCAGCTCATTGTTTTTCATTAAGCGTTTCACTTTCACCCCTCCTTTTGTTTTAATGTAAAAGATTACAAAGTTCTCTGATTCATTGGAGAATGAAAGCCTTCCAGTTGTTTTTATCTTTGTATCAACATTTCTAGTATTTTTGATGAAGGTTATGTCTAAGCGCTCATCTTTTTCAATAAGACAGCAGGGGAAATCAGCCTTCACAGCAGCTCCAAAAACTTTTCCATTGGATCTCTTGATGACTATTTCTTTCTCCATGTTTTCTTTGTTAATCATCTTGAAAATCTTGTTTGTATTAAGAGCATCAAGCACAGTCTTGGATGTATCACACGCCACTGCATGCCTCTTAGATTGGTAGTGGAAATTGAAACTGTGGCTTTGCCCCTTGTTGCACTGTTAAATTCAGAAGAACAAGAATACAAAAAGCATTTAAACATTTATAAATAAATGATTTACATGATTAGAAATATTGTGCAACATTATAATATATACAATATAATATATACAATTTCCCAGATTTAATTTGGATCCACAAGTCAATGATCACAACAGTTCATAATGTGCACTTTTATTTTTTTAATTCTTTAATTTAGGTGTATTATTCATGAAGTAGAAGATCAGCCACTGATTCGACAGTGATCTGAAGGACAAGAAATGCAATACAGGTAAAGGCATTTGAATTGATAAGCACCAAGTACAATTAAAATTCACAAACCTGCTGCATATGGCTTTTTGATGGACCCTCTTTAACTTTATCCTTGAAAAAATCATTCTTCCTTTCCATATTAAAGGGTTAGTTCACCCAAAAATGAAAATTCTGTCATTACTTTATTTTTGTTTGTTTTTTTGCGCACAAAAAGTATTCTCGTCGCTTGATAAACTTAAGGTTGAGCCACTGTAGTCACTTGGTCTATTTTAACGACGTCTTTACTAACTTTTCTGGGCCGGCAGATATCAATTACCTAGCAGCCTATGGAGGAGTGATCCAGCTCTCAGATTTCAACAAAAATAACTTAATTTGTGTTCCGAAGATGAACGAAAGTCTTACGGGGTTGGAACAAGTAATTACTGACAGAATTTTCATTTTTGGGTGAACTAATCCTTTAATATGGGTTTACCATCATATTGTAAATCATAAGCAATGCAATAAATTGTCACTCTAAAGATATGGCTTTTTAAAGCAGCTATCAAGAAGCTTTGTCTTTCCAAAATGTTTTAGCTAGAGTAATTCCACACACACTTTTTCATGAGACCCTTAAATAATCTTCACCCAATGATACAGATATGTCAGTGTGCAACAAATCTTTAGAGGATCACGGCCATTGTTTCCTTTTTTCTTGCTCGGAATATAATTTTTTTTCTAGAACAATGGCATAAGAAACATTAAAACAGCATATATTAGTATCATTAATTGAACACATTTGAATCTAATACAATTCAGGACATTACCAAAATTACAATTGATATTGCCACACAGAATTATTCAAAAGTGCACTCAAAAGTATGTAAGATTGTTAGTTTCTTTAGCATGCAACATTTAAAAATATGATTAACAATCTCAGAGTGGAAAAATAGTAGTTCATTAAACTTTCTATAAATTGCAAGTCTTCTAAAGCCATAGTGCTTTGTGCGAGGAACTGACCAAAATTTGGTATTTGTATTTGAATATATGCAGAAACAAATGTGGAGGGAAAACCTTTATTGTTTGAAAAACTTAGTTGAATAACGGCATTTTTTGATCTGTTCGTCTTCCTTACACATGACAGGATCCAGAAGACTGGGAATATAGTGCACAATATAGACTACTGTTATTGTGCTATTTTATGAGCTTGACAACTCCGTGTCTGTGAACTAATGATTAAAGACACAGGTCTTTAAAAAGTTTTATTTATTTATTATTATTATAAAAAAGGTTATTTTGCACTAGCTTATTTGCTTGACCTGATGTTTCACTGATGTTTTCATTGGCTGAGACATGAGCAATTACCTAAAACTTTGTTATTATTGAAATATCATGGGCTTACCTGCACCTTTTCACCAGTTTGTGACGCCCCTTTGGCTTCACTGTTGCTGTCAGTCTGCTTTTCCTGAAATAGACATTCCACAATCTTTACCATAATTATTAGATTAAGGCTAAACATTTCAATATGATCCCCATAAAGAATGTCAATAGCCAAGCTTAGAAATTTGAAAGTCAATATTTATAAATCAGATATATGTCACTGGAAAATATTTCACATTGCTGTTATTCATTTTCTTTGCTGGTGTTGATCAAGAGTGATGTTGGCAATTCAGTGTTTCTGTGAAGAAGATAAATGATGAGCTCAAGATTAATATCTCAAAGAAATCTGATTAAAAAAAGTCTATTATACTGCATTACTAAAGTATAGTGCACTCTAAAAAATGATTCGTTGAATTTACTAAATTTTTTATGGTAAGTGGTTGCACACAATTGATTTTAGCTACATTTAAACAAATGCATTAAGTTGAACTTATTCAATTTTAGTTCAACATAATGCATTTGTTTAAATGTATCTTAAATCAATTGTGTGCACACTTAGCCTACCATAAAAAAATTCAAACGAAATTCAACGAATACATTTTTTTTTCAGTGTACATAATTGGTAAATAAAAATTGGCTTACAATCCTGTTGTGTGAAAAATGTGTATTTTATATCTTATATTTTTCACACAACGGGATTATTTCCAGAATTATCAAACGCGAGCCGATGAGACGTGACAAAAACTCTTTAGATTAGAGCCAACTGTTTGCACTTTTTATGAAAACAAGGCAAATTTAAGTCTATATTGCAGACAGTATTTAATAAGCATTAGATTGGACACGTTCGTCGTCCAGCAAATCTTCATTCAAGAAAGCCCCGTTGTTCGGTGAAGGACGAATTCATTCATTAAAGTCTAAGTTAATCAATAATATTCGCATATAATCTTTCGCAGCCCGCGGTCTTTGAATGCAGGAAAAAACCCACCAAAGCGCCTCAGGAACGAAAAGTCACTAATCCTAACACATTTGGTACCATTGCTTCTTAGTGTAGGCTATTTAATGTAGCATATGTAGGCCTAAGTTTTTTTTATTTTTATTTATTTATTGTAAATTCTTTCACAAATAATTCACAACAAGCGCATTTTATCCTTTACAGTAGGCTATTTGTTTTTTTCATTAGCCGCCTACCAGTAAAAACATAAAAGTAGATAACCGAAATCAATAGAATGTTTTTTTTTATAATTATATTTTGTTGAATATGATATTTTGTTTAAAAAAAGTTACCTTATGTGATTTAAAATTAGCTTAAATGAAGCAGGAGAAAGTGCGTGTCGTCTGTTTTCCTTTGTTTGTGAAGATCATGTGATCTCATGCAGCGCGCGCAAAAGATTTAAAATTCTTCGAGTGTTTTGGCGGGTTATAGACCATTGTAAAAGCTGCATACCGCCATCTATTATGTTGGAGAAAATCATAAATTTATAGTAAAATGATCAAATCAGAGTAGCCTACAGTATTTGGTAAAATCGTGGCTTCATTGATCTTGACCAGATTCACATAGAAATAATCTTCTGTTTGTACTTATAAAGGTTTTAATTTTTAAATATATTTTTATTATCTACCTTTTATCTATAGGCTACCCCGATTATTTTGCCAGTGTTTGTCGAAGTTGCTTTTAATAAGTGATTTACCTTCATTTTTCCAAGAGGAATCTATTTTGAATGGAATCATTTTATTTTTATTTAACTCAAAATGCTTCACATATATATGCTTTAATTTACAAATAAATATGTTTCTGTTAATCACTGGCATGGCAATAAATAAATACAGTCCACTTGAATTTTATGAATTATGTTTTGTTCAGCTCATAATATAAGATGTAGAGAAACGCATCCAGTTGGACTTTTTTTTTTTTTTTTTGCACATCTGCTTTAATAAACACCTTTTTAGACTACAAAATTGCTCCCGTTCTTACATTATGGTGTGATTCTCCTCCGCGGCTCGACATTTAAATGCCTTTTTTTGCGAGTAGCCTAAGCAGCGTTTAAACATCGAGGCCATAGTCACGGCAGCCAGTCACCAGTCCGAATTTAACGTAGGCTATACCTCACTTTTCGTGACGTTGGTACAACTTTGCATTTTAAACCGGAAAAACGAAATATCTCATAAAAACTAAAGAAAAAAACATCCACTTTTCCTTTAGTAGCCTATTAAACATAATGCTGTGCTATTGTTTATTTTATTTTTTATGGTGTGCCACCTAGGCCTAGGCTATAACATCTCAAATGTGTTTTAGGGTTTCATGACCCTTTAAGAAGTTAAAGACATTCCAACGTTATATTCCAAATAGTGATAGGCTATAGTTTAAAAAGAAACCAGGAAATCTTACCTTGTCCAAGTAAAAAGGGAATATAGATGGTGTAGCCTACACTAGTGTGTAAACGTGACGTCTTAACTTCAGAGTTTCTGTTCTCATCTCATTCGCTCCACGCTCGCTTTGATCTGATTTCCCGCTCTTCAGTGCCTGCCCGCCCACAAGGGAATCGAAAGTAGGCTACTAGAATTTATGATGAAGCTACTTACTCACTCATGTACGGTGACGCATTGCTGCCACATATACATATTATTTTCCCCCTCAATTATGTCGTAATAACGAGATCTTATGTCGTTAAAACGACATTTTTCTCGTAACAACGAGATGTTAGGCTATAGAATAGAATAGATAGCGCTTTCGTATGTACTAGCCTTCTGTACAACCAAAGCGCTTTACAATCATGTCTCTCCTCAACCACCACCAGTGTGCAGCATCCACTTGGATGATGCGACGGCAGGCACAGTACAGGCTACAACGGCGCTGCGCTCACCACATACACCAGCTATTGTGGAGAGAGGAGAGAGAGTAAAACGACATATTTTCTTGGCCTTATAAGGACATGTGTAGTCATGTACAAAATATGCCTTTATCCACATACAACTGATAGCCTATCACGCCTTTATCACACTTCTACATTCAAAAAGCTTAAGCAGTAGCCTAGCAGCTCCCAATCAGAGGCGAACACTGAATGGGGGCCCCAGGCAAAATTAATCAATGAGGCCCTTTTAAAAAAAAAATCTTTTATAGGTCTATATGCAGAGGTGGACAAAGTACACAACTTCCTTACTTGAGTGAAAGTACAGATACTGGTCAAATATTACTCCGTTACAAGTAAAAGTGGTAAACACCGATTCTTACTTAAGTAAAAGTACAGAAGTACTCGTTTTTAAAAGTACTTAAGTATCAAAAATAAAAAGTAAATGTCAATGCATTGTTTTATTATTGTTGCATTGTTGAATGTAATACTTACAGTACCTTATGCCTCTGAATCTATGCCTGCCTACCCTCATATCAATATCACATTTATTTCTAGAACACAGTTCCAGTAGTGGGATTGAATATGAGATTGAATAAGCGCACTCAATAACGTCTACAATGGTTTCGGACACCCAAATGGCTGTTCCCTCAAATAGTGCCCTTGGCTTAGTTTTTTGGCTTTTTGACGTCAACCCGACTTTCATTTCCAACCAAAATCCAACGTCTGTCCGACGTCGGGTTCTGATGTAAATCTGACGTCGGGTTCTGACGTCAGCACGACTTTCATTTCCAAACCAAAATCATCCCCTGACTGACGTTACTAAACGTAGTGGAGTAAAAAGTATGATATTTGTCTTTCAAATGTAGTGAAGTTAAAGTAAAAAGTTTCCAGAAAAGATAATATTCAAGTAAAGTACAGATACTCAAAAAGTGTACTTAAGTACAGTACTCAAGTATATGTACTTTGTTACTGTCCACCTCTGTCTATACGTTTTTTTTTATATAATATAGCCTATATAAGATTTATTTTTGTTAATAGGCTATATTTTCATTACCTAGAGATCAGTGGCGGCTGCTGGTCTTTCAAAGAGGGGAAGCTCATTTTCGGCCTACATCATAAAAATTATTCATTTATTTATGCGTAAATTCTACGTTCCTTTTCAAGAAAATGCTCTGTGAAAAATGAATGTAATAATATAATAAAGGTAGAAATAATAATATGATAAAGTATAATAATAATGCTACTAATAATAAGATATTTTTTTTAATATTTTTGAATTATTACTACTACTAATAATATAAAAAAATATAATAAGTAATAATATAATAAAGGTATAAATTTATAATTGTGTGAAATGTATTATAAAAATTGGCTAGCAATTTCGACAAGCAAATACCAAGAAATAGATTGCAGCAGTTTGTCTTTGAAAAATCCGCGATGGGACTGAGCTCGAACAGCTTCAACATCAGCGACTTTTTATTGTATGAAATCGCTGTCAATCAAAAGAGACACAGCCTTTCGACAGACCGTCCAATCATCACGCGGAAGCCCGGAGTCCAGGCCAGCCCACTCCCCGTTCACCCCCAGAGAAGCTGAGCTTCCATGGGCGGGACCAGAGTGGTAGAGAAAACATATGGCTCTCTCTCTCTCTATGGCTCTGCATTTTTCAAAAAGATTGTGAGCTAGACTTGAGCTGAAAGAGGGGGGTGTCGTGACCCTTTAATGTTTTCAGGAAGCTAGAGACACCTTCTACTGACCTTCATGTAGATACATTTCACCATTTAAATATCATAAGTAATAAACCAAGATGATATTCATTTGCAAACTTGACGTGACTTATTCCTTCTAACTAGAAGACTTAATTCCTTTAAGTATAAGGGGAATCTACAGAGCTCACATTATATGGTTTAATAATAAATGACTGACAGGTAAAATCTGCTCACACTGTAACTATTGATAACAGGGAACATCTGGTCACATTGTAAAGGTTTATAAAAATAACTTCACAACAGGTAAAATCTGGTCACATTGTAAAGGTTTATAAACATAACTATTCATAACAGGGAACAAATGGTCACATTGTAAAGGTTTATAAAAAATAACTATTCATAACAGGGAACATCTGGTCACACTGTAAAGGTTTATAAAAATAACTATTCATAACAGGGAACATCTGGGGCCTAAAAAAAAAAAAGTTTGGTTCCGGTTGGTTGTCAGTTGAGGTCATGGGTCGGTAGGGAATATATATATATATATACACTCAAAAAAATGCTGGGTTGTTTCTGTAAACAAATTGTTGGGTTGATTGCGCTGGGTCAAAAAGTTGGGTTGTTTGGGGTACTGTAAGCACATTATTGGGTTGCTCATGCTGGGTCAAATGAGTTGTAAGGGGGTCATTCACAAATAAATCGCTGGTTGGGTTATTTTGACCCAGCAACTGGTTACTTTAATTCTTTGCGGAACTTTCTGGATTCTTCACTTATGACTCGAGGAGCACGCCACTCAGAGCAGGCAGTGTTTCATGGTAAGTTAATATGAATGTTTACCTATATTTTTAATAAGTTGTGGTGGTAGCAGCAAGCTAATTTCACTGTACAACATACAGTCTTTGATATGGAAGTGTGAGGGGTAACATATTTATTCTGTGAAACATTTATTAGCCACAGCTAGCCGGTTAGAATTTTTGACAAAATGCCGCATCGTTAAATCCTTTGTTGAAATTAAACCAGCTATATCAGCAGCCTTTTTGAAATATGCAGTTGAAATTCTAAATTCATCATGTAGGCTAATTATCGTAGGCCTATTCATTGTGGACGTTTCGTATTTAAAAGTGAGAAAAGCGTTTTGTATGAAATCCATACGCGCAGTTTCCCTCACAGGGGCCCTGTCAGGGGCTCGTACGTAAAATCAGCGGGAAATGAGTTTCTAATGTAGGCTAGCTAGTGAGTTGTGAGTGAAAAGTCTGCTGGCGTAGTTTTAGAAATAGCCTACTCGTCAGAAGAAGTGACTGAGGTAAGTTCCAGCACAGTCTGCGTGTCTTCTGTAATGTCTCAAACCATCGTTTCTGCCAAAAAAAAAAAAAAAAGGCTTTCAAGAGCTTGATATAGCCTAGTTTTTTTAGTAGCAAGTAGCCCAGTTGCCTGGTTTATACTCGACGCGTCCGCACGAGCGCGAAGGTGCGCGCGGCAAAAATGACGTCATTGCGGTGTGGGCGGTCGTGCGCGTTGGGTTCGCAAGACCCAATTTCGCCTGGCGGTGTGCGCGACATTTTTTGTAACAACGCGCGCGGCGCCGCATCCGAAGATGAACGACTTCGAGCCGAATCTGGCCGAGCTCGAACTTCTCACCACACCGGCACCCAGTTTGCACGTCTAAATGAGTTGATTACATTTAAAAAATGAGCATACAATAGCATAAAAAGTATTTTTAATGAACATAAAGGTCCATGTTTAATAAAAATGTTCACGAAACTTAATGAAATGTTTAGTGAAATTAGAAAATATGTAAGAGATCGTTAATTTAGTTATATTGTATATACATTCTCATATCCATATATTTTGTTTTATTGTCACTAGTAAT
This sequence comes from Abramis brama, assembly GCF_963993115.1. Taxonomy (NCBI): domain Eukaryota; kingdom Metazoa; phylum Chordata; class Actinopteri; order Cypriniformes; family Leuciscidae; genus Abramis; species Abramis brama. The sequence continues at coordinate 5,868,758 of NC_139967.1, read as the reverse complement.
AATCTCAGGGTTTACTGGGTTTTACACGATTCTTTTTGTAGTGTGGTATTGGTGGCGGTGTACTAAAATAAACATTTGTCACGTGTAGCTTCTTCTTCTAACCGCTGATTCCTGATGGTTCAGAGGATAATTACTTGAGTCGCCCCCTATCGTTTCAAAGAATAGTACAACGGCGAGCGCGTCAAGTATAAACGCCTCGTCCGTTTGGGGAGGTGCGCGCGCAGTCTGGGGAGACTCGCTCTGCGGAGCCAGGCGAAAGTATAAACAAGGTTTAGAAAGATTCGGGGACGCTCTGACGTAGATTAGAATGCGTGATTTTTTTTTCCTCTCAGGCGGCCTTCTACATTCCGATTGGTTGCCGCCGAACCGCGTCAGCTTATTACCATAAAGTTGCCATAGGCTATTACTCGGGTAAGGGTGATCGTTCGTTGGTCTGCTCCCCTATGGCGGGCCGCAGGTCCAAAAATAGGACTAAAGCTACTCACTTTCCCACTGATATGCCAGCGGTGGATCTGTATACGTACTCTCCTCACACAGCGAGCGACTCACTCTCAGCGAGCGACTCACTTTCCTCTCACAGCGAGCGACTCACTTTCCTCTCACAGCGAGCGACTCACTTTCCTCACACAGCGAGCGATTCACTCTCCTCACACAGCGAGCGACTCACTTTCCTCACACAGCGAGCGACTCACTCTCCTCACACAGCGAGCGATTCACTCTCCTCACACAGCGAGCGACTCACTTTCCTCACACAGCGAGCGACTCACTTTCCTCACACAGCGAGCGACTCACTCTCCTCACACAGCGAGCGACTCACTCTCCTCACACAGCGAGCGACTCACTTTCCTCTCACAGCGAGCGACTCACTTTCCTCACACAGCGAGCGATTCACTCTCCTCACACAGCGAGCGACTCACTTTCCTCACACAGCGAGCGACTCACTCTCCTCACACAGCGAGCGATTCACTCTCCTCACACAGCGAGCGACTCACTTTCCTCACACAGCGAGCGACTCACTTTCCTCACACAGCGAGCGACTCACTCTCCTCACACAGCGAGCGACTCACTCTCCTCACACAGCGAGCGATTCACTCTCCTCACACAGCGAGCGACTCACTCTCCTCACACAGCGAGCGACTCACTTTCCTCACACAGCGAGCGACTCACTTTCCTCTCACAGCGAGCGACTCACTTTCCTCACACAGCGAGCGACTCACTTTCCTCACACAGCGAGCGACTCACTTTCCTCAGCTGGCGACTCACTCTCCTCACACAGCGAGCGACTCACTTTCCTTACACAGCGAGCGACTCACTTTCCTCAGCTGGCGACTCACTCTCCTCACACAGCGAGCGATTCACTCTCCTCACACAGCGAGCGACTCACTTTCCTCAGCTGGCGACTCACTCTCCTCACATAGCGAGCGACTCACTTTCCATTAGCCTAATATTATAATAAAATCTCTACCCTTTCAAGTACTGTATTGGTGCAATAACTAATTACTTCAGTAAAGTGTTACATTTTTGTGTAAGTCATTTATTCTGAACCAATAATCTTAAATTGATTCTCATTGCATTTTTTTAATTTATTTTTAATTTATTTTTTTACATTTATAAAGGCAATTCACCCTAACTGTCATCTTTCAAGTCAAATTATATACATATATATATATATATAATATATATGTATATAAATATATATATATGAGTAGGGGTGTAACCCCGGCATCCTGGCCAGATTTGCCCATTGGCCTCTATTCTGGGATCATTCCCTTCAGTTTTTTCTGAAAGATTACCCCCTTGGGTTATACATGTGAATTAAACATGGCACAATGGCCTCTACAAATTCACTCGTTATAGTCTGTTCAGATTGTAGTCTTATGAACGAGATCTTGACGGTTGTAGGCCTACGTCAGATTCACACAGCTAAACAACACGACATTAACAAGAAAACATGTAAACAAAATGTCATATTGGTATGCCAATGAATAAACACTGCAGCTCCAGCTGAGTACAGCAAAAAATCAGGATCATTAACTGAGATATAATGCTGAGATATTCACAAAATGTAAACAATGTTTTATTAAAATTTAAGAGTGGAACGGTAACACTTTACAATAAGGTTCCTTTATTAAACATTAGTTAATGTATTAACTAACATGAACTAACAATGAGCAATACATTTATTACTGTTTTTGTTAATCTTTGTTAATGTTAGTTAATAAAAATAAAGCTGTTCATTGTTTGTTCATGTTAGTTCACAGTGCATTAACTAATGTTAACAAGATTTTAATAAAGTATTAGTAAATGTTGAAATTAACATTAACAAAGATGAACAAATGCTGTATAAGTGCAGTTCATTATTAGTTAATGTTAACTAATGTAGTTAACTAATGAACCTTATTGTAAAGTGTTACCAGTGGAACAAGTCAGAATAAATAAAATCACTCCTCCAGCAACTGGCACCAATCACTGTACAAATCTGGATGGGTGTTTTCAAATCAAATCACTTTTATTGACACATCACCAACAGCACATGTGCAGTTGTGAGTGAACGGCTGAGAGCAACTCCAAACAGAATACAATTAGACGTACTTTACAGATAAAAATACACAATATACATGATAAATATGTACAAACAAAAGGTACAGATTATACATATAATACACAATTATACATATTATACTGTTGCAGATTGATAAGTAGGTGATAGCAGAGTTTATTATTGTTTTAAAGTGCAGTGCATGCTACTTTAGAGTCCCATTTGGTTGAAATTGTGGTGATGGAGTTTAGTGCATGGCATGAGCTGTGATTACAAGTCTTGTTCCTGAAAGCTGATTTATACTTCTGCGTCTGACCTACGCCATCGGTTTTCATTTATACTTCTGCGTCGTTGTCTGTGTTGATGTGCACATGCAGAGGGAACATGTGAAACCCGAGGGAGGGGTTCTAGCAGACCAATCACAGTGCTTGGGGTTCACGTAGAATTGACGTGTTGTTACATTTTTGGAGAGGTGCACGTCAGGATACGCCGTGGGCTACAGGTGCCACACACAGCCTTTGAAGTAGCGTGAGTTTGGCGCAGAAGTATAAATTGGGTTTGAGTGAGACCTTGTTTCCATTTATGGTCTACGCTTCCTGTCTAGCCAACAGCCTTGTCGCCCTGTAGCCCAAGACTGGTTGCCCACTGAAGCTAAGCAGGGCTGAGCCTGGTTAGTACCTGGATGGGAGACCTCCTGAGAAAACCAGGTTGCTGCTGGAAGAGGTGTTAGTGAGGCCAGCAGGGGGCGCTCACCCTGTGGTCTGTGTGGGCCCTAATGCCCCAGTATAGAGCATCACAGTCCCACCCACAACCGGTGCCGGAAGTAAGAATTCAATACAATTTCTCCATTGACAGTTGGGCTATAAGCCATAAAAACGTAACCATACATGGTAGACTTACATGGTAGCTACGGCTGTACTAAGCAATTGTATATGCTCATATAAACGCCAAAAGTTCATGGGGCACTAACCTTGTTTTGAGATAAATGCCTTTTATTCGCGATGTCTTCGATAAATACTTCATTACCCACAATCCTGAATAATCCCACAAATTAATGCACATGATTGGTGGAACTCGTGTAACTGTCTGGTTAAACCCCGCGAAGGTCCGTGAAGGCTGAAGATCATTAATAAAAAATAAAAAAAACCTGTGTTGCGTTTTTGCACGGTAGACTTATCAGTGCAATCATGATCTCCTTGGCTGCCATGATGGCTTTTTTCAAGGAGGAAAACAAAAGTGTTCAAAGGGGTGAAAACCACTTCAAATCGGGTCATGTAGTTGAGTGTAGCGTGTCCGAGGGTCAGCTTGTGGGTTTTGTAAGGGCCAGCATGAGGGACAAGACCTACAAAGTTTTGGTGAGTTTTGCAGGGATGTTGGTAACGTTAGTTAGCATTATCGTTCACTTTAGCTAGGCTACTGTAGCCTTCATATGGTATGAGTCATATCAAGCATTTTATGATGCCACTGTCAAAACAATATTTAGCCTAGGCATACCTCTTCATGCATTTACTGAACATTTGTGTAATAATTCATGGCAAGTTAATAAACTGAATATGATGGTGGTCCAAGAGCAGAAAATACACGATGATAAATATAAAATTCAATACACAATACATATAAAACACTATTATTTACACAATTACTACTGAAAGAACTGCTATTAACTGCACATTCACTATATAAAATTCACTGGAGGAAAAAGTTAGCGTGGCCGTCGTCAGATTTGGAAGTCGCTCAAAAGGCTCTTTCGCGGTTGTGGCTTCAGTCGACTTCAGTGAGGCGTGGTGGTTTATGGGATGAGTAGTTCCTTCGCTCGGAAATGAAAATATGTACACAGTCTTGTACCTTTGACTTTTTTTGGATTTTCTCTTCATTTTTTCACTCGAAATGATATGTTGTATGCTTATGAGTTCAGCCGTAGCTGGTTATCCTCAGACATGCTCTAAAACTCTTTAGATACGGATTTTTCCAAAACGTCAATGGGAGAAATGAATGGGAAATTTACTTCCGGCACCTAAGCGCTCTCGGGCTGTGGGCGGGACTATGATGCTCTATAGTGACGGGTACACTATACTGCCAAAAGAGCACCGTCATTCGGATGAGACGTTAAACCGAGGTCCTGACTCTCTGTGGTCATTAAAAATCCCAGGATGTCCTTCGAAAAAGAGTAGGGGTGTAACCCCAGCATCCTGGCCAAATTTGCCCCTTGGCCTCTGTCTATCATGGCCTCCTAATCATCCTCATAAACTGATTGGCTTCATCGCTCTGTCTCCTCTCCACCAGTAAGCTGGTGTGTGGTGGGCGTTCTGGCGCAAAATGGCTGCCATCGCATCATCCAAGTGGATGCTGCACATTGGTGGTGGTTGAGGAGATTCCCCCCTTCTATGTAAAGCGCTTTGAGGTCTCAGAAAAAGCACTATATAAATGTAACAAATTATTATTATTATTATTATTATGTGGCTTTCAGCTTCCTGTCTACGACTTTCAGCACATGGCTTGATGTAACAATTGATGCAAACAGGTTAACGCATGTATAAGGCTATTGACTTAAGTAATGTAACCATTGACGCAAATAGGAAAAGTATTAACACAGGTGAATATAGCATTTGCAATTATATCCTCTGTCTGACTGCATTAAACTGACATTCAACTGAGTAGCAATCTGGTCCCTGTGTCTCTTATTTTACAACGCATTGTAAAATGGCATCACAAGATCTGGAGTTGAATTACAGAACACTGTAGGTAACTGAATAAAATTATCTAACAGCTGTGTAAGGCGAATCAATTCTAGGTGTTCAGCAGCCTGATAGCCTGAGAGAAAAAGCTGTCCCTCTGTCGGCTCGTGCAGATCCAGATGCTGTGGGCCGTCTGCTACCCGGGGGTAGCAGAGAGAGCAGTCCATGGCTTTGGTGGCTGATGAGTCACTGATGATCCTGTGTGCTTTCTTCATACACTCATTTCCTCATGCTGCTTTAAATGCTCGAGCTTGTTACAGCAGAATGGATTCTGTTTGGCTGTCAGTGTTTTTATCGTTCATCAGCTGGGAAAATATTTAATTTGTAACTCTAATGAGAGCAGTCTTAGTACTATGATATGGTCTAAATCCTGATGGGAAATTCTTGGAGATACCTTTTCTTTCTAAAAAGGAACGTAGTTGTGAGGAAACTGCCTTTTCTATTATCCTTGACACAAAAAGTAGATTCGAGATCGGCCTGTAGGCTAATTGACTAATTCTGTAGGATCAAGTTGCATTTTACAGTAGCCTTCTGTTCAGTGCACCACAGCTGGCTCTCCACCCTCAGAGAACAGCTATACCTGCTCATGCACTCCCACGCCACGGCCCACTCTGTTGTGACTGGTTGGCAACCTTGACTGACTTGGTAAAGTCTGTCATGATATCGCTATATAAATCTATCTTTTTCAGACAGTCATCTCATGATACCCCAAAAGGATTCTTACTCTACAGTCTACAGCAATAAACAGACTGGGACAATACTATTCAGAGTTTTAAGGGCAAGTCCTCATTCTCAATTTATTATTTCTTGCAGAGGCAAAAGCTAAATACACCACTCTTATTCCAGCTAAGCTGGAAGTTCCATGGGCCAGATACACAATTACATTTCAAGGCTTACCCTTTCTTCGTTTAATATATGCGCTCTCTAAGAAAGTCAGGTGTCTTCTTCTGAGTGTTGTGGTCTGTGGCTGGCTTCCGCTTGCTCTCTTCAGAAGATCTTACACACACATCTACTCTGAGAGAGATCAAAAAGGCCACATTTTATAATCACTAATAACGCACAATATCTCTACATTTATGCACACGTTCAATTTCAACTTGCGTCAACATATTTCCTGCATGTGTTGTTACATTACTTGCGTCAATGCTTGGTTTTACCTGCGTCAATGCTTTTACTGTTTGCATTACATTTTTATTGTACATTTCATCTGTTTTCTACCTTTCTAGACACTGAACTCCTAACTGTCTTCATTTTTAGCAGTTACAGACAACAATGCTTTTGTCCTGCAAAACCCATATTCACCCACACACATAATGCAACATACGTCATCTTTAGAGGATGTGGTGTAGACACAGCGCACAGTATGTGCTTCTGTCACCTTATGAATGTCTGATAAAACTTCATTGCCCCTAGAGATTTTCCAAGATCTGCAATTAAGATCTGCTTTTAAGATCGCACTTTCATGAGATCGTGTTGAATATTCTCTACCTTTATCCCCGATTATTTTGCCAGTGTTTGTCGAAGTTGCTTTTAATTAGTGATTTACCTTCTTTATTCCAAGACGAATCTCTATTTTATAATTATTTTTCAATGCTATATTTAGCTAATTTATCTATTTCATTTCCTTGTATCCCTAAATGTGCTGGTGTCCTGCAGAATTGGAGCTAATTTATTTTTTATTTAAGGCAGTACACAACTCAAAAAACAAATAGACTCATGCAAAAGATTTTGAATGAAAATAATTCAGGTCATACCTTATGTGCATATAGAAACTTGGGATTTCATCATCTCACACTTAAAACTCATTCTTTATACTCTTTATTACTCATTCTAAAGTCTTGTTTGTATTTTAAAGAGAAGTGTTACCTGTGTTATGTGCTTCCGTATTTAATGTTTAATGTCTTAAACTGCTGATCTTAGTTACCTTACTAATAAATAGTGTTTTCACTAGTTTGGATATTTATATCCGCTGCAGAGCTGTTAGTTACAGCCTGTTCAAATGAACGCTGGACGAGTCATTTGCTCGGCCGTAATAAGTAATTCTTTCGAATTCCCTATAAATTAATTAATAATTCCTTTTGAGCTAAATTGACCTGTCAGAATCACTACAGTACTTTATACAATAGATTGTTCCAAAGCAGCTTTACAGTGATAAACAGGAAAATAATGATGCAAACAGAATTCAACTGCAATAAAACAAGGAACCCAAACTGTCAGAAATGGAGAAAAAAAACCTTGGGAGGACCAATATGGTGTGGTTATGATTCTAGGCTAGACTGGGTAAACCCAGCCCGATCTGCCGGCGATTAGATTTCGACCTGCAGCTCAGACTGGAAACCTGTAAATTTTTCTATCCTGCTTCCGTTACAAATTTGCGGGGACCAATCACAAACTGGCTTATCCACCTGGCGCGCTATTGGCGGGTTTAATCCAATCCAATTCCTTTTAACCTCTCGACGATGCTCAATGGCTTCTTTAGTTTAGCAAGCAAATCGCTCGAGTGGGTGTAAATACCACTCACTTTCATGGTTCTCTTACGAGAGGTCTCTCGTACTGCGTAAGTATCTTACGCTAGGGGAAAATCTCTTTTCCGCGAGATATTGAAGCCAAAAATTATCCTTAATTTTGAAATAATGTAAAACGTGTTGCGGCAGCATGCAGACATAGGCGAGACGGCTCGCGCGCCCATTGGTTGCCCTGCGGCAACTGCAGCAGCCTATCGAGAGAGGCCCCTCGTGACGTCAGATCCAGTGGGGGCGCTTCGCGCCCACTACGTCACGTCCCGCCGAAACGGACGTGGCTTGGGCCTATAAATATAGCTCGACAGGCTGATAGAATCTGATTTTTCATCTCTTCAGCGGAGCTCACGTATCGCTGGATCCGGAGAGGAAGAAGCCGCGCCGTCTGAAAAAGCCTTCTGCGGGACGAGCCTTCGCATCTGAAGCCGCTGGCCGACAACTCGTTGCCTTCAGTCGCCGTTCCTGCTACGCTATCCGGTGTATAATATCCTTTTTCTCTGCTAGTGTGTGTTCGCCGCTGCGACGCACACTCCCTTTCTAAAAGAGCCGAGCGTCTTTATCAAGATGCCTCGTACCTTCTGTGGCTCGTGCCGAGCCCCACTCAGCGACGGAGACCGCCATGTCATCTGCGTTTCCTGCCTGGGTGAGGATCATGCAGCTCTCGCGCTCGCTGACGGCGGCTGCCCTCACTGCGAGTTATTGCCCATGGTGATTCTGAGGACTCGCCTGGCATCCTTTACCGAGTCTGCACCTCTGCCCGCTGCGGTGCCGCGCCGTAAAAAGCGCCGCGCTCTGCGGGTCCCGGAACCTCCTCCAACCCATGGAAGCTCGCCGGTTCGCCCGCCAGCTTCTCCGCCTGCTTTGCCTGAGTCTCTCACTCTCACTGTCTGCCGCCGCTTCCGTCATGGATGACGACGAGGAAGCCGCGTTTGTGGAGGATGACAGCTGCTCTATCCTGGTGTCGGGCAGTGAGGATTGGTCGAGCTCTGTGGATCTCGCTCCCTCTGCTCGCGAGCCTTCCGGGAAAAGGGCCAGCATTGAAGCAGAGCTGATGCGTCTGCTCGCGCAGGCCGTAGCAAGCCTCGGCCTCGAGTGGTCTGTGCCCGCGGAACCTGCGCACAACCGGCTGGATGGATGTTTCCTGCAAAGGGACCGCGTCTCGCAGTCTTCAAGACCTGCGCCTTTTCTTCCTGAGCTTCACGAAGAAGTCGCGAAAGTCCTGGAACGCCCCCTTCTCAGCCAGGGTCCGTAACTCCGTGTCAGCAGCATTCTCCGTGGTGGACGGTGCTAAACACAGAGGGTATCTTTCTCTTCCTCCGGTGGAAGAAGCTGTAGCGGCCCATCTTTGCCCGCCCTCTGCTGGACGGCGTGCCAGGACGGCACTACCCTCTAAAGCTTGCCGCACGACTTCAGCTATGCACAGCCGCGCTTACACCGACGCTGGACAGGCTGCATCTGCGTTGCACTCGATGGCCATTTTGCAGATCTTCCAGGCCGACCTTCTCCGTAAGCTGGATGAGGAAGGACCGGAAGCTATCAGCGTGCCGGACTTGAGAAGCAAGTCCCCCCGCCCCGCTGCGCGGGCCCCAGCCAAAGATTGAGGTAAAGCCTGAGGCCTCAAAGTCTTCCTAGCCAGCCTAGGAAAACGACGGTGTTCAAGTCCCGCTGCGGCCAGACTTCCACCAAAACTTCTCGCTCGTTCAGTTCCAAAAAATGCGACTGTTCCAGTGTATTCTGCAGTAAACAAGCCGGTACCACAGCCCATTTGCCTGCACACAAACGCCGTTTTTACGGCAACCCAGATAAATCCCATAAAGAGTGTATTTTCTGGTATTCCGGCCACGGCCGATGGTGTTATGAGTGTAGTAAAAATGCCCACAACCCAGTGTTCATTCCTACACACAAGCACAGCCCGCCACACTCCAGGGCTCGCACACATAAAATCGACTCCTGTTGATTGTGCATTAAATGTAGTGAATGTGCCCATGACCCAGTGCCCACGAACACTACACACTGCATGTCCCAGGGTTTCTGTAAAAACGAAACCAACACACATACAGTCAGCTCAAGCCGACGGTGTTTTCAGTGCAGTAAATGTGCCCGCTGTCCCGCGCCCACATTCACTCACAGGCATGACAAGCCCTACGGGGTTCCCCCCACTCGCTCTCCCTCGGCAACCCGCTATAAGAGAGTCGAGAGCGGGCAGGCTGCCCGCTGTGATCAGCGCGCCCCCCGCCTCGATCGCTACAAGCGCGATGTTTGTGTTACAGCACACCGAAGCTCTCCGGTAGGCACCATGTCACGGCCAGAGCCCAGATTTCATTCAACCCCTAGATATTCATGCAAGTGCATGGGAAAAGCTTCCCGGGGTATCAGAATGGGTCCTGAACATTATAAAGAGAGGCTATTCGCTACAGTTTGCTCGACGTCCCCACCGTTACGCGGCACGAATCGAAACTACGGTGAAAAAGGAAGTAGCACATCTACTTCGAGCCGAAATAGCGAAACTGTTGAGCAAAGGGGCCATAGAGCCTTTATCTCAAGCTCAGGGCGAAGGGGGTCTATACAGCAGATATTTTCTGGTACCGATGAAAGACGGGGGTCTCAGACCCATTCTAGATCTAAAACAGCTGAACAAAGTGCTTTCAAAACGCCGGTTCAGAATGCTCACAACCAGGAAAATCCTCGCGCAAATTTGCCAAGGGGACTGGTTTATGTCAATAGATCTGAAAGACGCGTATTAACAAATACAAATAGCGTCATGTCACAGGCGATTTTTGAGATTCGCCTTCGAGGGCCAGGCATATCAATACAAAGTCCTGCCACTTGGCCTGTCCCTAGCACCCCGTACATTCACGATGTGCATGGACGCGGCGCTCGCACCCCTGAAACTCCGGGGAATGCGAGTTTTGAATTACTTGGACGATTGGCTGGTTCTAGCTCAATCTCACTCAGAGCTCATGGAACACAGGACCATATTGCTCGAACATCTCGAGAATCTAGGTCTCAAAGTCAACTGGACGAGGAGTTCACTGTCTCCCAGTCAGAGAATATCTTTTCTTGGTATAGAACTGGACTCGCTGTCTATGACAGCACAACTATCGCCACAGCGCAGACTGAACATTCAGCACATGACGAAATCCTTCCGCTGCGGCACTATAGTCCCTCTCAGAAGGTACTATAGTCTCATGGCCTCAGCATCATCAGTACTCCAGTTGGGTCTGCTTCGCATGCGCCCACTGCAGTTCTGGCTAAAAGCGCGAGCACCGCCTCGATCGTGGGCCTCCGGTCTGTTTCGCCTCAAGATCGATCAGAAATGCATCTCAGCTCTGACATCTTGGAGAGTAACCAACTGGTACCAGTCAGGTGTAAGCCTGGGGACTTCCTCGAGTGTGAAGGTGGTGTCTACGGACGCCTCCACCTCGGGATGGGGAGCGCTGCTCGAGGGCAGACTGTTCTTCAGCCAGTGGTCAGAACGGGAAAGGCTTCTGCACATAAACTGCCTGGAAATGATGGCAGTCGACAACGCACTGAGGCATTTTTGTCCCCAGATAAAAGGACACCACGTCTTGGTCCGTTCGGACAACATGTCGGTGGTGGCCTATATAAATCGCCAAGGAGGTATCAGGTCCCGAAACCTGTACAGGCTGACGGAGCGCCTCCTGGTTTGGGCTCAGCACAATCTGCGCTCGCTGAGAGCAGCGCACGTGCCAGGCCACTTGAATCTAGGACCAGACAGACTGTCCAGAAACAATGTTCCGGCAGGAGAATGGTCCCTACACCCGCAGACAGTCCAACTGCTGTGGAAGACATTCGGCAGATCAAAGATAGACCTGTTTGCATCTCAAGAAAACTCTCACTGTCCGGAGTTTTTCTCCAAGAGCAGGGATGCGCTGGCCCATGTCTGGGCCCGCTGCCCGCTCTATGCTTTTCCCCCCGTCACACTCCTGTCTCGGGTATTAGAGCGAATCAGGGAAAATGGATGCTCAGTGCTACTTGTGGCTCCGTTCTGGAAGAACCAGGCTTGGTTCCCAGTTCTGATGCAGCTGACAAGCACTGCCCCATGCCCAATACCAGTGAGGAAGGACCTCCTCTCTCAGGCCAAGGGCTCGATCTGGCATCCTCGCCCAGAGCTGTGGTCCCTACATGCGTGGGCCATCAACAAGTACCCGCTAACCTCCCGGCGGGAGTGTTAAACATGATTACGCAGGCTAGGGCCCCATCCACTAGACGGCTCTATTCCTCGAAATGGTCGGTGTTTTCTAGCTGGTGCACAGCTCGTGGCATGTCACCACCGGACTGCGGGGTGGCGGAGGTTCTCTCCTTCCTGCAGGAGCTACTGGATAGGGCAGAACCCCATCCACGCTCAAGGTCTACTTGGCGGCTATAGTTTACTAAACCAACGCTTGGCCACTCACTTGGGAGAAACGATCTGGTCATCCGCTTCCTTAGAGGAGCTAGGAGGTTGAATCCTCCCAGACCCCCCTCAGTCCCCGTGTGGGACCTTTCTACGGTTTTGGAAGCCATGAAAGGGCACCCATTTGAGCCAATCCATTCAATTCATACTTTGCAGTCACGTGACTACCATGGATACCTGGCGGGCAACAAACGCTGACAAAATGGCGACGAACAGTGGTCAGCCAGGGGAATTGCAGCCTTGTAAATTTCCAATACTACAATCAATTAACTATTTAGACCATTTGTCACCAAATTTTAAAATTAGATATCAAGAAAAGATTAACATACTCGGAACGTGTGATCCATACACAGCACCCGCTGATGTTTTCATTGCTTTGAAGCTGGCAAAGTCTCTACCAGACTTGGAGTTTGGAGATATTTATATATATCTTATAGAGAATCCGTCACCTTACATCGCACAAAAAATGAAAGCCTACAAAAGTACAGATAGCTATCTTTTTTTCAAGAGTGGATGGGTTAACAACGCTGTCGTATGGGAGGTGAAAAACAGGAATATCTTCATAATCAAAGCAAAGGTGATGAGTGCCAGATAGCTAACGTTACCCGTTTGCTAATGTTTGCTAATGTTTGTAGCTATACACAAAGTGACATCTGTTCCATCGTGTGATGAAGTCTTCATCTGAATATGTACACCCTGCCTGACGGCGAATGACAGCTTGATTCTCCATGTATTCTTCTTCTCATATCATATCAAATCATGTACAGATGAACGCGTTCTCGCCACCTGCTGGCGAACGTGTAAGCACGTTTATGTTAAGATTACACGATTGACATGAAACATAACATCAGCGAATCATCAGTCTAAATGCACGTCAGCTGTCTCTATGACAGGAGAATTTATGACTGTCACTGAAGTGAACCCAGCTGGATGCATAGCTTGCAGTTAGCAAACATATCTGGTAGCCTAATTAAAAAAGGAAAGAAATGCGTAGCTTTAAAAAATATAAATTTATTTATAAATTTAAAAAATATAAATTTATTTATAAATTTAAAAAATAAATGTTTATTTAAAAAATATCCGTGGTAGGCTACTGTGCTTTTGAATGATAGACTATCTAACTAAAACCTTTTTTCTATGTTAGGTTCATCATTCCTACAGCTTGAATGAACCGCCTCTAACAGCTTGGGTTGCTGTGGAAAAGGAGGGACTGGTTCGATTTGGCCACTGCACCTGTATGGCCGGGTTAGGTGAAGTGTGCTCACATGTAGGTGCCATTCTGTACACATTGCAGGCAGCAGTCAACAAACTGCGCGGCACTACTTCCACTGACAAGGCCTGTACATGGAATGAGCCTAGTATAGCAGCCTGTAGAAAAATAGAGTGTGTAGAGGGGAGCCAGATCGTTTTTTCTAAGGCCCAGAGAAAGAGAGCAGCAGATGGGTGTGGTGACCTTCCCCCTGCTAAAATTCCACCTCCAACTCTTGCTGAACGTGCAGCACTGTACAACATGCTACACCTTTCCGAGAAGAGTGAGAAGGAACCAGTAAGGAGTGTCATTCTAGCTTTAGTTCCTGGCCATGCACAGAGATATATACCTCGGGCTGTACAAATGAATATTCCTAAATCCCTTAGCAAAATGTACATGCCATTGAACAGGGCACTCTCACACGCAGAACTGTACTCAAAGAGTGAAGAGGTCTTTGCAGGCTTGAGCATAACAAAGGAACAGGTACTTTATTTATACATCAGTGAGTGTGGTTTATGGAAAAGGACATTTTGAGTGCAGGATCAAAGTTTTCACAAAATTGTCAAAATGTAAATGTATTACTGGTGATTTGCTACATGAATTTCACACAGCATTTTACATTTTATGGCTGTGCAATAGAAAGCGAGACAAGACAAGTCAATCCAAATCCACTATGTGGTACGACCAGAAAGCAGGAAGGGTCACTGCATCTAACATCCGAGCAGCCTGCCACACTAGCTTAGAAAAACCAGTTGTGTCCCTGCTGAAAAAGCTTTGCTACCCCGTGGCCTACAAAGCTAGAAACACACCACATTCTCTCAGGTACTACACAATGCCTTCAAATAACAATCAAATAACTTCCACAAAAAATAGTTGAGGACTTTCCGTTTTCTTTACTATAATGATATGGACATTATGAAGGTTTTCATAATCTATCATTTTTGATACTTCAATATTGTTTGTTTCAGATGGGGCATAGAACATGAGGGAAGGGCAGTGGAGGAGTACTCCAAGATCATGAAGGAACATCATACCAACCTCAATGTCAGGAGGGCAGGGTTGGTCATTAATCCTAAATACCCATGGTTAGGGGCATCCCCAGATGGCATGTTGACGTGTGACTGCCATGGGATGGGTGTGTTAGAAGTGAAGGCACCAAGTAGTCTTGAGAACAGGAGTTTACTTGACAAAATGAAACAGGATGGCACATTTTTTCTCCATGAGGTAGAGGGTAAAGTTTCACTAAAGAAGGACCACCAGTACTTTTACCAAGTGCAGACACAAATTCACTTAGCAGAGGCGAGCTACTGTGATTTTGTTGTTTGGGGACCAGGGACAGATGGCAAAGGAGAAGTGCACATTGAGAGAATTATACCGGATACAGTCTTCTTTGAAACTGTGCGTGGAAAGGTTCACACTTTTATCCAAACATGTGTCATTCCTGAGCTATTGGCAAATTTTTTTACAGCACCTGTTCAAGCAATATCACATGATGCCACCAAATCATCTGAAGGCTGTTACTGTGGTGTGCCTGTTCTGGATACTGATGACAAAATAGAGTGTACATCAGGAATCTGTAAGAGACTGTACATGCACAGAAGTTATTTGCAGACTACTGATGTTAGTGTTTTGAATTGGAAGTGCAGTGTCTGCAAACAGGAATTGGCAAAACGCAAGCGTGCACAAAGAAAACAAATGAAAAGTGCTGAATTTTGAATCGTACTGTTAGACAGACAAATACAGATTTATTCAATAAATAAATAAAATGCACATACATAGATAAATAAAACAGATGAATACAAATAAATACAATGTACATAGGAATTTAAAGTGAAAATGTAATACATGTATTGTAATATATAAAATGTCATATCATTATTATTTACAGTGTGTGTTTGTATAAATAAATCATTGTATATTTACATTGTATTAATGTAGTGTTTAACCAGAAGGAATAATTGAGGCTGCAACATTTGTAAGGGCACAACACACATGGACTACTTTGTCTAAAACTGTTAACCCTTTGGGGTGTTCAGCTTCACACATCTGGATACCAATAGTACTTTGTAGTATAGTGTCTCTGTTTCTTGTTTCACCGATAACTCTCTCTACATGGATTCTTACTGCGGCAAGTCCACATGTGGACTCCAGCTCTACTGGGCTCAATTGTTTCCTTCCTTTAGTGAAAGCGGTGATCTTCAGCTCAGCATTATACAAGCTAATAGATTCTGCCACGTTAAACCCTCGATCGGCCAGTATTACATCTCCTGCACTGATGCATTCCAGAAACCCAGAATTTTCCGTGACACGTTTGTCTGATGTTCTGCCTCCCCATCCCTTAGATATGAATATGACTGTTCCTTGTGGGGATATGCCAATTAGGTATTTCATGGTGTGATAATGTTTATAGGTCGAATATGTTTGTGCTCTTGCTTCTAAGTCTTTGGGTTTTTCTATAAAAATTTCAAAACAATCAATTATGCAGGCACATGTAGGGTAAGTTTGTCTAAATATCATGGGCATTGACAGCCGAAGCTCTTCTCTCTGTGGCCAAAATAGAAATGATGGGACAAGCTTTGCATGTAGCATGTCAAGGGTAGTTCTAAAAGTTCTGCTTGCTGTCGCTATCGAAATTTGGAAGAGAAAACTAAGTAGAGCAAGGGACAGGTTAATTTTCATCCTCATAAGAGTTAAAAGAAGTTGTTGGAAAGGAGAGAGGGTTGTGTGTGTCGGAAGACATGAAATAACACTATATAAAACTAATTGCAGCTTGGCAAACGTGGGGAGTCCAATCAGTGCTTTCACTTTTTCATCATCATTTGCAAAAGCCTGTTCGTCCAATGTTCCTAATTTGGTTTTCAGTCTGCGGTTTTCCTCCCTGAGGTCATCAGACTCCTGCTGTAGCTTTGCAATAGCATCTTTGCAGTGATTGCTGAAACACTGTTGTGGCACAGGCTCTCCTGAAGACAGTTCCAAGAGGACATCCACAGCATCTTGTTTCTTTTCCGCCACCATCCTCTTGATTTGGATTCTGCTGTGCTGCTCATACCTTTTTGTTTACAAGGACACAATGACATTGTCACATATATAGAACTAATATTGTAAAATATGTATTAAAATTACATTTGGTCATACTTTACTATGCAGGGAGATCCACTAATAATGAACTGTTAAGAAAGAATTCAATACCAGAGCAACACATAATAGGGAAAAAACACTGGATGAGCATGCAAAGTAAATGTCACAGCAATACATTTCAGACACAGCCTTATGTGGCATATGGGATACACTTAATAGGGCTTAAGCCCAGGCAGTTTGCAGACTACGCCACGATGGGACTTTCACCCAAAGAATTAACTAATTTGTTCAACCAAGGCACTCAAGTTCGTGGATGGATAGCCAGAGACAGTGGTCCAGTACAAAAATAGAATTTATTTTCACTTCGACAATGATTGAGATTTCACAACAAACATGCACTGTACACCAAATCAAATAACACATACACTCAATATTCACTCCACTCACTATACTCTATTCGCAACACACACATACGAGGGAGGAGGGCAATAGGGCGGAATCTTACCAGTGGGAGGCTAGTGGCTCGAGCAATGAGCATCCATGAAAAACACCCCAATCACACGTGTCAAATTTCATACACACAGCAAGAGATATGACCACACTTGGTGAACACGCAGCCACAGCACACCAAGGGACCCGCCACCGCAAGGGGCACTGCTCCCACTGGCAGTTCTCAGCACCTGGACAATGAACAGACACATAGAAATTAAACAATTACAATACACAAGGTCTAATAAGCCACCCGTTCTAAGGCCCAAGGTGATACTGGGGTCAGCAAAATGAACAGAGACTCAGTCACACAATAAATCAAAAATAAACAATTAAACATGAACAGATCACATAAAAAACCCAAACAAAAGAAATCAAAATTAGGCCAATCCTCTTGGATATCAACAGCAAGAAAAGGCCTCCATACAAGAGTTAAAAGAAATAAACACAAAACAAACCAATCAAAATGGTGTCAGTCCAAACACACTACACTCAAACACTGATTCACAACAAAGACAAGAAGAATGATCAAACAGTGTTAAACAGGCAGCGATGTAACACGCTAGCCAGCCGCCTGATAACTTGAGCTAATAATTGAGTTCAATACTCCTTGGTCCAGTGTGAAAAGGCAGTCGGGTACGACGTAAATCCGTGAACATGTAACGTGAAGAATACAAGCAAAGCAGCAGATGTTCAGCGTCGATGTAGCCAACTGGCGGCCGCACCCCCGGTTAAATAGCACTCCCTAAAATGCAAAGGATGTCCATTTACAAATATGTCCCACAATAACCATTCAACTCTTACTCAGTATAGCAACATACCTATGATTAACAGCGTTGCGTCACAGGCCCTGAGCTCTGATCACTGATAGCAGGGCGCACACTCAGCTGGTGAAAGGGCTGCTGCCACACCGGGGATTCTATAGCACGAAACATTCCCTATTCGCTAGTTGCACGTAGCCGCCATTTTGGATTTCGGATCAGCGAGGGTATGCTAAGACACTTCCGGTTTCGCATTACGCCCGGTGCAGGGAGCCGGAGAAAGACGAAATTTATCTTTTATAGTTGTTTATAGAATCAATTATCACTTAAAATACTACTAAGATCCATATTACTATCACACGAGCCAATGGCAATTAAATGCACGGACGCATAGTCAGATTAATGAATGACATACAACTGTTCACGAACAGAAGATTGTATTTGACTCATGCTGCATACACATACGCAATGACAATTATGCCTACTGTAAATATAGAGTTACAACTACGACTAGAGTTGTTTGCATAAAATGCACCGTGAACATTCACATGTTTGCCCTGTGATCGGCTACAATTTATCTCCATAAATACTATTTTCTCAATTCTGCGCATATATTTTTACTTTCTTACATCAATTGCTCGATCAATATTATCATCACATATTTTACATTTTCATTTTTTACGGTAGGTACCACAAACAATTTAATATAGGTAAGTTTGTGTATATTTTACACAATACATGCTGCTTATAAACACCAGACAGATTATTATTATTATTTATGGAACAGATCTTTACTCATCTCACTTGCACAAAATAAATGCAGTAATAGAAAGCATATAAACGCACAGGTGAAATACACTGAAAATGATATGCATTTAAAAATTTGATCGGGTTGAAGTCATCCCTCCGGATCTTCCACTCGGCCCGTCCCGCGGTGTCAACGGGGACTGCATGAAAGCTGACTTCTCTGTTGTAACGTGACGAAATGGTACCGGTGTCGTGCCGAAAAGTGATGGTCTGCCGAAAATTGATTGCATTATTTTTTGCAATAAGTAGAGGCTTCAATCATTTTGTTGTAAGTAGAATACTGCATTTTATGGGTTGTTTTCGACATTTAAAGGTATTTTAACAGGTAAAAAGGGCTGGATTGGTTGGTACACAACAGGTAAAATAATGCAGAGTCATAAGGATAATTGCAAAAGAGATCATGTCTTTATTTTATATATAGCTCCGCAGTAAGTCATGTTATAGGATACAGTCCGTTTTCCAAATACAAACACGTATTCCATCGGCAACAACAGGCTTCTATTATTTCCTATAATCATGTAAATGTCATACCTGATTAAGCTATAAACTGCACACACTTATTTGGCCACAATTGTTATTAGTATGTTAAAAGAAACGTTAAAGTATCACACAGACATACCTTTGCTATTACCACGGACATAAACTGATGGTTATTTGCACGTTATGTCTGTTTGATCCAGCTGTAGACGTAAAGATGGGCGCAATCAATTTTCGGCGGACCATCACTTTTCGGCATGACACCGGCACACAACGATTAAGTGCTGAGGCTGTCCTCTGAAAGGCAAGTCACCTCTCTTGAATCCTAAAAACACTCCTTGTGAAAAAAATATCTATGTGGTAATGGAACTCGGTCGCTGCGTCTCTCGCTCTCGCTGTCAGATCACCGTAGTTTTCACTGGAAGTACTGGCCCACACACTCAAGTTCGAACGTCAACAGGGCAAACATGTGAATGTTCACGGTGCATTTTATGTAAACAACTCTAGTCGTAGTTGTAACTCTATATTTACAGTAGGCCTAGGCATAATTGTCATTGCGTATATGTATGCAGCATGAGTCAAATACAATCTTCTGTTCGTGAACAGTTGTATTTCATTCATTAATCTGACTATGCGTCCGTGCATTTAATTGCCATTGGCTCGTGTGATAGTAATATGGATCTTAGTAGTATTTTAAGTGATAATTGATTCTATAAACAACTATAAAAGATAAATTTCGTCTTTCTCCGGCTCCCTGCATAGGGCGTAATGCGAAACCGGAAGGTTAGCATACCCTCGCTGATCCGAAATCCAAAATGGCGGCTACGTGCAACTAGCGAATAAGCCCACGTTATAAAGTTAAGGAGTGGAAAGAGAAACGAAGCGAACCATACCTGCGGCGCTACGGTAGACAGATAACCAGGCAGACATCAGGTCTCTGGGCAGGTAAACAAGACAAGTCGCATACCGGTGACATCATTTGTCAAAAGAAAAGTCCCGGTTTATAAAGGGGTATAGCCCTCGCGATTGGCTCAAAGTTAACTGCCCAGAATCACTCACAGCTGCAGCAACTTAAGCGTCACTTAGGGAGGCATGATCCAAACAACTGCATCCTGCTACACTTATTATACAACATTCAAAGTCAAACCTTTCCATGTCTTTCTCCCTTTTCCTCTTTTTGGTGGCAGGGGTGTGAGAGAAGACATATGGAACCCAATCAGGGGACAACAGGTCATCAGATTTGGCACCTGAAATAATAAAATAAGATAATATAATAGCTAAAAAACGTTACTGCCACACAAGGTTTGGGGTATTTTCAACGTAGAGTCCTGTAGTTCCAGGTCTTTCTAGTAGCTATCAAGTCTGTTAGCGAGCTAGCTGCATAACTATGGACTAGGATTAACTCCAAGGTAGCTAAATTATGTAAAGCAAACAAGGTTTTTTTTTTTAAGATAATCGAGCAGTAATAATTCCTCCATAAATAATCTAGCTCTACTATCACTGAAAACCATAGATATCACAAACCTCAAAACAACCTATCACACACTTTTGTTGTTGTTAGCAAAAGACGACAGCTGTTAGCCTAGCTTAGACTCATAACACAAACAGCTGACTCGCTGAACCAGCTGGTGGTGTTGATTGACGAAACTTCAGGATAACTTAAAGACACGATTAATTACATGATCATACACCCATTGTATTCAAACAAATGCTGAAACTACCTTTGATGAAATGATCACTGCACAGACGTGTATACTGTGAAGGTTGCCATGTCCCATTTCCTGAAACGGTTGCACGTCTGATAGCCTGTATCCATAGTTGTCTTCTCTCTGAATTCTCCTTATCAGATGGGATCCGGTAAAAAAAAACATAACCCTGGCTTATCTCTTCTGCGGTTAGAGCATCCAATCGCACAACAACTATCTGGCATGTTGTTTATTTTACTTTAACTTGTAAAATTGGCGACGTCCTGGTAAGATCCTTGATTTGTTTACTGCGTTTCGGTGCTGATGAACGACGTTCTTGCCCGCCAGCCAGTACTTGTGACGTCACGTGCAAAGTATGAATAGATCTCAAACACTTGTCTTTCAAGACAGTGTTTCTTATGGCTCTCGCTTCGGTAAAGCGTATAGGGGACTTGCAAGCGCTCTCAGTGAGCGTGACGTGTATGGAGTTTGGGCCAAATGACTCGAAGGTCATACTCAAACCAAGGCACGGGTACGTTCCTAAATCCCTCAACACACCGTTTAGGGCTCAGGTGATTTCCCTGTCGGCCCTGCCGGTCTGTAATGAGGAGAAGGACGCGAGCTTCCTTTGCCCGGTCAGGGCATTAAGGGCTTATGTGTCTCGCTCGACTGTTTTCAGACAGACAGAGCAGCTCTTTGTTTCGTTCAGCGGACGTTCTAAGGGACTAGCTGCGTCGAAACAGAGTCTATCGAGGTGGATAGATGACGCTATAGCGCTGGCTTACACTTCTAAGGGCCTGCAGTGCCCGTTAGGTGTCAGAGCGCACTCCACAAGAGGCATGGCCTCGTCGTGGGCTTGGTCTAGTGGGATTGCCTTGCAGGATATCTGTATGGCGGCAGGCTGGGCCTCTCCGTCTACATTTATAAGGTTTTATAACCTAGAAGTTCCCGCCTTGCAGGCTAAGCTATTTTCGGTCTAGTAAATCAGTAGTGTCTGCCCCGATGCTATCGGCCCAGAATACTGAAACTGCTTGAGCGTCGCTCGCTGATCGATTAAATAACTCTATGGGTAGGGTGTAAGACCCATAATATTCTTCAGTACAGGCTGAGTGTTTCGCCCTGACTGTGTGGAACACTGTTTATATGATTAGCTCCTTATAGGATGCTACTTATTACGGGAATGATGCTATTCTAGCCCCTCTTCCCGGACTCTCTGCGAGTCCCTGGTGATTATGCACTATATGAGCCCCGGGCACCTGCCTTTGGGACTTTGGTGACGGATCTCAGCACGCACAGCGTTTTACACAGTGTTCCCCTAGCGTAAGATACTTACACAGTACGAGAGACCTCTCGTAAGAGAACGTACTCGGTTACTAACGTAACCTCGGTTCTCTCTAGAAGAGGGAACGAGTACTGCGTATCTTTGCCGTGCCTGCAACACGCTCTGGTTCGCTTCGGCGATGAAAAACCAGATTCTATCAGCCTGTCGAGCTAAATTTATAGGCCCAAGCCACGTCCGCTTCGGCGTGACGTGACGTTGATCCCATTGGATCTGACGTAACGAGGGGCCTCTCTCGATAGGCTGCTGCAGTTGCCGCAGGGCAACCAATGGGCGCGCGAGCCGTCTCGCCTATGTCTGCGTGCTGCCGCAACGCGTTTTACATTATTTCAAAATTAAGGATAATTTTTGGCTTCAATATCTTGCGGAAAAGAGATTTTCCCATAGCGTAAGATACTTACGCAGTACTCGTTCCCTCTTCTAGAGAGAACCGAGGTTACGCTAGTAACCGAGTACGTTTTTTGTCACAAACTGCACAAATCGCTCGATGCCATTAGTGCTTCTGCAAACCGCTGATCAATGCTACAAACCAACACATTTTTTAACATGTTTTCTGCCTGGAGTTTTCGCAGCAAAGTACGTCACCTGGATCGTTGGTCTGATTGGTTGAAGGACTATCCAATTGCGTACAGAGTCATTTGAACTATGCCCATTGATCGCGCCTCTTGTGCAGTAGAAAATACAGATCAGACTCCCCAGACTAATGTTCAATCTTAAAAGATTGAGCTTGTTCTGGTGATAGCCAGACTAATTCTTAGGCTGCATCACAAGTTAAAATTGTGGATTGATATTATTCAGAAAATTTCATCAAATTCCTTCTGTGTCAGAATCAGAGTACATCACGCTGACATATGAAGGCGGAGGAGTTAAAGCTGGCCATAGTGTCTGTGCAGAGGACTTGTCTGGTTCTCGTGTGCAGAGGATATGTGCCGATGGCTCTTCTGTCTTATATATAGTGCTTACAGTCTGAAAGTGCTTATAGTCAAGAATGAGGCCAATATATTTCGTTCAGCATGATTATTTAATATAGCAAAAATAAGGCACAAGATTAGAAAAAATAAGACAACAGGTTTATAAAGAGATATAAATTGTATATGTGTAGCTGTAGGCCTTTTTTTCTTTTTTTCTTTTTTCTTTTCAAACATCCGCAGAATTGAACAATGCTGGAGCAGTCAAAGATATTTAAGAAGAATGTTGGCCCTTTAAAGGGATACTTTAACTAAAAATGAAAATTCTGTCATGTTGTCTATTTTTTCCCCCGAAATATATTTCTTCTGCTCAAGAAAGTCATGCAGGTTTGAAATGATGAGGGTAAATAATTAATGACAGCATTATAATTTTGTGTCTATCACTTTAAAATATAGCATTAAGGATTTCTGGAAATTATACAGAATATAATTTATCCTTTGGAATCATACAGATACAATCTAACAGATCAGGATGTAGTTTTCTGGTTGCTCCATTGCATATTAAACACTGAATGTATGTTACACAATAATCAAGTCAATAGAAAATGACAATAATAGGGACAATGAATAGACACATTTACATAGTCATCCAGGGATCATACAGAACTTATAACTCTACACATAATTAAATGAAATTGTTTATTAAACATCCCTGCATAATACCCCAAGATATATGAATATGATATATATAGACAAAGTGGCACCACTCAAGACTCAAGTCCCATTATTCATCTACAGTCTTCCTGGTTTTATGGATCTGTTTCCATTTTCACATCATTGTCTTCCAAGTTAAGATTTAAAGATTTATATTCGGAGAGTAATTTTAGGATGTCAGGTCTCTCACTTTTCTTGGCCTGTGTGATGATACTTTCCAGGATGGGCTGCATGGAATAGGCATATTCCACAATGCTTCTAGTTTTACCCTTTTCTCCTGGGTACACATATCCACCAGTGTGCACACCAATCAGATAGCAGTGTTCATCAAAAACTGGAGAGCCAGAAGATCCGTGAAAGAAACAAGAGTCATAAAGGATCTGGTTGTCATGCCATTCCCATTTCTCTTCCAAAGACTGTTGTGTCATCACATGAATGAAATTGGCATTCTCAGATTTGTGTTTCTCTTCAGCCTCTTGTAGATTCTCTTTCTCAATGATGAAGCAGGGGTCCATTTTCTTGACCCCTTCTCCTGGATGTCCCACAATGCAGATCTGACCTCTGTTAGGATGAGGGCCATGAATGTATCGACTGAGCAATCCAGGACCGTTAGCAATTTCATCAGTGGCTTTCAGTTCAAGAAGAGCAAAGTCAAGATACCTGCCCATGTTGTCTTTGCCATAATAGTACGCTGCAACCTGTTCCTTGATCGGCACACACTTGGTCTCATTTGCTTCCAAATCTTCATATCCAAATACAGCAATGAATGTCTTTGAAAGCTTCCTGGAGAAAGGGTGAAATTCTCCAATAACATGAGCATTAGTGAGGATGAATCTGTCAAAGAGTAAGAAACCGGTTCCTATGGCGGGTCCCTCCACTCGAATCTGACACACAGAGTCAGAGAGTCTCATGAGCTGCTTCACTTTCTTCACCTCCAAGAAATTTTCAACACTTTTTTGATACTTTTCTTTGAAGAACTTCTGGACCTCAGACTTGTTCTTTAGGTTCTCTCGCTGCTGTAACGTCTCCAGTAAATATTTAAACTGATCACGCAGAATTTTCGCAATCTCTTCAGATTTGTCTATGGGTTTAACTACATACCGCTTGGTTGAAGGATTGGTCGACTTTGTTGTGTTTCCATTTTGGTTTTTTTCTTGCTCAGTGTTGATGGGATTCTGGCTTGGCCCGGCATTTTCTGACACATCAGCATCTGAAGCTTCATTAGACTCAGTTTTGACAAGAGTCGCATCCTCCTGACTTTCTGGCTGATTGTTGTCACTGATAACAACTACCTGGAAAGTCTTTCTGTCAAGATTGTCTACAGGTAATGAAAATTCATATTTCGTCTCTGTACCAGACTCAGAAAGTCCACAGTGTTTCATGAAAATTAGATCTGTGAATCGTCCATCCCGTTTAAGAGCAGTTTCGACATTCTCTCCTATGAATGCAAACACACAAACATGGCGAACACTTTTCCTCAAAGCTTTGCTCTTCAGTAAACATGTCACTGTTGGCCCTCCTTCTTGTTCAACCAAAAAGGTGACTAATGTTTCAGGTTTACTTTTACTGAGTGAAGGATCTGCAGTGGTTTGTTGATTTGTAGAACTATTTCCATCCTTTTGGATGAAGTTTATGTCTAAGATCTCATCTTCTTCAATAAGACAGCAGGGGAAATCTGTCTTCACAGCAGCTCTAGGATCTTTTCTATTGGATCTTTGGATGAGTATTTCTTTCTGTATGTTCTTCTTTTTGTCTTTTTCATTCCTGAAAATTTGGCTTGTATTAAGAGCCTCAAGCACAGTCATGGAAGTTGTACATAGGTCAATAGGTCTTAGAGTTTAAACAAAACTGGAAATTGTGTTTTTTCTCTTTAGCTTCCTGTTAAATAAAAAAAAAAAAAAAAAAAAAAAAAAAATATATATATATATATATATATATATATATATATATATATATATATATATATATATATATATATATATATACCACTGTCTACATCTTTCTACAATAATTTAAATAATAAGGTAAAAGGTAAAAACGCACTGTTACGGATCTATCACACCAAACGTGATGCCGCAAAGGAAAACAAATGTCTTTTCACCCTGAGAGGGAAACTAATATACCTCGAGAAAATACAGAACACTCAAAAACATCTGCTATAATTTGACAAGTCGGAATCAGTGATATTTTCTTAGTTCAAACAGAATATTATTGATTATTGATTTATTACCATTCCACCTCATGTTTTTTATCTTTATATCTACAATGAGAGTAAAAAAGCTGCGAAAGAACAAAGATTTCTATAAAAATTGTTTTCTATAAGAATATCATAATTTAGTCAAAAATCCTAAGGAATTAACAGATTTAGCATAATGAATGGTTTTATCATTGTGTTCCAATTAAACACAGATGCTGTCATGTGCCCTGTGTGTTTGTGAACACTTTTCTTGTTTCTTCTCTTATGCCATGTTTTGTAGTTCTTTGTAGTCATGTTGATTAGTCTACCCAGGTGTGTCTAGTTAGTTTCCTTGGTTACCCTGGTGTGTTCCCATGACAATTTATCCACGCCCCCTTGTTAGTCACAAGGAATCTTTTAGTACCTCACTATTTGATTCAAATCGATTCTTGAGGTCACGATTCTATTCAAAATCCATTTTGAATCAAATTTCGATTCGAGATGTGCATAGATTTGAATGCAGTTTACTGTTTTTGTTACTTTTCTTATTTGACTGCGGTAGACAGTTTAATAGGTCTAGAAGAAGAAAAAAATCCTACTGAATAAAATGTGAACCTTGACATTTATTTAGTTTTTCTTCCCATTTTAGTCAACCCAATTATAAAACTTAGATTCAAATTTGTTCATTTAAAAGTGGAAATTTCAAGCTTTATATAGGCCTAGGTAGATTATATTTTGTTTCAGTTTATTTTTGAGACGCGCTCCAGTTCACGGAGATCATCTGCCCTGTTTTATGGTGGAAGCTAAAATGAGAGCTAAAAGTCTCTGGTCCTAAAATAAACAAGTCCTAAACAGTATTATTTTAAAGACTTCTTTAAAGTCATTCAGTTTTACTTCTAAAACATTTACAAATTGTCCTCTAAATTTGTCAAATCTGAACTGTAGCATGATTTGTTAGCTTTTAATACATAATAATAGTTATAATATTAATCCCATGATATAATAGCAATATATTGTAAAACAAATGCACTGAAAAATAAAGGAAACTTTCATAATTAGTTTTGTACTAATTTCTATAGGCTACTTCACATTAAAGATGTGATTGGGCCAGCCCAGTGTCAATCAAGAAAAGAACCAATGGGCCGCTGATCTACGCGTTTAATGAAAAATGTCAAAAATAACTAACGCTGACTTTTTTTCTTTTTTTTTTTGACCAATGCATTACAATGGCACTAACCCAGCGCCGCCAATTAAGCAAAACAAAACGAATGGGCCGCCGATGTACGAGTTTTATGGTCCGTTAAGACAAAGACAAAAAAAATAGCCTATTAGATGCCAAAAAGCACGTCTGCCCACCGGGAATCTCCTATCCTACATGCGTGGACGTCACACTTTAAATCCTACCTGTTGCCTTTGACCATCCACTTATTTAGCTGCTGGCGCATCAGTTGACATGCCATCTCC
Source organism: Abramis brama (assembly GCF_963993115.1). Classification (NCBI taxonomy): domain Eukaryota; kingdom Metazoa; phylum Chordata; class Actinopteri; order Cypriniformes; family Leuciscidae; genus Abramis; species Abramis brama. The sequence goes on along the minus strand of NC_139967.1, from coordinate 5,841,401 downwards.
TTTTGCCTCTTTATTTTTTTTTTTTTTTTTTTAGTCCTGACAGCTTTTTTGCTTTATCCATCTTTTTCGACTCTACCTGCTCGCTCAGCGCTCACGGCGCCCCCGCCTGCTCGCGATATTATCCCCCCTCTCTGTCAAAATTCTATGATGGAATCTTATGAAAATCCTACTCTAGCCTGTTAGTCCTCTAAAAAGTTATATAACATTGAGGAAATGCAGAATTTATTTAGAAACGCACAACAGCAGCTACGTATAGATTTAAAAAAAAAAATATATAAAAAAATACCATCGCTTTGGCGCCCCCCTGGTGCTGCGCCCCTATGCGCCGCATATAGCGCATACCCACTTTTTGCGCCACTGATTATATGATATCTATGGAACTATCTACAGCATCCCGGAAGCTTACTGAAAAAAAAGTAAGCAAACTGACTACAGCGAGACTAATGGATTAAAACACATTTTGGTAAGTATTTTTTTTTATTATTAACTTAAAAGTGCCTTGTTAGTTTTGTGTATTATAATGCTGTTGTGTTGTTTAACTTACAATATTATATCTCCTATTGTGACTAAGTTAGTTTGACTTATCCTTTTCAAGCATTCTAACGCTAGCACAGCCGCAGACAATGTCATCAGAACAGCAACACCTAAATGTCACACCACTTTAGTCACAATAGGAGATATATTGTAAGTTAAACAACACAACAGCATTATAAATTGTAAGCTGAATCTCTGGAGGAGTGTCATAATATTCCTCTGTCACATATAGCTGTCAATCACCTCAATGACCTCACTCTTAAAACTGACATTTTCCGAACAATCAAACAAAATTTGCCCTCCAACTATAGGCTAATGCCTGTAATGTCTGTGATCTAAAGAAAACCACCATTATAATAATTATTTTAATTATTATTTTTGTGTATTATAATTTATAATACACAAAACTAACAAGGCACTTTTAAGTTAATAATAAAAAAAAATATACTTACCAAAATGTGTTTTAATCCATTAGTCTCGCTGTAGTCAGTTTTTTCGAGATTTTTTTTTTTTTTCAGTAAGCTTCCGGGATGCTGTGTAGATAGGCTAGTCAGATATCATATAATAAAGGATTATATGGATATATATATGGATATATGGATATATATGGATATCTATGGATAATTCTACAAGACGGGCTTTGGTTCTACTAGCGATTTGATTGGAGACCAACAGCCAATCACAATTGACCTTTAATTTTCCGATTGGTTGATTTTGTGGCACTTGCAAGTTGAGCGAGCGTGTGTGCCAAGAGTTGAGCGCGCACAGAATTAAGAGGTTGAGAGAGAGAGAGGGACTTGACAGGAGCGCAGAGAAAAATTTTGTGAGAGAGAGCACCTGAGTATACTGCGTGAGAGGGGTTCTATTTCTAGCATGCACGCGTTTTCCGTGCGGCTCGAGCCGAGCCTGAGAGGCGCGTCTCACGCAGGCAGTGTGCAAACTCTAACCTGTTAACATGGGAGCCGAAATAAAAACGGACACGCCACGCAGCTGAGACGCTTACCCCTCATTTACACTGCACACGCCTGCGGCACATTACGGCTGTGACAAGGTTTTATTCCGTCCTCCACGCGGTGCCAACTCACACCAGGAGCATTTCAGAAGCGGAGCGACTGGATGCGCGAGACCACGTGATTTGCCTGTCAGACGTGGTTTTTCTTGATTTTTGAGTTTCTACCATACAGTCTATGGTTTCTACCAAGGATATGGTGTTTAATATGTTTGGGAGTTTGCACAGGGTGTTTATTTTGAATTTGACAATGTTTTTTTGACTTTTATTTTGTATTCCCGGTGCGACTTGGACGCGCGTCCGTCAAAAATAGACTAGGCGCCTATATTTAGCGAAGCGGCGCGGAGAGCCGCTTCTGGGAAGCTTCTGAAACACGCCGCGCCGCGGCCAGTGTAAACACAAGCATTGACTAGAATGGGCGCGATCAGCTCCGGTAACCGTGTTGCAGCCGTACGTCCAAGTCGCACCGGGAATGGAAACTTGTGCAGTGTAAATGAGGGGTTACGCCACGCATCCAGTGTGTCACCGGCCTCACAGTCCAACAGCTGCACGTCCTCTGCGCTCAGCTGAGCAAGTGTTGTGTGTTTAGGCCTGCTGTGTGAAAATGAGTTGACTGAAGTGCATGAATTAACTTTTAACATTTGTATGTGTTTATCAGTTCAGTTTATCATCCGTTTTGTTCTATGATCAGGTTGAATTGTGGTTTCCCAGTGAAAGAGATCTTCCTGTCCTGGATGACCCAACCGAATCTCTGAGCTATGACAGACTAGCCAACCTTAAGAATGCAACATGAAGGATTCTGACTACTTTAAAGGGGGTCATAATATTATTATTATTTATGTTTTTTACTATCCTTTTTTGCATTTTTTACATTTAGAAAAATTCACAAAACAATCTGCATTGACATTCCTCTCATACCTGTTAGATACTTAAAATAGACTTCAGCTCTTGGGATCCATCTGAGGTGCTGAAGATCAGAAAGAGTTATTTTTCCTGAACAGTTTCAATAAATGGCCTTTTCCTCGTGATTAGACTGACCTCTTTAATGCTTCGAACAGTTTGAACATCACTGAATACAGTAAATGCATTAATATTGATGGCTTTGAAAGCCTGTAATAGTTCACTAAAAATGTTCTGAACATATAATCTGTGTCTTTATGTGTATAGTTTTTCTTCAGTCTGTTTGCGAGCTCACACTCATTTTCACTGATGCTGGACTATCTGAGCTTGCTGCTGTATTTCTGCTGCCATCCTGAACCGTCTCAGGGCATCACCAGAGCGCTGGGCCTTGTGATCGGACACACACTGCACTACAAACACACCGGCCCACTCACACAGGTACACACACACACACATTTGTATGGCTATCTATGTGAGGATATTCATTTATATAATGCAATCACTATCCTCTTACCCAAACCTTAATTATCACAACTAATTGCCTAACCTAATTCTAACCTTAAAGGTGCTGTATGTAACTTTTTCACTCCACTAAAGCATAAAAATACCATAATATGTTTGTGGATATTTAGGAAACTATTGCTGAGTTCACATACTCGTTTCTCTGAAAAACACTTCTACAGCAAGTTATTTTACTTTGAAATGTGCATTCCGTGTTGGAATGTCTGTTTTGGTTTTGGTCTGTGTGATCTCGCCCACTTCCAGTTCACCCAATAGTATTTCGACACCCTGGGGTGCCAGTTGGCAGGAGAAACAGCGCATTGCAGCCAGCAAACAAACTGGATCAGAGATTGCAGATTCTACCCAACCTAAAAAGCCTCGATATCCATCTAAAAATCTCTAGAGATCTAAATCTAAATCTCATCTAAGTCTCATTCGATAGCATATTAAAACAAGCATATTATAAATCAACTCACAGTGTGTAAGAATCCACGGCTTTCATTGTCAATTGCACTCGTTTCTGTTGCGTGTCCTCCTGCAGTACCTATTTCGACCACCAGCTGTCATTCTTACAGACTGCACCTTTAACCCTAAAACAAAGTCTTAACCCTCAAACAGCCCTTTAAAGGGGCGCCAGACAGTGAGAACTGGCCAAAACGTCCTCACTTTACTCTCTTTGTTCTCACTCTGATGGTCTACAACTCAAACTGATCCTCACAAGATAACTGTACAAACGCAAACACACACAGTGTGACACAGTTAACACTCTTCTGAGCTGAGGAATTTGTGGGTGAATTTCACAAAACCTGTCAAGCGGTTGTTGGGGTCATATTTTACACCACAATCAAAAGAAAGAAAATGTAAAGTAAATCGCTTTGGATAAAAGCGTCTGCTAAATGATTAAATGTAAATGCTTATTGTTTTCTACTTTTCATTGCTGTAATGTGCAAAAATAATCCATTATTTACTCTTGTATTGGTTCAAACCACTGTTCCTGCTGTAGTCTGTGCCGTATATGGAGGGCGCTGGAGTCGAGGCTGATGAAGAGGAGGAGAGAGGGGAGGAGCTTGATGAAGAGGAGGAGAGAGGGGAGGAGCTTGATGAAGTGGGCGTGTCAGTTGATGATGTGCTCAGAGTCCTGAGTCGTGGAGATGATTACGTCTCTTCACATCTGAACCGATTCCAGCCGAACCGCAGGAGCAGAGATGAATTCAGAGAGGTAGAATATAACAGTTCTGATCTTTGAACTATTTTAATTCAAAATATAAACAAATGAGAAACTTTTCGATTTAAAATAGCAAGCAAGATGGCAAAAATACTTAACAAATCCATAAACATAGCTAACAATTATAACCATAGCCAACAGTGTGCATGTGTTAGTCACTCTCATAATAGTCTCATAAATGTAGAGCTATTTTGTGAAATCTTTGTCTGTCCAGTGATGTTCACTGGAATGTTTTTCACTCAGTTTTGAAGCAGAGCAACATAATCTGTGTTTCTGTAGATCAGCAGATGATCCAGAGTCTCTACAGGACTGTATTTAATGTGTTGTCATGTGTTCAGGAGCTGCTGAAGGTGTTTAAGGAGTTGGGTTTTAAGGGTGAGGAGAAGATTGCTTTCTCCACACTTTCCCAGCATCCCTTTCTGCAGGATCTAATAGAACAACCCAGTCTCATATAAAAACGTACCCTGACTACATTGGTCCAAACGTAGAGGGTTACAATAATGGCCCTTAAATTGTATGACTGTGTTACGATGAGGCAAGGACGAAGCAGAGAGAGAATCCAAATGCAGCAGTCATTTATTTAAACAAACAGGTAATCCAGGGTAAATAACAGAACAACGGAACTAAGGACAGGAACAAGAAACAGCTACAACGACCGACAAACAACAACTGAAGCACAGAGGTTTAAATACAAATGCAAACAAGCTAAACAAGATAACAAGGGGGCATGGTAAATAAGAAACACCTGGGGAGACTAATCAACATAACAGGGGACTGCTAAACACGGGACAAGACAGGAACACAGACATGAATCATTACATAAACCCCCCCTTAAGAGTGGCTTCCAGACACTCCCAAGGAAACAATAGTCCAGGAGGGTGGTGGAGCGGAGGCGGACCCGGGGGTGGGATGGAGGGCCAGGCCCGTGGAGCGGAAGAGAACCTGGAGACTGCGGCAGAACGGAAGGCCAGGGTGGAGCAGGCAGTGCCGGCGACCAGGGCGGAGCAGGCAGTGCAGGCGACCAGGGAGGAGCAGGCAGTGCAGGCGACCAGGGAGGAGACGACCCCTCAGGCGGCCAGGGAGGAGACGACCCCTCAGGCGGCCAGGGCGGAGACGACCCCTCAGGCGGCCAGGGCGGAGACGACCCCTCAGGCGGCCAGGGCACAGGAACAGACACCGGCTCAGGAACAGGAACAGGAACAGACACTGGCTCAGGAACAGGAACAGACAACGGCTCAGGAACAGGGACAGACAACGGCTCAGGAACAGGAACAGACACTGGCTCAGGAACAGGAACAGACAACGGCTCAGGAACAGGAACAGACACCGGCTCAGGGAAAGGAACAGACACCGGCTCAGGGAACAGGAACAGACACCGGCTCAGGGAACAGGAACAGACACCGGCTCAGGGAAAGGAACAGACACCGGCTCAGGGAAAGGAACAGACACCGGCTCAGGAACAGGAACAGACACCGGCTCAGGAACAGACACCGGCTCAGGGAGAGGAAACTAACTCAAAATATTGATTTTTTTTCACTAAAAATGAAAGAAATGTCCGCTATGTTTTTTGTTCTCACAGCCGGAATCTTGAAAGTCACGTGACTCGGACGGAAAACAATAGGAAAAGAATAGGCAAAAAAAATGTAACAGTCATACAATTTAAGGGCCATTATTGTAACCCCTCTACGTTTTGCACTTTGGACCAACGTAGTCAGGGTACGTTTTTATATGAGACTGGGTTGCAACGAAGGATCCTCACAGTACCTGCTTCCTGTGAGTACACACACAAACATGTGATCTCACACACATACTACAACAGAGCTTAGTTGTGAGAGCTAAGTACACTTCAAATTAATATATAAAAATGCTATTTTAATGATTTAATGATCTTAAAATGGAAGATTCTAGGCACTAAATGTATTAAAGTCCCCGATATACTACAAGCGAAATTAAAGAACGAACTAATGTGACGTAATTTCTAACAAAACGAAGTTCGTTGTGGGAGTTCGAAACAACTTGCCAAAGCGAACGTTCCAGAAAAGTTCGCCATGGCTGGTAAACACCTTTGTACTACCATTGGTCCGTGGTGATAATGAAATAGGTAGGTGTGCGTGGAGGCTCCGCTTTCCAATTTTCTTTCACGTTAAAATCTTGTCCAGTTCATTTCTCCTGTTCAGTCTGTCAAGTTCAGACGTCCATGAGTGAAAACATGAACACACTGGAGAGCTTCTTTGTACTTCTGATGAAACGAGACACTGACACTGTTTTTCATGTTTAATACGGTAAAGCTGCTTGATTTTAAGCTAATTATTGTCTAAAGTGTGCCGAATTGCAGAGCTCGTGCAAACATATCCATGTTGCTATGATCAGATGCTTTTCTTATTGTGGTGAAACGCAAATTATTGCTGTGGTCCTTTTTGACCACGCCCCCCCTAGGTAACATTTGCCATGGAGCGTGTATATAAGGCGAGAGGTACGGTAAAACGGGTATTGCGTCATACCTAGCGATCTCACTTCCACCGTCTCGTTGCGCTGCATGAGGGGTATGTATGGGTGTTTTCACTGTGGTTGTCCGTGTGGTAGATGCTAAAAGCGATATACTCACGCTACTCATTTGGCATCGATTTCCTTAAAAAAATATCGATATAAACTAAAAAAATTTAATTGGGGGTGTATGTATCACTTTCAGCTGTTTTAGATTACTTCCTTAAATTACTATGTGCCCCTGGCTGTACCTGGCGGTGTATTGAGCTGGCCCATGTCACGTGACAGGAGACGAGCGAATGAGCGACATTGTGCGACACAGCCGACAGCGACACACACACACACAGCCAAACAAGGCCACCAGCCCAGTAAAGTGTGACGACATATCTCGAGTGCACTAAAGGCGTGATGGTGTCAGATCGTTTTCTAGTTCATTTTTCCAAGTTCATTTTCTCAGGGAACAACTGTCTTTGTTATGCAGGTTTATAGGATAAGTAAATCCTTGTTTATTAGGATCTTTATGACGTCTTGTTTTTGCTTCAGTGAAGTGTTACATGTTTACTTCTACAAAGAGGCTCGAAACATAACATTGGTATGATGTATTGTTTTTTTTCCTTTTAGCTTTTTTTACCAAGATTGGTCTTTTTTCTTCTTTTTTTTGAGAAATAAGAAAAGTGAAAATGTGTACGTTTTTGTTCATATTTAATTTAATTCATATTTATGTTATTTATTTTAATTTTAATTTTATTATGTATTGACTATAATACATTTTGTATAAATGGTCTGTATTTGTCTTGTGATTTGTCTTAAATGTAATAATATTTTTACTGACAAAAATGTAAAAAAAAAAGAAAAGAAAAAAGAAATTAACGGTATCAGTATCGATATCGATGAAAATGCAAGAAAAAGTATCGTATCGAATCCTAAAAGTGTGGTATCGCCCATCCCTACTGCATGTGATTTCCTTTGTGGGTGATTTCTGCCGAGTGGTGGCTGCCTGATAGATGATGTGTTTTGCACGATTTGGTACGTATAACCTTCTACTTCCCTTTGGCCCTCATAAAGGTAAATGGGGTTATAATTCTTTTGTGTGTTTTAGGAGTTTTAACCATTCTGTGAGTGGGCCTGTTTGGCTTCCAGTTGGCATCCTGCAACATCTTGATTTCAGCATGTCTTGCAACACTGCTGTTTTGCTTTAATTTTGTTTTGTTTAATGATTTGAGTTGTATTTTATTAATTTGCCTTCTCTTTTTGTTTTGTTTTCTATTCCTTTGTTGTGTTCTCATTTGTTTTCTTTATTTACTTCTGTCTTTAACATTGGCTTTGCTTTCGTTAAATGCATGTTTTGCATCTGTTAAGTTTGCATTGCATTCGGTAACGCTTGTTTTGCCTTTATTGTGTTTTCTTATATTAATTTGTTTTGTACTTATTGTGGGTTTTTTTTGGCTTCATTTATTTTGCTTTACATTTGGTAACGCCAGCTTTGTATTTATTAACTTGTCCTGTTATTTTGTTTTGCTCATTCCTTTATTGCAATCAGTAACGTTATTTTGTTTTTATGGTTTTGGTTTTGTCTTCCTTGATTTGTTGCAAACAGTAGAGCTTGTTCGCAGTTGGTCAGTGTTGCTTTCATTGATTTTTGTTTTGCCAAATTGATGTTTGGTTTGCTGTAATTGATTATTTTGTGGTAATTGTAACCCGTTTGTTTTTGTGTTTTTGTATTTAGTTGTTCGTTGACATTTCTTTTTTTGCTGTGACCTTTCTTTTTTTCTTGTACTGGAGCTGGGGCCTGGAGAGGGCAGGCTGACCCTTCCCGTGTGGTTATCTGACTGTTCACCAGAGTGGCGTGGAGTTGCCGTGAATCCTTTGGAGGGTGTGAGTGTGGTTTGGGGCACGTGTGTGGTTATTATCATTATTACTACTACGGGTATTCTTGAAGCCCGGTGTCAAGCCTGCCGCCCTAGTGGTAGCCCAGCTCTTTTGTTGTGGTGTTTGTTTTTGTTTCTCTTTTCTTGTTTGTTTTGCAGCAGGTGGTGTTGCTTGCTGTGTGGATTCTTCTTGCTGTTATGTGCGATTCGTTGAACGAGACAATTTTTAATAATTTCTTTGTTTAATAAAGATGTACCAGTTTTATACAAGGTACCCATGCCTCTTGGTCATTTCCTGAGAAATCGAACCTATGCCCCTTGGGCTTTTCCCAGAGTTAGTTCTGGGTGGCATAGTCGTTATCTTTTTGGAATCCGTAATATCATTTAGAAATTTAAGTGCTGCTGTTCGCCCTTGTGATACCTCGCATCGCCACATTATGCTTTATTAAAATGCTTGCTGTTTTCTAAATTGTGTATATTTTGTTATTGAGACAAAAACATGCAGCATATTCTTCTAACCGTTGCTTTCAGCGGTGTGGTTGCGTATTTTGAACTTTGTTTTACCACAAAGCGAAGAACGAAAAAGAACTTTGCTGGGAGTATAATGGGCCTTAATTCTGCTTGCATTAAAACATCCATTTGAAACATTTAAGAAAGTTTTAGTGCTTTCATTCCATGTTCCACACAAACTTCCAGTTTCAATAGGAAATAAGTCAACACAGGACAGAAAAATTGGATATTTATTGTAATTTAATATGTAAAAAATACAAATTAAGTTCGTATTTACACTAAAACAAGAGTTTTTATTGATTATGATTACATGTCTTTAGGACATTCACAGAATTTTCCAGACCAAACAAACTGAAGATCCTTGAAGCTTCTCAACATGATTAACACTCAATAACACCACACACCAACACATGAATCACACAAGGTACATGCTAATAGAATAATACATGTAAGTGAAATAAACATTAAAGCTATATTTGGTATAATAATGGTTTTATTTAATGTAATTTACATCTAAATTCATCATTAAGAGCAGTGATCTGCTGAAATTTTCCTAAATGTTTCTAAATGTATTTACTATAATATTAAAATACTTTTAATGTATTTAATTGTATTTTGATTGTAGCTGTGTATTCTTGTCTATTATTACAGCAATTCTGGTGTATTTGTGTGATTCAGAGATGATTGATGGTGATGCTTGAACACGATCGCTTGCAACAAAAGCAAAACATTAAGATAAATAAATGTAAAATCAGCATAAAATCCTCAACACAAATGTAAAGTAAAAATTTTATATATATATATATATATATATACTGTGCAAAAGTCTTAGGCATGTTAATACCCCCCCCCCCCCACACACAATGAATACACATGTATAAATAACAATGTAAAGAAAATACAATAAAGAATGAACTACAACTGTATCTTTAGTCTCTGCAAAATTAAGAATGTTCACTTTTTCCTACTGTCTTCGCACAAGTCAGACACACAAACACCTTCAGATGAGATACATGACATTACATTTGTCAAAAATAATGGAAACAGCTCTTAACCTCTGCTTGTGAACACAATCATCTCTAAAGTTTTATGAAAAGTGAAACCCCATAATGACATTTAAAAATCTCAGTCTGATTTTTAGGTCTCTCAGAATAGGGACCAAAAAAATGTGACAGACTTGTGGACAGATTCATTCAAGACACTCTTGAAACCATTTCAACGTCAGTCGGATTCTGTTGATCTGCAGCCACAGATACATTGCTTTTATTTCTGTATTCTTCTAAGTTTTTGACAATCTCATGCAAGCAATGTTTGTTACTGTATGTTTCGAGGTCTTCCAGGATGGACTGCATGGTAAAGCCGTATTCCATAATGCTACAAGTTTTACTTCCTTCTAATTTGTACTTATAGCCACCAGTGTGGATGCCAATCAGATTGCAGTCTACGTCAAAAACTGGAGAGCCAGAAGATCCGTGAAAGAAACAAGAATCATAAGTAATCTTGTTTTCATATGCTGAAAAGTCCCATTTCTGTTCGTCGTACACCTTCTTCATAACATTAAATAAATGCTTATTCTGAAATGCATGTTTATTTGCAGCCTCCTCTCGATTCTCTCTCTCAATGATGATGCAGGGGTCCATTTTCTTGACCCCTTCTCCTGGATGTCCCACAATGCAGATCTGACCTCTTTTAGGAGGGTTTGGATTGTAACAATTGATCAATTTAGGATATTCAGCAATTTCATCAACAGTATCCAATTCAAGAAGAGCGTAGTCAAGATGCCTTCCCCGGTCCTCTTGCTCATGAGTGTAAACTGCAAGTTGTTTAACTGATATGCACTTGATCTGTGAATCCAGGTCTTCATAATCAAATACAGCTGTGTACTGTGTAATATCTGTCGCAAGGTTAGACGATTTCTTAATAACATGAGCATTAGTGAGGATGAATCTGTCGAAGAGTAAGAAGCCGGTTCCTACGGCGGACCCCCCGACTCGAATCTGACACACAGAGTCAGAGAGTCTCATGAGATTCTTCACTTTCTTCACCTCTGAAAAATTCTCAACACTTTTATGATATTCTTCTCTGAAGAACTTCAAAACCTCAGACGACTTCTTTACGTTCTCTCGCTGCTTTAACGTCTCCAGTAAATCTTTAAACTGATCACGCAGAATTTTCAGAATCTCTTCAGATTTGTCTATGGGTTTAACTACATACCGCTTGGTTGAAGGATTGGTCGACTTTATTGTGTTTCCATTTTGTTGTTTTTCTCGCTCAGTGTTGATGGCATTCTGGCTTGGCCCGGCATTTTCTGCCGCATCAACATCTGAAGCTTCATTAGGCTCAGTTTGGACAAGAGCATCCTCCTGACTCTCTGGCTGATTCTTGTCACTGATAACAACTACCTGGAAAGCCTTTCTGTCAAGATCGTCTACATGTATTAAAAATTCATGTTTTGTCTCCATACCAAACTCACAAAGTCCACAGGTTTTCCTGAAAATGACATTGTTGAATCGTCCATCACGTTTAAGAGCAGTTTTGATTTTCTCTCCTTTTAATGCAAACACACAAACATAGCAAACCCTTTTCCTCAAAGCTTTGCTCTTCAGTAAACATTTTACTGTTGGTCCTCCTTCTTTTTTTACCCAAAAGGTGACTAATGTTTCAGGTTTACTTCTTTTACTGAGGAGTGAAGGATCTGCAGTGGTTTGTTGATTTGTAGAACTATTTCCATCCTTTTGGATGAAGTTTATGTCTAAGATCTCATCTTCTTCAATAAGACAGCAGGGGAAATCTGTCTTCACAGCAGCTCTGGGAACTTTTCCTTTGGATCTTTGGATGAGTATTTCTTTCTGTATGTTCTTCCTTTTGTCTTTTTCATCCATTAAAATTTGGCTTGTATTAAGAGCCTCAAGCACAGTCATGGATGATTTACACGCCACTGAATATGTCTCAGAGTTTAAACAAAACCGGAAAGTGTGTTTTTTCTCTTCGACTTCCTGTTAAAATGAGAAAAAAATATTTATGTACAAAAACATTCAAGTGAATTCCACTTAAGAAATGTTTGTAATAAATGATTAATTACGCATGTGTTACAGAAAGTGATCTACCTGCTTCAGAACTTTTGAGGGTCCCTCTTCAACTTCTTTCTGAAATGAATGAGCCGTCGTTTTCTGGGAAAATGTCAACAACAGTGAAGTTAATGCACTGTCTACATCTTTCTACCATAATTTAAATAATGAAAAGGACAGGTAAACGCACTGTTACGGACCTATCACAGCAAATATGATGCCGCAAAGCAAAAAAATATATATATATATTTTCACCCTGAGAGTGTAACAAATATACCTTGAGAAAATACAGTATACAGTACACTCAAAAACATCTGCTGTAATAAGTCAGAATCAGTGATATTTTATTACAGTTCAAACAGAATATTATTGATTTGTTATCATTCCATCTGTGACTTTTTTTCTTATTTCTTCAATGAGAGTTAAAACACTGCAAAAGAACAATGATTTCTATAAAAAAAACTGTCTTCTATAAGAATATCTTTCCTATCTTCTATAAGAATATCATCTTTAAGTCTTTAAGATTTACCATAATAAATTGTTTTATCAGTGTGTTCCAAGTAAACACTGTAAATCCCCTTACAACACAGGATTGTTGTGTCCACATATTGTGTCCAAATATGCCTGCTTCCATACAATAATAGGCGAAAAACTGTATGTGAAACGAGTAGGACACTGCCCGGCCAAAATTGCTGTTTGAATTTAAATAGGCAAATGCTTAAGAGTCTGATTGGATCTTTATTATAGTGATTATTATGTTTTTAGCATGTTATACAGTGGGGAGAACAAGTATTTGATACACTGCCGATTTTGCAGGTTTTCCCACTTACAAAGCATGTAGAAGTCTGTAATTTTTATCATAGGTACTCTTCAACTGTGAGTGACGGAATCTAAAACAAAAAAAACAGAAAATCACATTGTATGATTTTTAAGTAATTAATTTGCATTTTTTTGCATGACATAAGTATTTGATACAGCAGAAAAACAGAACTTAATATTTGGAACAGAAACCTTTGTTTGCAATTACAGAGATCATACGTTTCCTCTAGTTCTTGATCAGGTTTGCACACACTGCAGGGATTCTGGCCCACTCCTCCATACAGACCTTCTCCAGATCCTTCAGGTTTCGGGGCTGTCGCTGGGCAATACGGACTTTCAGCTCCCTCCAAAGATTCTCTATTGGGTTCAGGTCTGGAGACTGGCTAGGCCACTCCAGGACTTGAGATGCTTCTTACGGAGCCACTCCTTAGTTGCCCTGGCTGTGTGTTTCGGGTCGTTGTCATGCTGGAAGACCCAGCCACGACCCATCTTCAATGCCCTTACTGAGGGAAGGAGGTTGTTGGCCAAGATCTCGCGATACATGGCCCCATCCATCCTCCCCGCAATTGGTGCAGTCATCCTGTCCCCTTTGCAGAAAAGCATCCCCAAAGAATGATGTTTCCACCTCCATGCTTCACGGTTGGGATGGTGTTCTTGGGGTTGTACTCATCCTTCTTCCTCCAAACACGGCGAGTGGAGTTTAGACCAAAAAGCTCTATTTTTATCTCATCAGACCACATGACCTTCTTCCATTCCTCCTCTGGATCATCCAGATGGTCATTGGCAAACTTCAGACGGGCCTGGACATGCGCTGGCTTGAGCAGGGGGACCTTGTGTGCGCTGCAGGATTTTAATCCATGACGGCGTAGTGTGTTACTAATGGTTTTCTTTGAGACTGTGGTCCCAGCTCTCTTCAGGTCATTGACCAGGTCCTGCCATGTAGTTCTGGGCTGATCGCTCACCTTCCTCATGATCATTGATGCCCCACGAGTTGAGATCTTGCATGGTTGCAGTAAAATGCAAATTAATTATTTAAAAATCATACAATGTGATTTTCTGGATTTTTGTTTTAGATTCCGTCTCTCACAGTTGAAGAGTACCTATGATAAAAATTACAGACTTCTACATGCTTTGCAAGTAGGAAAACCTGCAAAATCGGCAGTGTATCAAATACTTGTTCTCCCCACTGTATGTTTGGCAGCAGTTCTTTTAACACTAATTGATGTAGTGTGTAGCTTTTCATTTCTTAAAAAACCATGTAGGAAGCATGGCCATATTCCAGGATGACAATGTCAAGATTCATCAGGCTCAAATTGTGAAAGAATGGTTGTGAGGGAGCATGAAGAATAATTTTCACACATGAATCGGCTCCTCTGAGTCCAGAGCTTAAATTCATTGGAAGTCTTTGGGATGTGCTGGAGGAGACTTTACAGAGTGCTGGACTCTTGCATCGTCAATACAAGATCTTGACCAAAAACTGATGCACCTCTTGATGGATATAAATGTTGTGATGTTTTTCCATCAAAAGATGCATACATTTTTGGCCAAGACATTCATACTATATAGAACATCCTTTTTTAACAGTTGCGAAGTAAGATTCAAGCCAATTGTAGTAGCTACTATATATAGTTTGCAATTTCAGATGCATCCAGAATGACATATTTGGGTCCTGGACATGAAAGGTTTAAGAACACCTGGTCTACAGCGTCCTGTTCTCTAGGGCAGCACAAGAAGCTTCTCGATCAGCTCTCAAATTCACTTTCAAATCAAATGACAGCTTTCTCACAACACTGCTCAAATCATTGATGTAGCTTCATCTCAACTCGGTGTCATTGCCTCTGCTGAAAAAAAACTGAAATTCACCATTATTTTCTTGTTCTAAGCTAAAACTGTGCCATTGTTACATTGTTTTGCTGTTGTACAAAAGACATTAAAGTGCTAGATAATGTTTTCTTTATTTGTGGCTTTGAGAATTTCAGAAAACTTTTATATGGTGACATTTGGATTTATACTGATTACATTTTTATTAAGTATAATTGGTGATTTTTTTAATTGGAATGTTGATAACCCTCAGGCACTATAATTCACAGTAAATTTTGACAAATAGCTTTTTCATTTGTTGGCCTAGAGCATTATAAAACAAGTAACAAATATTATGTCCTTACCTGAACATTGGCACTAGCTTGTGATGTCTCCCCAGATTCATTGTCTCTGGCAGTCTGCTTTTCCTGAAAGAGACAAAAATATTTCCATTACAACTAAGCCTAAACCCAACGCATTGTCTAAGCAGAAAGAATGAGAAGAATAACAGTCACCTACATGGCTCTGTTGAAAGAAACTCCGTATGTCTCTCTGCTTCTGTTTTTTGTTGGGTGGTACTTTAGGCATGTTTTTGGCCGTTCTGTGTCTTTGAATGGGACAAATGATGAAGAGCTGAGAAAGATTTTTAACTTGCATAACTTGGTTCTTTTAACAATGTAACCTTAAAATTAGTGATAGTCACTATTATTCTTACTATTCATATTAACTTAAAACAGTACCTTCAAGGCATTTTTCCAAAATAAGTGTTGTAGTATAACCAACAGGACAACAGTGATGTGTGAACTGAATTTGGCATCAATGCAGTGAATTACAGTGAAGTTATTGAATATTTTTAAAGGAAAGGGGCATTTCATTCCTGCCCACGTGTAGAAATCGATATTCAAACGGTTTATTAATTTTTCTACCTCAAAAATAAAAAGGAACTGTTTTCTCATTTTTCTACTTCCAATATTAAATAAATAAAAAAAATGATTGAACGAATGATACACGGATTTAACCTCACTTTTCGTGACATTGGTACAACTTTACATTTTAAACCGTAAGAACGAAAATAGCTCAGAAAAACTAAAGAAAAAACAACCACTGTTCCTTTAGTATTAAACATAATGCTGTTATTTTTTTAATAGTGTGCACTGCAACCTGTAGGCCTAGGCTACATAACATCTCAAATGTGTTTTAGGGTTTCATGACCCTTTAAGAAGTCAGAGACATTCCAAGGTTACATTCCAAATAGTGATATCGTTTAAAAGGAAACCAGGAAATCTTACCTTGTCCAAGTTAAAAGATAATCTAGATGGAGTAGGACAGTGTCTAAATGTGACTTCTTGACTTCAGTTTCTGTTCTCATCTCATTCGGTCCACGCTCGCTTTGATCTGATTTCCTGCTCTTCAGTCCCCGCCCACAGTAAAGGGAATCGAAAGTACTAGAATTTATTATGAAACAAAAGCTATTGACATGCATAAACTCCTAAAAAGACATAAAAATGGTCCTCTTCCTATATATTTGATTTTAGTTATTTAAATGTAGGCTAGTGATTAGCCTATCGATTGTACGGTAAACACTTGCAGAGTTTTTAAAGTAATATAATAATAAATAGGCTTCATAAGGAAAACCTTTATTATTATGAAACTATTTCACTATTATTATTATTATTATTATTTTCTTTTAGACTGAGTAAAGAATTCTTTAGGAGTCAAGAATGAGTCCATATTTTGGCCTAATTAAAATAAATAATTTTTAATAACTTTTTCAAATAAGCTATATAGCCTAATTTGTATTTTTCACAGCATTCCACGGTTCCAGAATAAAATCACAAGAGTGCTTCTGAAATTAGCCTCAATGACATATATTTTTGTCCTGTTTATTGCTATGGTTATCACTGTTGTTTAAAAATTGATACATATCAATATCTGGAAATCCGACCTACGTCTAAACAAACACGATCTCTGATTCGCCTTTGAATTCAAAGTAGCACAAGGTGAAGGTGACACATTTGCCCACAAAGATAGCTTTTTAATGCAATTTTTTTTCTTTAAGAGCTTCATTCAGTTGTGATTGAGGTAGAAGACATTAAACTCTTCCTCAAAGCAACGAAAAATAAGAAGGGAGTACGTGTCTGTGAATATTTTCCAGGCATCATACAATTTGTTGACACAACCAAATTGTTTGGTTTTATTTTTGGGAGGTGATTTTTAACTGCACTAAATCTAATCTAGATAGAAATATTAGAACCTCTCATATACCTTCTAGAAATTCATGATGCATGAACTGTAATGTTTGGAGACGCTTAAAGGGGAAGCAGAAACAGTATACTTGGACTCAAGTGCGTGATAGAAAAATTTCTATTGGCAAGATTGGACAGATTAAGTTTTTAAACACCATCACAATATCATAAGGAACTGTCACATTGGACCATTGTATGGTCAAATGTTCGTTTTTTTAATCTTTTAAAACTTATTGGCAGTTCAACACTGCATTATTAAGTGACAAACATTTTAAAGAATGGTTAAAAAAAGGAAAGGCCCAAATTAAGCAGCTTTGTTTACAGTTTACTCAAAACATCACTAGAGACTAATTTTAGAATGAGTATCTTAGAGGCTGACATTTTAAAACTCCAAGAATTGGCAGTCTACTGGTACAAGAGGTTTCTTAGACTTACTTTTAGATCAAAAATACCAAAACAATTGGCTGATCTACCTTGGTCAGGTCGAGGTTTCAAAATATGAATCAAATGGATGCTTCAATTCTTTTTTAATTTGGAAAAAAGAATGGTCAAAGTAGAACTAATTATGCTTTACGATCTGGTAGGGCTGAGCAAATATGGGTAGAACTCTTTACTGCCCTAGTAATTCAAAAAGCCTTTTAAAGGTATACATGTGAATTAAACGTGGCACAATGGCCTCCACAAATACACTCATTATAGTCTGTTCAAATTGTGCTCCTGTCTGTCTTGCTGCTGCTGCTGAGTTGGTGCGTCTGTAAGTTTTGTATATCTTTCGGTTTTGAATCATTATTTACTATCATTCCTTGTTGTTTATACTGCTAAATATAACTTACTCAACATCACACATTAACCTGATATCCCTAGCTTCAATCTAAATCGTTATTGCTAGCACAACACGCTAGTAATTCGCCTAGCCTGTCAGCGTGCCATCCGTGCGCGCTCTATTTATTTTTTCTCGCGCGTGCGCGCTCGCACCTTTTACAAGTTCATCAAACAACTTAGGTGAGTAGGATCAGTCAACAAACACGTTGAGTCAATTGCAGCAGGGCAATTGGGTGACGGTGAGACGCTATAGTGGCGGGACAAAACACCGCTCTTCCATTCCGATTACCATAACAAATATATTCTCCCCAATCAGTGAAACACCCACTGTGAATCCTGTTGAATGTGCCCTAGTTATTGGCGATTCTATTACACGGAACGTGAAAATAGACACACCAGCCACCATAGTCACATGTTTGCCGGGAGCCAGAGTGCCTGACATCAAAGCAAATTTAAAAGTGCTGGCTAATGCTAATCGTTAATTCTCTAAGATTATTGTTCATGTCTGTACGAATGATGTTCGACTCTTTAATTAACGTTAAAGAGATGTGTGAACTCGCAAGTATGATGTCAGACACTGTAATTTGCTCTGGCCCCCTTCCTGTTCGCCGGAGTGATGAGATACTTAGTAGACTGTCTTCACCCAAGTGGTGTCCGCAAAACAATATAGAATTCATAGACAGTTGGAAAAGTTTTTGGGGCAGACCTGACCTGTTGAAAAGAGATGGTATTCATCCCCCCTGGGATGGTGCTGCTCTTTTCTTTAGTAATATGGCACATAGTCTTAGGGTCTACTCTGACGATCACTACTCTGATGGGGGTGTTAGCCTTGCGTTCAGTGCACCACAGCTGGCTCTCCGCCCTCAGAGAACATCAATACCTGCTCATGCACTCCCACGGCCCATTCTGTTGCGACTGGTTGGCAACCTTGACCGACTTAGTAAAGTCTGTCATGATATCGCTATACAAATCTATCTTTTTCACAGTCATCTCATGATACCCCAAAAGGATTCTTACTCTACAGCAATAAACAGACTGGGACAATACTATTCAGAGTTTTGAGGGCAGTCCTCATTCTCAATTTATTATTTCTTGCAGTGGCAAAAACTAAATACACCACTCTTATTCCAGCTAAGCTGGAAGTTCCATGGGCCAGATATACAATTACATTTCAAGGCTTACCCTTTCTTCGTTTAATATAAGCGCTCTCTCTAAGAAAGTCAGGTGTTTTCTTCTGAGTGTTGTGGTCTGTGGCTGGCTTCCGCTTGCTCTCTTCAGAAGATCTTACACACACATCTACTCTGAGAGAGATAAAAAAGGCCACATTTTATAATCACTAATAACGCACAATATCTCTACATTTATGCACACGTTGCTTCAACATATTTCCTGCGTGCGTTAATTGTTACATTACTTGCGTCAATGCTTTTACTGTTTGCGTCAATGGCATTAGCAATACACACATTTTTATTGTACATTTCATCAGTTTTCTACATTGAACACAGTTACAGACAACAATGCTCTTGTCCTGCAAAACCCATATTCACCCACACACATAATGCAACATACGTCATCTTTAGAGGATGTGGTGTAGACACAGCGCACAGTATGTGCTTCTGTCACCTTGAATGTCTGATAAAACGTCATGACTCGTAGATATTTTCCAATATCAGCAATTTTAAGATTGCTTTTTATTATATATTTTCTCATAATTTAGATCTTTATCTAAATGTTTATAAGAGAACACTCCATTTCTCTTGACAAGATAAATCAATGTAAAATCACTATAATACTATAATAATTATTAACAGACATAAAAAAGTAAAAAGAATATAAGGAAAATGCATATAAAGATATATGAGTGAAATGAGTATGTATAGATAGTATATGAATACACAAGTCTGTATTAATAACAAATCAAAGAAACTTAAAAAAATAAAAATAATTTTGTCTCTGCCAAATGAACGTTCTGCTCTCTTCGCACAAGTCAGACCCACAAACACCTGCAGATGAGATGCATGACTTTAGTTTACACTTATCAAAAATAAGAGAAACCAAGTGTACCAACTTTTGCTTTTGAACACACAATCACTGCTAAGAATAGGGGTGTGCCGGTTTCAGAATTGGTGATGACGGAATGTGACAAGATCTGGGGATTTTTTGACCAGATTTCAAAGCCGCACCCGCCCGCCATCCGTTGATTGTTTTGCGGTCTATGGACGACGCAATGCTCTGCTGATGCGAGCCGCAAGAAAGCCCTTGTCTGTTCTAGAAAGGATGCAGCAAAGATATTTAATGCTAATGTATGAGGCATAGGCCTATGCTGAGTTTCATTCATTTACGATGAGATGCGCTCTAGTTCAACTTCACAATGCAATGCAAGTGAACGCGGCGCGTCGGAGCCTCGATGTCACGGTTATTATATTGTCTCCTATATTTACTTACATGCAATTGGTTGATGAAACATTTATTAAAATTAAGATACAATTTGTACAAAACGAAATTCACTTTAAAGAAAGGCTTTCTACAAAGCAAAACTTAATGAAGTGGTAAAAATCATGTCTGACGATTTACAAAACAAAACTTCATTAAGTGGTTAAAACCATGTCTCCCGATTGCAAATGTTCATTGCTAATGTTTATTATTGCAAATGTTTTTCATTTGTTTAATAAATCTCATAATGATGGCACATCACTATATCATTGCTTTTATTTCCATCTCAAATGATTGGCGGTCGGTCAGGGGGTACTTGGCAAAGAATCAATACAGTTGGAAACGATGTAGACCATCAATAACACAGACTGTTAACAATTGTTTTTAATTAGTATTTAAACATTCTCTATGATAAAAAATGTTTGTAAAAAATATTTTAATAACACGGTTTTGGCGGTTCACTCTAAAAAATGCTGGGTTAAAAACAACCCAATTTGGGTTATTTGGCAACCCAGCGCTGGGTAAATATTGGACAGAACACATGCTGGGTTATTTTGACCCAGCAGGTTGGGTTTTTATACATTAACCCATCTGCTGGGTTGTTTTTAATCAGTGCTGGGTCAAACAACCCCCATGCTACAGGTTATTCATTTTAGATAATAATAATAATAATAATAAAAAAACGAATAAAAAAATAAAAAAATATTAATAACAATAATAACACTACTGTTTATTGATTCAATTAAAGTGTTTATTCCAGGAAATTAATATAATCATAAATACATTCATGTTTAAAAAAAAAAACAGTTAGACATCTGCAACATAAACGGAGGCCCACAAAAATCATTTGTGCTAAAATGTTGGTATGTTAAAATATTATAAAATGGTAAGATTCTCAAAATTCAAAACTCTACACTTATAAACTGTAAAATAGCCTACAGCTTAAGATTCTATTCACAAAGAATACAATAAAAAACACATAAGTACATACATTGTAATTCACTTAAATAAGCAATCATTTAGTCCTGTGCAGCAAAAATGGGAGGCACATCTCTGCGTATAAACAGTAAGTACATACATTGCAATTCATTTTAAATAAGCAATCATTTAGTCCTGTGTAGCAAAATAAAAACATGAAACTCTATACCTATAAACTGTAAAATAGCCTAGCTAAAAATTATCTTCACAAAATGATTTAAAAAAAAAAACTGAGTCAACTTTTCCAGAGTTTCCCCATTCACCAAAAAACTGTCCAGCCATTCCAAGCTCCAAGACAAAGGGGAATGGTTTTGCTTCTCTCTGCCTTTCCAGGTAAAGCACCATGTTGGTTCCAGACTAAATGAGGGAAAGACAGTATCAGACACAGATAATTATTTAAAAGAGTGTCTTAGGTTTTCATAAGAGCAGTCTTAAATTAGTTAAATACCATCTTAAATTAACTTAAAGAATTAGTTCACCCCATACATTTCCTAATCATTTACTCACCCCAGTGCCATCCAAGATATCCATGTCTTTCTTTCTTCAGTGGAAAAGAAATTAAGTTTTTTTGAGGAAAACATTTCAGTATGTTTCTACACAGAATGGACTTAAATGGCAACCAACTATCCCAATGTTCAAAGAAGGTTCAAATGTCCGTCTCAATGCAGCTTCAGAGTCTCTACACAATCCCAGTTGAGAAATAAGGGTCTTATCTAGCGAAACGATCGGTCATTTAAAAAAAAAAAAAAAAAAAAAAAATGTATATACTATTAAACCACAAATGGCTGATGGTTTCACTAGATAACACCCTTATTTCTCGACTGGGATTGTGTAGAGACTCTGAAGCTGCATTGAGATGGACATTTGAACCTTCTTTGAACGTTGGGATAGTTGGTTGTCATTAAAGTCCATTCTGTGTAGAATAATCCTGAAATGTTTTCCTCAAAAAAACTTAATTTCTCTTCCACTGAAGAAAGAAAGACATGGATATCTTGGAAGACATTGAGTAAATTATTAGGAAATTTTCATTTTGGGGTGAACTAATCCTTTAAAGAGTTGTGAGAAAATGAAATGCGTGTCAGATCCAAGCAGCAATAAAACGATTTATCGTGCAGCCCTACAAACAGGTGTAAAGAAATGAGCCTGCTCTTTTTGTCCCCTGTTGTTTTACTTACTGGTTGTACATCAATGAATGAGGTTCTTGCCTCTTGAATAGTTGGCCGAAAGGTTTTGTGGCCAATCTTGTACACAGGCGGGGGAAGAATGACAGGCAGGATTGTAAGTGCCAGTATGCCTTTGGAATCTAAGAATAGAAAAATGGCAAATTAGAATTTGTTCGTTCATCAGCTTTTAAATTAAACAAAGTGCATTTCTAACTAAGGTCAACTTAGAATGAGTGAAATTAGCTTAAATATATAACAGTTAAATATGTACTCTGGTAATCTGAAAACATTTAGTGTTATTAAAGGTATAGTTCACCTTAAAATGCAAATTTACTCACCCTCATGTCAAATTTACTCGCTTCATTTACTCACCCTCACGTTGTTCCAAACCTGTACAAGTTTCTTTCTTCTGCTGAACACAAAAAGATTTTTTAAAGAATGTCAGTAACAAGATAGTTGACGGTAGTCAATGACTTCCATAATAGGAAAAAAGTACTATAAAAGTCAATGGCTACTGTTAACTGTTTTGTTACCAACATTTTTTTTAAATATCTTCTTTTGTGTTCAGGAGAAGAAAGTCATTCAGGTTTGTAATACCATGAGGGTGAGTAAATGACGACAGAATTTACTTTTCAGGTGAACTATCCCTTAAAGCAGTGCTTCTCAAACCCGTCCTGGGGACCCCATACCACTGCACATTTTGTATCTCTCCCTCATTAAACACACCTGATTCAGCTCATTAGTACAGACTGCAAAATTTAAATTGGGTGAGACATCCAAAATTATGGGGGTCCCAGGACATTTGAGAACCACTGCCTTAAACCAAGAAAGGGGCAAACAAGCACGGCTATCTATGAAATTACATTGACAACGACTAGGCACAGAAGTGGTACCCTATGCCAGCACTACAATATAACTGATTTAAATTCACCCTACATGGTTTGACATTAAGTCTTGTCATGTGCTTGTACTTGGACAAGTAAATTGGCCATTCATGTTTTTGAGCTTATTGTGAATGGTGTAGCAAACTTTGTTAAGGGTTAGGGTTGGCACTGGATGCAACTGTGATTAAAAGATTACCTACAAAGAAAGAGAATTTGAAATGCAAAACTGTTCATCACATATTTACCAGCAATTTTTCAATGAGGCACTCAAGACTCCAGTTGAGGAGATTTGTTGAACAAAAATGTCCATTGCTGTAAAAGAAAAGAAGGAAACATCTGGGCCCGTATTCATAAAGATTCTAAGAATTCTCTCAGAAAACTCTTAATTTAGCTTAAAAACTTTTACGTAGGAGTCTTAGCTTAAAAGCGATTCGGGACCGATCTGAGAGCAACTCTGAGTAAGGAAAAGACAGAAACTTTTATCTTAGTGAGGAGGTGGGGTTGACCCCGTTGCTATGTATGACACAATCTTTTGAAGACTGTGATTGGTTGGTTGTCCAAGAAGGAAAAAAAGAGTGATTTTAATTAAAGGGTCTATTCTAAGTCTTCACTTTGAAATTACATGTGTAATTTTTCCTTATTTGACCGTTCTCACACACACACATTATATATGTGTATATAAATCCTTTCTTTTTTTATTTACCATGCTGTTAATTTCCTAAAAAGGTATTTGATTGGCTTAGAATGATAAAAATTGTTCCACTCTTTCCAATTACACTGATTAATGGCATGTCTATTTAAGTGGTGGTTTGAATGTTGGTTTTAATGTATCAAACATGGAATCAAAACCAAGAAGATCGAGAAAGCCCAACTGGACAGAGGAACAGTGTTTACTGTTAGCCCAGTTAGTGGAGGAACACAAGGCCATTCTTAAAGGAAAATTCGGGCCGGGTGTCACAGCACGGGACAAGAAGCAGACATGGGAGCGTATAGCACAAACTATTAACGGTTCATTCCCCCTGCTTGTGCGCACCAGTGAAGACTGTGAGAAACGCTGGTATGTGTTGCAATCAAAAGCCAGAGAGGAAATTGCAGCACACAAGCGGGAGTCATCACGCACAGGTGAGTGCTATAACACTTTTTTGTACGCTGGCAAACTTATCTCAAACAATTATATGTATAGCCTACTGTACATGTGGTCCACTGTATTGTTTTCTGGGGGGGGGACCACCTGCTAAACAGCTGTCCCAAGTAGCCCAAACCGTGTTCAACATCCTAGGTCACTCAGAAACAAGTATCACCGGTTTGAAGGAGGGCACAGACAGCTCAATGATTCAGCTGGTGGAACTACAAAAATGGTACTTTTAATAAACCAACAGCCAAGTAACACAATATAAAGACACATTTTTATTTAACATAGGCAAGGCCATTTCTATCTGGCATTCTATGAACTGAAAAAAACAAATGGGCCTACATTTATTTGAAATAACAGAGATTAAATGTTTTCTCCTTTCAGTAGCACAGAGCCTTCAGCAGAGAAATGGGGACCGTCTACATCACAGGTGGGCGACCCTCAGCCCGAAGCGCCTCATTCCCTGCCTTCTGCTGCCACCGCAACTGCTCCAACACCATCCCTAGTAGACAAAAAACTGGAGATGGAGATGGATGTCCTAAAGCAGCAGAAAATAGTACTCCATCTACAGGAGGAGTACTACAAACTAAAAATTGAGCTACTCAAAAATAAAACTAATAACAAATAATATTTTTTTTGTGTCTTCATAATATCTTTCTAATGAAAATGTTGGCTAAGGTGTGTCTGTTTAGTCACAATTTTTATATTACATTCACAGTAACTTACATGAAATGCAAATTAGTAAACTGAGCTCTGTAAGGATTCCCACTTTGGGACAGATCCCTCTAGGCCGCTGTCAGTAGCCTAAAAGAGGCCTAGAAATAGGGTTTCGTTCCACCAAGTAGGGCACTACTTTTTCTTTTGCTCAATATGTTCAACGTTAATAAAAGGTATCCAAGCAAAAAGTTCTCCACGCATTTCCCTGCAGTTAATGAGAAAAGTGTATTTATTGGCGCACTATATTGACTGCGTATTGAGACGTCTAAAACGGTTGAGCTCGATTTTCAACCAATCAGCATCGAAAATGTAAGTAGGTCACAGCCGAAATCAAGCCAATATCACTACGCACATGTAAACAGAGGAGGACGTAAGCAGCGCATCTTCATCTGATAGCGGCGATCAAGCTCGATTAACACCTATTTTTTTTACAGTCTATGATTAACACCCGTAAAGTGTGTTCTTCATGTCGGAAAAGATGGTGAGAAAGGTCAGCAGCCCTTTACTGAAGTCCGATGGGAAAAAATCAAGCAATGTGCGTAGGAATGGCTCAAAACGTCGGACACTACGGAGCTAACGTTAGCTATTGCTAATAAACATGTTGCCCTCCTGGACAAACTGGTCTCTGATGTCCCAACAACTACGGGTTTCACCCGGCCTGCTATCGGCGTTTTATAGACGCTTGACTTGTGTGTATGTGCGTCTCAATACGCAGTCAATATAGTGCGCCAATAAATACACTTTTCTCATTAACTGCAGGAAAATGCGTGGAGAACTTTTTGCTTGGATACCTTTTATTAACGTTGAACATATTGAGCAAAAGAAAAATTAGTGCCCCGTTTGTCGGAACGAAACTGAACGATACAGCTCACGTACAGCGGCCTACTCCCTTTTGGAGGGTATTCTTCATCATCCTCTTCATCAGCCCGATTGTCCGTGGGAGGGTCTGCAATTTGTCTAGCTTTACAGATGTTATGAAGCACTGCACAGGCTGTTATCACTTTGCAGACCTTTCCTGGTGCCAGTCGCACCTCTCCATGCAAAATGTGAAAGCGCCTCTTTAGTTGACCAGTACCCCGCTCAGCTACGGCTCTTTTTTTCTTGTGAGCTCTCCGGTTTTCTTGTGAGCTCTGTGGGTTAATGAAAATGAACAGAATTCAGTTGATATTTTCAAAACATAATGGTAGGTTATTTATGGGAAGTAGAGTAGCCTACAAATACTACTGCAACACATTTGTTGTTCTCTAAATTTGAAGTCCACACACATTAAGAAAGGGTAACACTTTATATTACGACCCGCAAACAACTGCGTAAGTAAACCGAAATTACGGTGTACATTTCTGTTATTATAGTGTACTTCCGTGTAGGTATAAGGGAACAATATGTTACGTTTTGGGTAATAAAGGGGTAACAAGCAGATATACAACCTGCAAAGAACTTCGTAAGTAAACCGAAATTACGGTGTACATTTCTGTAATTATAGTGTACCTCCGTGTAGGTATAAGGGAACAATATGTTACGTTTTGGGTATTAAAGGGGTACAACCAGATATATAAGCAAATTATTTATAATGTAATTATTTTAAAACTAACAGGTACCTATTCTGTATATATTCCAGGCAAAAATTGTACATCTGTTGTATATAAAAGTTTTTATCACATTTCTGGCAAAATATGTTCTTGCGCAATGTAGTTACAGGGTAATTTTGACATCTGTGGGTTGTAAATTAAACTTTTTGGCAATGCTATTTATTGGCTTTTCTTACTAAACTACTTAACGTTAAGCCAAAAAAAAAAAAAAATAGTTTTTGCTATGATTTTAATTTAAAACGTACCATGTAGTACTTATACTTACCTTATCACATTGTATTGCAATGACACTTAAATGTCAGGGCAAATATACTGTGTAATTAAAAGTTTTTTTTGTTTTGTTTTTTTAATAAGAGTACCTTTCTCTGTAATTACTGTGCAAATAGTGTTGTTTCGTATTGTTACATAGTAAGTAGTGTTTGTTACCCGTTTCAACTGTGTATTTACAAGGTAAGTGTAACTCCTGCGGGCTGTAAATTAAAGTGGCGCTTGTTACCCCCTTGTTCTGTGTAGTTACAGGGTAAGTGTAACTCCTGCGGGCTGTAAATTAAAGTGGCGCTTGTTACCCCCTTGTTCTGTGTAGTTACAGGGTAAGTGTAACTCCTGCGGGCTGTAAATTAAAGTGGAGCTTGTTACCCCCTTGTTCTGTGTAGTTACAGGGTAAGTGTAACTCCTGCGGGCTGTAAATTAAAGTGGAGCTTGTTACCCCCTTGTTCTGTGTAGTTACAGGGTAAGTGTAACTCCTGCGGGCTGTAAATTAAAGTGGCGCTTGTTACCCCCTTGTTCTGTGTAGTTACAGGGTAAGTGTAACTCCTGCGGGCTGTAAATTAAAGTGGCGCTTGTTACCCCGTTGTTCTGTGTAGTTACAGGGTAAGTGTAACTCCTGCGGGCTGTAAATTAAAGTGGAGCTTGTTACCCCCTTGTTCTGTGTAGTTACAGGGTAAGTGTAACTCCTGCGGGCTGTAAATTAAAGTGGAGCTTGTTACCCCCTTGTTCTGTGTAGTTACAGGGTAAGTGTAACTCCTGCGGGCTGTAAATTAAAGTGGCGCTTGTTACCCCCTTGTTCTGTGTAGTTACAGGGTAAGTGTAACTCCTGCGGGCTGTAAATTAAAGTGGAGCTTGTTACCCCCTTGTTCTGTGTAGTTACAGGGTAAGTGTAACTCCTGCGGGCTGTAAATTAAAGTGGAGCTTGTTACCCCCTTGTTCTGTGTAGTTACAGGGTAAGTGTAACTCCTGCGGGCTGTAAATTAAAGTGGAGCTTGTTACCCCCTTGTTCTGTGTAGTTACAGGGTAAGTGCAGTAAATATACAATAAAGGATCCAATTTAATTTCTGACTTTTATTTTACAAAGACATTTCAAAACACTTTTTCATCTTAATAAAACATTATCTTTTCTACAGTATACTCAAACAACAAAGTAACACATTATATCCCCCCCCCTTTTATTTGCTTCTCTTGCTTTTCTTCTTTCTTTTCTTGCTCTTCTTTTTCTTAACTTCCACTGGGGACTCTGAAGTTGAGGAGTTGATGGAGTCCCATTGGTCTTGCTGCACTGCAAAAATATGAATATATATACATGCTCTTAGCAAGCTACACCTTCAATTTTATGTTGTCGAACAATCCTCCACTCTAAACATTTTGTGCCACCTGATATTACTGTAGTAACTGTAATTTTGAAGAAAACACATTTTGGTGAAGTTTGAGGCAGATCATGGGGGGGTTGTGACATTTTATAGTGATAATGACTGTAGTGCAGCAGAAAATGTTTTTAAAAAAGGCATAGTTGTTCTGACAGCAACAACAAAAAAAAAAGCATGAAACACAAACATGAGGGCTGTGGCACTATAGGAACAGTATATCTTTGTGTCATTGCAGATGGGACAGCAGACTTCATCTTTTCAGTTTCCTTTTTCAAAAAATCACACTCATCTTTGAGCAAGGCGATCTCTGCTTTAAGAGTGATAATCTTATCTTTGAAAGAAAGAAAGAAAGAAAGAAAGAAAGATTAGACGTTTAAATTTTACTCCTGCCCTACTCCAGGGCTTATACTTGTGACCACTTTCCTATTTTTTTAAAACATCAAATTGAAGAACTAAACATCACTGGTACTGTACATTATAAATGCACTTGTTAAAGGATTAGTTCACCCCAAAATGAAAATTTACAACGGACTTCATTGGTCACCATCGTTCAAAAGTCCAAAGTCCAAGTCCAAATCAATGCAGTTTCAGAAGTCTTTTAAGTGTTTAAACGGGCTGTACGCGATCACAGCTGAAGAAGAGGTTGTTATTTAGCGAAACGATAGGTCATATAAAAAAAAGAAATATATAATTTATAGACTTTTTACCTTCAACAGTTCGGATTGAGCTGATCAACAAACGGACAGGGAACTACGTCATCACGTTGAAAGGTCACGCCTGCGCCGGCAATACTATTTGAACTACTATTCATATTCATCAGAATGTTATTCATATACTATTCATATTCATATTCACTGAATACTATTTCTATATAATCGCAAACAATACTATTTGAATTATCCTCCTACGTACGGTCGCATTGTAAACAGTGGGGCGGTACTTCGGCCGACGCAGGCGTGACCTTTCAACGTGATGACGTAGTTCCCTGTCCGTTTGTTGATCAGCTCAATCCAAACTATTGAACTATTGCCACAGCCCTCAGGTTTGTGTTTCATGTTTTTTTTTTTTTTTTTTTTTTTTTTTTTTTTTTTTGCTGTCAGAACAAATATGCCTTTTTAAAAAACATTTTCTGCTGCACTACAGTCATTATCACTATAAAATATCACAACCCCCCATGATCTGACTCAAACTTCACCAAAATGTGTTTTCTTCAAAATTACAGTTACTACAGTAATATCAGGTGGCACAAAATGTTTAGAGTGGAGGATTGTTCGGCAACTTAAAATTGAAGGTGTAGCTTGCTAAGAGCATGTATATACTGTATATTCATATTTTTGCAGTGCAGCAAGACCAATGGGACTCCATCAACTCCTCAACTTCAGAGTCCCCAGTGGAAGTTAAGAAAAAGAAGAGCAAGAAAAGAAAGAAGAAGAAAAGCAAGGGACGCAAATAAAAAGGGGGGGGTTGTGTTACTTTGTTGTTTGAGTATACTGTAGAAAAGATAATGTTTTATTAAGATAATAAAGTGTTTTGACATTTTTTTGTAAAATAAAAGTCAGAAATTAAATTGGATCCTTTATTGTATATTTACTCTACTTACCCTGTAACTACACAGAACAAGGGGGTAACAAGCGCCACTTTAATTTACAGCCCGCAGGAGTTACACTTACCCTGTAAATACACAGAACAAGGGGGTAACAAGCTCCACTTTAATTTACAGCCCGCAGGAGTTACACTTACCCTGTAACTACACAGAACAAGGGGGTAACAAGCTCCACTTTAATTTACAGCCCGCAGGAGTTACACTTACCCTGTAACTACACAGAACAAGGGGGTAACAAGCTCCACTTTAATTTACAGCCCGCAGGAGTTACACTTACCCTGTAACTACACAGAACAAGGGGGTAACAAGCGCCACTTTAATTTACAGCCCGCAGGAGTTACACTTACCCTGTAACTACACAGAACAAGGGGGTAACAAGCGCCACTTTAATTTACAGCCCGCAGGAGTTACACTTACCCTGTAACTACACAGAACAAGGGGGTAACAAGCTCCACTTTAATTTACAGCCCGCAGGAGTTACACTTACCTTGTAAATACACAGTTGAAACGGGTAACAAACACTACTTACTATGTAACAATACGAAACAACACTATTTGCACAGTAATTACAGAGAAAGGTACTCTTATTAAAAAAACAAAACAAAAAAACCTTTTAATTACACAGTATATTTGCCCTGACATTTAAGTGTCATTGCAATACAATGTGATAAGGTAAGTATAAGTACTACATGGTACGTTTTAAATTAAAATCATAGCAAAAACTATTTTTTTTTTTTTTTTGGCTTAACGTTAAGTAGTTTAGTAAGAAAAGCCAATAAATAGCATTGCCAAAAAGTTTAATTTACAACCCACAGATGTCAAAATTACGAACGAACCCCCCCTCACTGCCAAAGGTCCAGAATTTAAGTCGGGTTTTTTTTTTTTTCACTTTTATTTTTTTCATGTGATTACTTTCATCATTGTTTTAATCAATGCTTGTGACAAATATTCTGGGTTGCTATTTCCAATTAATATGATTATTGTAGCTGGACGTGTGTGTGTGTGCCGCGCGTGCAGTTCAGAGAGAGTTCTCGCAATGCACTTTTCAAAGCATTCGCTAAGTGGGCTTAAGCCCCGAATGTTTTGTCAAAAGCCCCGAATCTTTTAGGTTTTTTAAAATAACTTCAACTTTGTTTAATTTCCTCTCAGTCTTTCTGACTGGAGCGGCAAAAAATGAAACACAAGCTCCATTACCGTGCGTGGTGGCGGACGGTAATGCATCGCGCATCACTCAGCTTGTTTGCCAACTGCCATAAAAACTAACGAACGTCGTTGTCATCAGGGGCTGGCGGGCTGTTGTATGTTCACCGGCGTCGTAGCGAGCTTACTGGCTAACCGGCTGAAGTTAATATGGACATATCAAAGTTTTTTATACGGAACACAAACAGTAAACCTCACCGGCCGGAGAGAGATTCAGAAGCAGCGTCAGACGAACCGCGGACAATGTAATGATATGATGTAATGATGCTTACACCAAATTCCAATTTTACCTATGCAGGCTAACTTAAAAATAGTCAGATAATGGTTGCCTCTTTTTAGTTGCCAGGGGTGAAAATGAGTCATCCTTAACATTTTTGGTGTTTTGGATTCACTACAGCTGGAGAACAATTAAATACAAAATAGGTTGTAGCCTACAGCCGTCAGAGCCAGCAGGGCCTTCTCTGCTGGCCCTGTCAAAATAAAAAAAATATTTTTTTTCTATAATTAAATTAATGTGTGTCTGAACATGTCTAAATTCAATTACTGTCTATCAGTACGTTACGATTATATTTCCAGAAAGAATATGGTTAATTTTTGTGAGTCTGAGCTGGATTTTACATATGTCAACTAAACGCAGCTCCGTGGACCAGCACTAGTTGTATAGCTAGCCTTCCGTTGAAGCTGCCGTTTTCCATTTGATCATAACTTTGACTGACGTGTTTTATCAGCCAATCAAATTGTGATGCGTATGACAGAACGCCCCAGAGGCCCAGCGATGTGTCAACGGCTAGCCCGCGCTGATGTCATCGACATGGGTGGGCAGATACAATACATGTTTGTGTACAATAACAATTTTCAGGAAAAATAACATTACAATGTCCAGAAATCAATTTCATTAGTACATTGGGTCATTTTGGGTACATTTGTCATTCTAGATCTACTAATATTGTCAGTACCGAGAATTTCCACGTGACTAAATGCATTGATTCTTATATAATTTATGTGTACTGTGATGGTCTTGTGGTAGAATTTTTGCCACGCGTGTCAGAGGTTCTGGGATCGAATCCACACTCGTATATTTTTTATTTATTTTTTTACAGAATATGTTCATCAGTGGTTGTATATCAAGCAGGGCATTTGTGTGCATTTTGTTTTGTAAGATTTCAACGAATAGAAAGTCTCCGCAATGGCGATAGATTGAAGCGCGCATCTGAGTGAAAACTTTGCGCGAGCCACAAGAGAACACTGTATCCGCGCCACTGATAACAGCGGCAACGAGCACTCAGCTTGAACACCACATTTCAGCGCTAGAATGCATCTTATTCAACAAACGAAAATGAATGTCCTGCTAGTTAACCAGAGATGTTTTATTTATTTGTATTAGGTACATCCGTGCGCGAGATGTTTCAGTGCAGCTTTTATAATGTACAGTGGTGTGCGTGTGCGCTGAGGTTGAAGATCAGCTGTCTCGTTGTTGATGTTACGCAATAGTGCATACAGTGCATGATTGTATTTTGCATGAATCTGTGTGTGTTGTTATGGCGATGGGGGGGGGGGGGGGGGGGGCGGGGGGGGCGGGGGTGTAGATCGTTACTGAAGGCCCTGACTGAAACCCCACGGTACGCTACTGGTTGTAGGCAATACTCTTCTTTTACTGGGTGTAACTATCATCATTTTCCCAGATAGTGTATAGATTTTTAGGCATTCTATTATCTAAAACAGCCTGAAAAATAGTGCATTTAGCTGACGTAAATGGGAAAAAAATCTCCCCGGGGGAGTATGCCCCTGGACCCCCCTAGGTTTGGGCTGAGCCCCGAATGTTTACAACGTCTGGCTCCGCCCCTGGGGTTATATATATATATATTTTTTTTATTATTATTAAAAGGATTTCTATATTTTATCCACTCAATAGTCTACAATATAATAACCATATAAACGTAGCGTAATTATAATAATAAAACATATTGGGATATTCAGTGATATTGGCGGCTGTGCAATATGATTGGAACTGACCAGTGTACTAAATCCATAAGTGTCAAGACAAATACAGCAACAAGCAAAGAGGCATTGACAGCGAGTCAAGAAATGATGATGAGAAGAATTATTATTAATATTTCAGTAAAGTTCATTAAATCTATTCTGTTGTTAGTGTGGTCTTTAAACTTATGAACTGTGTATGGACTGACAAAGGTGTTACATGAGGAAGCAATTTGACAACAATGCAGTAAATATTTTAGGTGCATCAAAAAGCGTGCTCGTTAAGATACCAGCAGACAAGCTAATCCAGCACAAATTAGTGCATAAAAGGTCACCAAAATGAAGTATTTGAACCTCATAATTAAATACAAAAGGAGGAGAAAAACTGCAAAAAGGTCCACTTTTTGAAAAAAAGAACCCCCCCTCTCAATAGGCTGGCTACGGACCTGTTAAGTGTATATGTTGTCACTGTTACCTGTTGTAATTTAGCTGTGACCCCTGGTCAGGACGGAGGTAAGGTGTGAGGAGCCATGGTTTACAAGGATAACCACTGTCCCCTAACAAGTGGCAATTTGCTGGAATACGACGTCCTTCAAACAGATGTCTCAGGCCACTCTCTGCCAGTATCCTGGCATCATGTGTTGCGCCGGGCCATTTTGCAACAATGTCTACAATCTTATAATCTGCACTGAAAACAACTTGAACGTTTATGCTGTGGTACCTCTTTCTATTAACATAAACGTCCTCGTCTTCCGACGGTGCAATAATTCGGATGTGGGTTCCATCAATTACTCCGACAACACCAGGGAAGCCTGCTATATTCATAAATGCAGTTTTTTGAGCCTGCAAGGTGGGAATGTCCAGTGGAAACGAAATGAACTGCGACACAATAAGAGGTTCTGAAAGTGCTGTAATTGTTTGTGTGATCACTCTGCTTACAGAAGGTTGTGACAGACCCAAATCATCACTACTGCATTGTTGCATTTTCCCAGTTGCCAAATATCGTAATGTAGTGATTACTTTCATTTCTGGCGCTATGGCATTTCTGCGCTGTGTCGGAGATGTTAGCGCGTCTCTAATAAGATCAGTCACAAACATAATCCCTGCACGATCTAATTTATAGCATCTTATTAACTCACTGTCATCCATTGTCTGCAACACATTTCTTCTCCTTCGTCTTTCTGCCATTTTCTCCTCTGCTAAAGAAACTCTTAAGCCTCTTAAAAGTCCTCGTCCGTGCTCCTAACAATTTTGCCCTTAAGACCTCTTTTAAGGGTCAAGATGCTTTCTGAATTACTTTTTTCTTTACTAGGAGTTTTTCTTTAATTTTAAGAGTAAACGCCCACATTTCTAAGAATTTTCTTAGAATTTTGTCACTAGGAGCTACTCTTTGCATTAAGATTCTTTATGAATACGGGCCCAGATTAGTAATATCTTTACAAATTTAGCATGTCTTATACAATGTTTTTAAAATTAATTTTTATGCTGGCTCCAGTTAATTTAAAATATATATATATAAATAATTTTAATGAATCATTACTTAATTAAAAAAATAAAATAAATAAACAAAATATTTTTTAACAGCTTAATTAACTATTGTTAATTCACAAGAATGTAAACAGAAGAAATGTTAATTTTGTGGATAATTAAAAAAATATTTTATAAAATTACCTGTAGATATTTCATAGAATATTTTTTATTCATTCCAATGTATTAGTCTATCGGTATAACAATCGCCTGAGGGCATTGTGCCCATTGACTTATTTGATTGCAGTTTCAAGATAAGTAAAAATAATAAATAAATGTTGTTAATGTTTATTCTTCCTGGCAGTTTTTTTTTTAAAATCATTCACGATTCAATGATCATCATAGTTATTTTAATGACTGTGAACCAAATTGCATGACAAACCAAAATAATAAATTGTATTAGGCTATTTAATACATAAGCTTGGTTCCTCCTTAGGTTTTTTTTCCTCTCCATTCTGTCACCTGATGGAGTGTGGGTTCCTTGCCACTGTTGTCTCTGGCTTGCTTAGTTAGGGGCACTTAATTTTCAACAATATTATTGATTTAATTGCACTGACAATATCAGATGAGAACTGAACTGAACTGAATGACTTTTTCAGAGCTGGTTTAAGACCAAATTGTACTTCAGTAACTACTTTGATTATCTTTACATAGTTTCTGAACGTAACTGAAGCAACACTGAACTGACTTCAAATGAACAATGACAGTTTTTGATAAGAATTGTACTGAGCTGGACGATGACATCACTGTTTTCTGCAGAAATGCTTAGCCAAATTGAATTAAGGTGCACGCACCCAAACACAGAGAACATACTGCAGCATAATTCAATATTTTATGTAAAGTACTAACCGTCTATAACTAACTAATATTAGTACTAATATACTAACCGTCACACCCCTAGCTAAGAATTATATGAAATGAGAAACCCCATCCTGAAGACATTGAAAAATCTCTCAGAATTGAAGGCTTGATGTCATGTTTTTGCAAGGGAAAAAAATTCCCTTCAATCAGAATCTTCCATCTCATAGTCATCCTGATTCTCTTGATCTGCAGTTCCATACTCGTAGCTTTTATTGCTGTAGGCTTCTAAGATATTGACGATCTCATACAAACCTTTTATCTTAGCCTGTGCTCTGATCATATCCAGGATGGACTTCATGGAATAGCCATATTCAATCATGCTTCTAGTTTTACCCTTTTCTCCTGGGTACACATATCCACCAGTGTGCACACCAATCAGTTTGCATTGTTCATCAAAAACTGGAGAGCCAGAAGATCCGTGAAAGAAACAAGAGTTATAAGTAATCTGGTTCTCATAAATGTCCCATCTATCTTCCAAACTCCTCTGTGTAATCACATGAATGAAATCACGATTCTCAGATATGTGTTTATCTGCAGCCTCTTGTGTTTTATCTTTCCCCAAGATGATGCAGGGGTCCATTTTCTTAATCCCACCTTCTGGATGTCCCACAATGCAGATCCCACCGCGGCTAGGAGGGGGGCCAGGACTAAAACGACTGAGCAACTCAGGACGACCTGTGATTTCATCAACAGCATCCAGTTCAAGAAGAGCAAAGTCAAGACGCCTATTATTGGCGTCTGTTATGTTACAGTAAGCAGCGATCTGTTTCTTGACCCGCACCAGCTTCACCTTTGAGTCCAGACGTTCAAAATCAAATGCAGCTTCTAAAGAAAGCTTGTCTGGAGACTCGAGAAATTCCCTAACAACATGTGCGTTAGTGAGAATAAATTGCCCAAAAAGTAGGAAGCCGGTTCCTCTGGCGGATCCCTCCACTCGAATCTGACACACCGAGTCAGAGAGTCTCATGAGCTGCTTTATTTTATACACCTCAGAGAAACTCTGAACACTTTTATCATATTCTGCTCTCCAAACTCTTTGGACCTGAGATTTTTTCCTTGGCTTCTCTTGCCGCTTTAATAATATATCCAGTAAAAATGGAAACTGAGAACGCAGAATTCTCAGAATCTCTTCAGAGTCTGGAATTATTTTAAACGATTTAGTTGAAGTATTTGTGGATTTCATTGTCTTTCTCTTTTGAGTTTCTTCTTGTTCAGTGTTGATGGGATGCTGGTTAGGATCAACGTTTTCTTTCAAATCAGCGGCTGAAGTTTCATTCATTTCAGTATTGACATCACTTAAGAAGTCTTGGCTGTCTGGCTCGTTTTTATCACTGATAACAATGATTTTAAAATGCTTTTGATCAAGATGCTCTACAGTGTTTGACATTACATGGTTTATCTCGCTCCCAAAGTCACGGAGTGCACACTGTTTCTTGAATATGTAATTGATGAAGCGTCCGTCACGCCGAAGAGCATCCTTCAGTCTGTCTTCTTTGAACGCGTACACACAAACATCCTCAACTTTCTTCATCAGCTCATTGTTTTTCATTAAGCGTTTCACTTTATCCCCTCCTTTTGTTTTAATGTAAAAGATTACAAAGTTTTCTGATTTATTAGATAATGAAAGCCGTCCAGTTGTTTTTTTCTTTGTATCAACATTTCTAGTATTTTTGATGAAGGTTATGTCTAAGCGCTCATCTTTTTCAATAAGACAGCAGGGGAAATCAGCCTTCACAGCAGCTCTAGGAACTTCTCCTTTGGATCTCTTGATGACTATTTCTTTCTCCATTTTGTCATTTTTAATCTTCTTGAGAATGCTGTTTGTATTAAGA
Organism: Abramis brama; assembly: GCF_963993115.1. Lineage (NCBI taxonomy): Eukaryota > Metazoa > Chordata > Actinopteri > Cypriniformes > Leuciscidae > Abramis > Abramis brama. Next base: position 5,804,079 of record NC_139967.1, on the reverse strand, counting down.
GCATCAAGCACAGTCTTGGATGTATCACACGCCACTGCATGCCTCTTAGACTGGTAGCAGAAATTGAAAGTGTGGCTTTGCCCCTCGTGACGCTGTTAAATTCAGAAGAACAAGAATACAGAAAAAAATTAAAGAATTATAAATAAAGGATTTCCATTAAATGATTAGCAATATTGCAAAAATATTATAATATATACAAATGTTATACAGCAGGGATGAGTATCCGCACAATTTTCCAGATTTAATTTGGATCCTCAAGCCACTGATCACAACAGTTCATAATGTTCACTTTTTTTAATTCTTTAATTTAGGTGTATTATTCATGAAGTAGAAGATCTGAAGGACAAGAAATGCAATACAGGTAAAGGCATTTGAATTGATAAGCACCAAGTACCATTAAAATTCACAAACCTGCAGCATTTGGCTTTTTGATGGACCCTCTTTAACTTTATCCTTGAAAAAATCATTCTTCCTTTCCTGAGTGAATGTCAACACAACAGTATTAATAGGAGTCCACTAGTGAACATGGGTTTACCATCATATTGTAAATCATAAATGCAATAATTTATCACTCTAAAAAGATATGGCCTTTTAAAGCAGCTATCAAGAAGCTTTGACTTTCCAAAATGCTTTAGCTAGAGTAATTCCACACACTTTTTCATGAGACCCTTAAATAATCCTCATCCAATGATACAGATTTGTCAGTATGCAACAAACCTTTAGAGGATCACGGCCATTGTTTCCTTTTTTCTTTCTTGAAATATTTATTCTTTTCTAGAACAACGGCATAAGAAACATTAAAATAGCATGTATTATTATTAATTGAACACATTTGAATCTAATACCATAGAGAGAGTGTAGAGGGATACAAACTGTCACTTTTGAGTGATTTATGACCCTCTAAGCCCCGCCCCCTTTTTGACCGTGGGAATTTCCCACGCTAGCTCCTCCCACTTATGGGCTGTACGTACACCGTGGGAAAATCGGACTTGTGGCACGACTCCTTATGGGTTGAACATCTGAAGCGTGGGAAAATCTCCCATGCTCAGTAGTTCTAAACGGGTGTATATTAAAACTTTTTAAGAAATGTACAATAAAGACATAGCCAGAGATGAGATCAGTGTTTTTTATTTATTAAAGAAGACATATGTACATTCATCACTTTTAAAACGTTAAAACATCAATGAAATAAGTTTAAATTGCATTTTTTTCTCTAAAAAGAGTTATTAAAAAATGAATTAGTGTTATTTTAAGATGTTAAAACAACTTTTTCATTTACAAAAAGATCATTTTTACATACCCAGTTGTTAAAAACTCAGAGTTTAAAGATTCAAAAGTGTTTTCCTTGTGTAATTTTTCTGGAGCAAAGTGAAAAAGTGTCCACACAGGTTGGAGGTCTGAGAGGAGTGACATTTTCTGAAGGTTACAGAGAGACAGACCCAAGCTCCGCCTCTACCCCCACCCACAACAGATGTCGCCCTGGGAAAACCCCACAGCTCCTATCCACTCCCAAATAGAAAAAGCGACCGGTCAGCTCGATGTCCGAGCCGAAATGACCAAAGAATCAGGCTGCAACGGCTCGAAGAGACCACACCCCCTAGCACACCCCTCTCAAAACTGAGTGGTCAATTTCGATTTAAGGGTGTGTGTAAAAAATGACATCACTCACGGGAATCCCCCTCCCACAACGTCACAGTCACATGATATGTTTAAAAAGGAGCGCAAACAGGACACGAGATACTTGTGGTATTATTCAAGTAGAACACTATGGCTACGTCAGACCCCAAAACTCCTGAAACACTGATGTAGCTATGGAGGATTCGACCTTAGCGCCGCGAAAAAAAACCCCATAGTTACCAGGACCTGTTTAACGCGATTTCTTCATGAGCCGGCGGATTGTGTGGAATATACGTTTCACTTGTCTGAAGGACGCGCGTGTACATATGTTTATGACAAAATCAACAGAGATGTCAGACCAGTTAACTTAGATAACGACGAACGATTCACCTCAACTAAATTCAACGGAGGACCCTGATTGGATTTTATTTTATACAGAGTATGGAGAGATTTAAAAGATGATGGAAGTGAACCGGTTTTCATAGCAGAGTGGGCTGGATTAACCACGGGTACAAGATAGCCTACCGACTTCTTGCGGATTATATCAAAAAACACCCAGAGGATTACGTTTAGGCTACATACTTTGCAGTGATTTTGGAATGGATGTACCCGAATGTTCGTGACCTATTTCTGAGGATGAGCATTTAAAATAGCCTACTACGATTTAATTCAAAGGAAGGTTTACCTGTGTTGGAACAGATTTTTTCTAAAATCACGTAGCTTTTTTTAAATGGAACGACGCATTTGGATCTGCTGACGGATACGCACCAATAGGATTACCGGCTGCAACGAATGGATACCGACAGAAAAGCATCGATTGGCTGAATATATTTTGTGATTATTTAATCCTTTCTATGTAAAGTATTTTGAATTGCCAGTGTATAAAATGTGCTATATTAAAAAAATGTGCTATATTAATAAACATGCTATGCCTTGCTTCGCCTATGTCACAGGATAAATTATGTTTGATTCACAACTCTATGCTCTCATACAGGCTAGAACTGGCTCACACTCACACAAACACCCCACCCCACCACTCCCCACCACTTTTGGCCTGAGCCCTCCAACGTGGGAAAATTCCCGGTCCATATTTAAAGTTGTACTTTTCACAATCACATACACAAAAGACATTAAAACAATGTTTATCACTAAAATACAAAGGGTGGTAAACACACATTTGTAAAATGTTAAAAAAAGTTTGAATTGCAAACATGTTCTAGAATTAATACATCTAAAACAACATGTATTAAAATTATATAGAGCAAATATTTCTATTTTCTAACATAGCCTACATTTGAAGAAAAGTTGTACTTTCACAATTACATAGTGTTTGAAGTCATTAAAACATTGTATCAATTTAAAATACACGTATTTAGCGTTCATACATTTGTAAAATGTTAAAACGTTAAAAACAACGTGCTTTAAACTCTTAAAAAAGTGAAGCAATGTAGGCCTATTGGGTAACAGATCAGCGAGTTGTTTTTAATTAAATAAAAGTTTTGTTTTCCATATATATTTAAAACTTTTTAAAAACACTGTATAAAGTTAAAATGCAATGGTTTAGTATTCGTACATTTTACAACGTTATCTGAAAAAAGTTAGAATGTGGTCCTTCACATACAGATTTAAAAAAAAAACGTTCAAAACAACATCAACTAAAATACAACATGCTGCTAAGTTTTGTTTAGTTTAAGTTCCGTGATACATCAGTCATCGACAGTAGAAACATGAATGAGTATAGATCATGTGTGAAGCCGAGTCTCCGCCCACCTATCACTAGATTTATTTATAATTAGGCTACACTAAATAACATTTATAAAAATAATAGTTGTTTAAAAAAATAAAAACTCATGTTTTAGTTAGTTTGGGACTTTTAGTGAAGTTAACAAATATGCACTAACTTACTGATTTATTCACCCTTCGACAGGATAATCCACATGGAGAAATCTGATCATTGTTTGAGAATGCGTTTTGGAGTAAAACATAATGAATCTGTTCAAAACTATGTGCTTTAAGCTTTAAACTTTAAAACCGTGAAACGTAAGCGGTAGGCAAACAGTTTTTTTCACAGACATGTAACACTCTCACATACAACTTTAATAACTTTTTTAAAATGATACACACCTTTAAAATACAAAGGTGTATACGCCAGTATAAAAAGTTATCATAATAATGTAAAACAAGTTAGAATGTTTTCCTTCACATACAGATTTTTTTTAAAAAAAACAACAACTTAAAAACAAAAAAGTCAACGTTAAATCATTTAAAACAAGTTATAGAATGTCTTTCACGAACGACTTTTAAAGATAGCCTACCAGAAAAATGGAAAATTATGTTTTTTAAGCAATGTTTCAAACGTGAGACATATCAAACAACAACAGTTAAAAAATAGTTTTTAAGTAAAACTTTTTAACAATACGATTTGCTGCTAAGTTTTGTTTAGTTTTTAGCTAAAATATCTCTTCGCGCTCCGAAAGCACAACACGAATAAGAAATAGACTGGCCTGTGAAGCGAGTCTCCGCCCATCTAACACTCACCCCAACGCATGAGAATTCACGTGTGCAGAGGTAGCTACACATTTAAATGGTGGTAAATGGTTAAACATAACAACTCTAGGTGCACGAGCCGTCAGTCGTCAACATGCGTGGGGTTTCATTCGTATAAAAGTACACAAATAAACACCCAACTCTGTTCACAAAGTGAAAGAGGCAAATAATAGGAAGAGACCAAAAGTCGGTAGAGCGTTATATCTCTTCTGCACAGCTCACGCATCTCATACGGACATACCTTCTACGTACAGTTGTCATTCTACCTCAAATTGCCGTAAATCCTCCAAGTGACCGCTACAATGTGTATGCATTAAACATATCATGCAACAGTAGTTAAAATATGTCTCAAACTATTTTTAAAAACATTATTACAACTCTTGCTTTACAAAAACTGGTATTAAAACATGACACAAAATTGTAGATTTAGTTTACAATTTAATACTGTGAAGCTGCTTTGATACAATCTGTATTGTGAAAAGCGCTATATAAATAAAGTTGACTTGACTTGACTTTACCCTTACAGTTTTTCTCAGTTAGTCATATAGTTATTTCTTTTTTATTCTCTATTTTTACAGAACTAAAATCAAGATGCTTCAAAGTAGGCTATGAATTGGAAGTAAATTACCAAAGACACAAACAACTTTGAACATTTATACATCAGTGTGTTGCAAATCAGAATTCTATCTTCTTTAAATAAAGATTCATCTTTATTCATGCTTTAATTTCTTTAAAACAGTCTGATGACATGCAATATTTCTGTGGTTAATTGATTAGTAATGTTGCGAGAGGTTTCCTCATACGAGTAAAAACTCTTTAGATGTGTTTGTGACAAAACATTCTATTCACTTAGTCTTTTTTAAATGTATGGCCAATCCTTTTTTTTCTTCTGACCAACTACATTTCTTATGAATTAACTGAGACCAGGTTAACAACCACATATAGGGAATGCATGTTGATTACCAAGTTTCAGGCTATGCTTCAACATGTAATTATACCCTATTTTATATGGTTATGGTTCCATGTTGTTTTAATGTTTGTTTGTTTGTTATTAACTAATACCTTTTTTTAACTAACACTTCAACAGCCTGCACAAATTAAAGAAACGTATGAGCTAAGGATGTTCTCTGACCCCAAATAAACGGGTAATGGAGTGTTCACAATCTACAATATACAGTTAGATATTCTCCTACTTAGTATGTGTGTGTGTGTGTGTGTGTGAATAGTTCTGCTCAAATCTTTGGGTGTATTTTTACACACCAACATATTTTGTCACACCGTAGTGATGCAAAGTTCCACACTCTTGTAAAACCTATAGACTAACTTGAAAACATCATCTTTATACGGGAATCACACGTGTTCCAAAAACATCCATGCACCGTTTATAATAAAAACACAACAGTTTGCAAATGATGGTTTCATTACTCCACTAGATTTAGTCATCTCGTTCAGATAGTAGATGACACTGTTCACATCACATCAACTATTACAACAGAATCACATCTGACTATTGCACTGAGAGATGTATAGGGCCTATACATTAAAGGGTGAGACTGTTAAAGTTCCACACTATGGTAAAACCTGTAGATACAATTGCACAAAAGTCAATTCTAGAGGTCAACTGGGTTAAAAGTAAATGTATCATCATGAGCCATTGAAAACAAATACAGAAAAGTCACTATAGTGATCAGTTTTAGCGTTTGAATTGACATTTGACATATTACACTGAGAAAAACAATAAGTAGAATTTACTCAATTTTTATAAGGCAAGTTTTTGCACAAATTTTTTTCAAGTAAATTTCACATTGATGGAAATTAAGTAAATCTACTTAACTAAGCCGAGTAAAATTCACAAAGTGAATAAGTACATATAACTTGGCCTGTTAAATTATATTGAGTAATTTTTACTTACAAATCTGATATAATTAATATAATTAAGTAAAACCACTTGATATTTTAAATACATTTTACTTGTTTTATGCAGTGCTGGTAATTATTTTAAATTAAATTAAATGTTACTCTTATAATGTGACAAAATAATACTGTGACAATGTGCAGTTAAGAGTAATTTATTAAGAAATAAGCATATACAGAAACCTATAATGACAATAATAACAATTCAGTGTGTTCGGTCTCTCTCTTTGTCCCTCTCAACCGGTTTACAGCAACGGAGGCACAAAGGGCTGAATGCATTTGAGAAATATCCTGAAATTAAGAAAAGAGAGAGAGAAAAAAACAATAATCAGTAAACAGCTAATACTTTTAAATTAAAAGTTAATTAATTTGCATTCACATTATTCATTTCATTTAAACCAAATCATTAAAAACATCCTGCATGACCTTACTCTCATAGTCAATTTACACACATTAATGCTAACATGTGACACACAGCAGATATCAAGGCTACGAATTAGGAATTTGGGAGTACGAATTATTGTCATTTACAACGTGGTTACGATTTAGTAAAAGCAGGGACCATTTAATAGATAGTATGCACGATTTAGCAAATGAATGAGGAAATGAATTATATTGTGCACGATGAGGGAACGAGAACCTTCTCACTTAGGCCTATTGTTAATTCGTGGCCAATATTTGTCATCTATAAAGAAAATTGCACACAAAATAAATATTAAACAAAAAGATCATGATTTAAGTGACATATTCATGGTTTTTAGGCGTAATTACTGATAAATCGTGTAAAACGTAAAGTTTAAAACTGAGAAAAAAATATGGCTAACGTCTACAAAGTTAACTCGTCATTAACCCTCTTGAGTCGGCAAAAGCGCCCGCGCGTAGCAGCAAATTAGACTTATACTCCGTCATTTTTGGTCATAAAGATTACAGACTTAAGAAATATGAAAAAATAAACTGTTAAATGTCTAGTTTTTCCACTTTCAATCGAAATAAAACATTGTGCTTTTGTAAAATAAAGAAAATAAACAGGGTGCTTTCTGCCTCTGCCTCTCCCTTAACTTTTTTCTGGAGCACGTCTCTAAACTTAAGAACACTAAACTTTTCAAATGTATAGCATGAAGTGATGACAAGACAATCGTTGAATTAATCAAAAAATCATTATAAATCCGTAATATAATGCAGTTTTTTACTGTTGCTTACCTGTCGAGAGCCGTTGGAGTGGAGATTCGAAATCCCTCAATCATCGCGTGTTTTCTTCTTTCTGCGCATGCGCAGATTCCTTTCTTCAAGGACTAAATTTTACTTGATTTTTTTAAATTTGCTTCAAGTACTTAATTAATGCATGTAAATATGCCAGAGAGTCAGAAGTCAATTTCACTTGTCTGTTGGATGTCTAATATTTACAAGTAAAAAATTAGTATATAATTAGGATTTACTTAATATACTAAAGTTTTCATTTTTACAAAATTATTCTTAGCAAAAGATACATGATTTTTCCTGTTTTATTTACTTTGACATAAAATCATTTTTTACAGTGTACGCTGTTTACATCTTGTTTTTGTACAGTTTTTTGCAAAAAGTCTATAGTCACAGACCGTGGTCAAACATGTTCATATAGGAATGTATGAAAAACATGAACAAATATTGCATAAAGAGAATTAAATGACGGGCCTTCTAGTATGAGAGTGTTTAAGACTAAACAAATCATATTTATTTTAGAACATCTTTCTGCTATGTCTACGAAACATTGATGTGAAAGATGACTATTACACTTTAAACTCGTCTAACTATTACACTTATTTTGTGTGTGTGTTTGTCACTAAACAACATGGTTAAGCTAATGAATTACAGTTGATACGTGGTATTTTTACGTGAAAGGAGGGAAAGGAATATTTAACATATAAAAATAAAAAATATTTTAACCTATCGTCAATTTCAATTGTTAGATAAATCATCTAACAATCAACAGTTATATGTGAAACAATTAGAGTTGGTTAGAATAAGTCGCATTAGAGCAGGATCCTTGTTTAGTATTGAACATTGTTATTGTACCGCATGTTAAACAACGGTATTGTTGTCGGGCTCATCAAAGCTCACACAGTTTTCACCGGAGCATACCGACTCTGAAACAAGATCAAGTATTAGCAAGTAACATTTTGGACACCTTTGTTTTTAGGCATCTTTGCATTTCTTCTGAAACACCCTGTTTTGAAATTGTTTAACAATTTTTAATATCACTAGCTTAACACTTATCGTATTGACAGGTGTGATTGTAATGTTTTGTATGCCGTTTTCTTTACACTTTTCCCCGGATATCTGTTTCCTATAGTTAGATGTTAGTGAACTCTAGGTCTTCTCTTTGTTCATATACGACGGTAGTCACAGGAATTGACTTGATTTGATAAAATGATGGTTTAAACCATCATCTTCACGTGAGACATTTACATTATATTATTATACCGTCCTAGTTTTTAAATAGCGCTAAAAAGTATATTTTACATTTTAACCTTTATGCGGATATAGAATGCCGCACAAGGTTCTCTGACATATCTTATCGTGTAAAACACCTATGTAGATCTAACTATGTTTTTAAAAATACCGCGAAACAAAGACAAGGACACATCTTTCTATAAGCGACCCTCAAAATCTGTGCATACAACAAAACACATGTATGTGTACAATGATTTATCAGAAAATTACTTTTCTGATAAATCATTGTACACATACATGTGTTTTGATAAGATATGTCAGAGAACCTTGTGCGGCATTCTATATCCGCATAAAGGTTAAAATGTAAAATATACTTTTTAGCGCTATTTAAAAACTAGGACGGTATAATAATATAATGTAAATGTCTCACGTGAAGATGATGGTTTAAACCATCATTTTATCAAATCAAGTCAATTCCTGTGACTACCGTCGTATATGAACAAAGAGAAGACCTAGAGTTCACTAACATCTAACTATAGGAAACAGATATCCGGGGAAAAGTGTAAAGAAAACGGCATACAAAACATTACAATCACACCTGTCAATACGATAAGTGTTAAGCTAGTGATATTAAAAATTGTTAAACAATTTCAAAACAGGGTGTTTCAGAAGAAATGCAAAGATGCCTAAAAACAAAGGTGTCCAAAATGTTACTTGCTAATACTTGATCTTGTTTCAGAGTCGGTATGCTCCGGTGAAAACTGTGTGAGCTTTGATGAGCCCGACAACAATACCGTTGTTTAACATGCGGTACAATAACAATGTTCAATACTAAACAAGGATCCTGCTCTAATGCGACTTATTCTAACCAACTCTAATTGTTTCACATATAACTGTTGATTGTTAGATGATTTATCTAACAATTGAAATTGACGATAGGTTAAAATATTTTTTATTTTTATATGTTAAATATTCCTTTCCCTCCTTTCACGTAAAAATACCACGTATCAACTGTAATTCATTAGCTTAACCATGTTGTTTAGTGACAAACACACACACAAAATAAGTGTAATAGTTAGACGAGTTTAAAGTGTAATAGTCATCTTTCACATCAATGTTTCGTAGACATAGCAGAAAGATGTTCTAAAATAAATATGATTTGTTTAGTCTTAAACACTCTCATACTAGAAGGCCCGTCATTTAATTCTCTTTATGCAATATTTGTTCATGTTTTTCATACATTCCTATATGAACATGTTTGACCACGGTCTGTGACTATAGACTTTTTGCAAAAAACTGTACAAAAACAAGATGTAAACAGCGTAATATGTCAAATGTCAATTCAAACGCTAAAACTGATCACTATAGTGACTTTTCTGTATTTGTTTTCAATGGCTCATGATGATACATTTACTTTTAACCCAGTTGACCTCTAGAATTGACTTTTGTGCAATTGTATCTACAGGTTTTACCATAGTGTGGAACTTTAACAGTCTCACCCTTTAATGTATAGGCCCTATACATCTCTCAGTGCAATAGTCAGATGTGATTCTGTTGTAATAGTTGATGTGATGTGAACAGTGTCATCTACTATCTGAACGAGATGACTAAATCTAGTGGAGTAATGAAACCATCATTTGCAAACTGTTGTGTTTTTATTATAAACGGTGCATGGATGTTTTTGGAACACGTGTGATTCCCGTATAAAGATGATGTTTTCAAGTTAGTCTATAGGTTTTACAAGAGTGTGGAACTTTGCATCACTACGGTGTGACAAAATATGTTGGTGTGTAAAAATACACCCAAAGATTTGAGCAGAACTATTCACACACACACACACACACACATACTAAGTAGGAGAATATCTAACTGTATATTGTAGATTGTGAACACTCCATTACCCGTTTATTTGGGGTCAGAGAACATCCTTAGCTCATACGTTTCTTTAATTTGTGCAGGCTGTTGAAGTGTTAGTTAAAAAAAGGTATTAGTTAATAACAAACAAACAAACATTAAAACAACATGGAACCATAACCATATAAAATAGGGTATAATTACATGTTGAAGCATAGCCTGAAACTTGGTAATCAACATGCATTCCCTATATGTGGTTGTTAACCTGGTCTCAGTTAATTCATAAGAAATGTAGTTGGTCAGAAGAAAAAAAAGGATTGGCCATACATTTAAAAAAGACTAAGTGAATAGAATGTTTTGTCACAAACACATCTAAAGAGTTTTTACTCGTATGAGGAAACCTCTCGCAACATTACTAATCAATTAACCACAGAAATATTGCATGTCATCAGACTGTTTTAAAGAAATTAAAGCATGAATAAAGATGAATCTTTATTTAAAGAAGATAGAATTCTGATTTGCAACACACTGATGTATAAATGTTCAAAGTTGTTTGTGTCTTTGGTAATTTACTTCCAATTCATAGCCTACTTTGAAGCATCTTGATTTTAGTTCTGTAAAAATAGAGAATAAAAAAGAAATAACTATATGACTAACTGAGAAAAACTGTAAGGGTAAAGTCAAGTCAAGTCAACTTTATTTATATAGCGCTTTTCACAATACAGATTGTATCAAAGCAGCTTCACAGTATTAAATTGTAAACTAAATCTACAATTTTGTGTCATGTTTTAATACCAGTTTTTGTAAAGCAAGAGTTGTAATAATGTTTTTAAAAATAGTTTGAGACATATTTTAACTACTGTTGCATGATATGTTTAATGCATACACATTGTAGCGGTCACTTGGAGGATTTACGGCAATTTGAGGTAGAATGACAACTGTACGTAGAAGGTATGTCCGTATGAGATGCGTGAGCTGTGCAGAAGAGATATAACGCTCTACCGACTTTTGGTCTCTTCCTATTATTTGCCTCTTTCACTTTGTGAACAGAGTTGGGTGTTTATTTGTGTACTTTTATACGAATGAAACCCCACGCATGTTGACGACTGACGGCTCGTGCACCTAGAGTTGTTATGTTTAACCATTTACCACCATTTAAATGTGTAGCTACCTCTGCACACGTGAATTCTCATGCGTTGGGGTGAGTGTTAGATGGGCGGAGACTCGCTTCACAGGCCAGTCTATTTCTTATTCGTGTTGTGCTTTCGGAGCGCGAAGAGATATTTTAGCTAAAAACTAAACAAAACTTAGCAGCAAATCGTATTGTTAAAAAGTTTTACTTAAAAACTATTTTTTAACTGTTGTTGTTTGATATGTCTCACGTTTGAAACATTGCTTAAAAAACATAATTTTCCATTTTTCTGGTAGGCTATCTTTAAAAGTCGTTCGTGAAAGACATTCTATAACTTGTTTTAAATGATTTAACGTTGACTTTTTTGTTTTTAAGTTGTTGTTTTTTTAAAAAAAAATCTGTATGTGAAGGAAAACATTCTAACTTGTTTTACATTATTATGATAACTTTTTATACTGGCGTATACACCTTTGTATTTTAAAGGTGTGTATCATTTTAAAAAAGTTATTAAAGTTGTATGTGAGAGTGTTACATGTCTGTGAAAAAAACTGTTTGCCTACCGCTTACGTTTCACGGTTTTAAAGTTTAAAGCTTAAAGCACATAGTTTTGAACAGATTCATTATGTTTTACTCCAAAACGCATTCTCAAACAATGATCAGATTTCTCCATGTGGATTATCCTGTCGAAGGGTGAATAAATCAGTAAGTTAGTGCATATTTGTTAACTTCACTAAAAGTCCCAAACTAACTAAAACATGAGTTTTTATTTTTTTAAACAACTATTATTTTTATAAATGTTATTTAGTGTAGCCTAATTATAAATAAATCTAGTGATAGGTGGGCGGAGACTCGGCTTCACACATGATCTATACTCATTCATGTTTCTACTGTCGATGACTGATGTATCACGGAACTTAAACTAAACAAAACTTAGCAGCATGTTGTATTTTAGTTGATGTTGTTTTGAACGTTTTTTTTTTAAATCTGTATGTGAAGGACCACATTCTAACTTTTTTCAGATAACGTTGTAAAATGTACGAATACTAAACCATTGCATTTTAACTTTATACAGTGTTTTTAAAAAGTTTTAAATATATATGGAAAACAAAACTTTTATTTAATTAAAAACAACTCGCTGATCTGTTACCCAATAGGCCTACATTGCTTCACTTTTTTAAGAGTTTAAAGCACGTTGTTTTTAACGTTTTAACATTTTACAAATGTATGAACGCTAAATACGTGTATTTTAAATTGATACAATGTTTTAATGACTTCAAACACTATGTAATTGTGAAAGTACAACTTTTCTTCAAATGTAGGCTATGTTAGAAAATAGAAATATTTGCTCTATATAATTTTAATACATGTTGTTTTAGATGTATTAATTCTAGAACATGTTTGCAATTCAAACTTTTTTTAACATTTTACAAATGTGTGTTTACCACCCTTTGTATTTTAGTGATAAACATTGTTTTAATGTCTTTTGTGTATGTGATTGTGAAAAGTACAACTTTAAATATGGACCGGGAATTTTCCCACGTTGGAGGGCTCAGGCCAAAAGTGGTGGGGAGTGGTGGGGTGGGGTGTTTGTGTGAGTGTGAGCCAGTTCTAGCCTGTATGAGAGCATAGAGTTGTGAATCAAACATAATTTATCCTGTGACATAGGCGAAGCAAGGCACAGCATGTTTATTAATATAGCACATTTTTTTAATATAGCACATTTTATACACTGGCAATTCAAAATACTTTACATAGAAAGGATTAAATAATCACAAAATATATTCAGCCAATCGATGCTTTTCTGTCGGTATCCATTCGTTGCAGCCGGTAATCCTATTGGTGCGTATCCGTCAGCAGATCCAAATGCGTCGTTCCATTTAAAAAAAGCTACGTGATTTTAGAAAAAATCTGTTCCAACACAGGTAAACCTTCCTTTGAATTAAATCGTAGTAGGCTATTTTAAATGCTCATCCTCAGAAATAGGTCACGAACATTCGGGTACATCCATTCCAAAATCACTGCAAAGTATGTAGCCTAAACGTAATCCTCTGGGTGTTTTTTGATATAATCCGCAAGAAGTCGGTAGGCTATCTTGTACCCGTGGTTAATCCAGCCCACTCTGCTATGAAAACCGGTTCACTTCCATCATCTTTTAAATCTCTCCATACTCTGTATAAAATAAAATCCAATCAGGGTCCTCCGTTGAATTTAGTTGAGGTGAATCGTTCGTCGTTATCTAAGTTAACTGGTCTGACATCTCTGTTGATTTTGTCATAAACATATGTACACGCGCGTCCTTCAGACAAGTGAAACGTATATTCCACACAATCCGCCGGCTCATGAAGAAATCGCGTTAAACAGGTCCTGGTAACTATGGGGTTTTTTTTCGCGGCGCTAAGGTCGAATCCTCCATAGCTACATCAGTGTTTCAGGAGTTTTGGGGTCTGACGTAGCCATAGTGTTCTACTTGAATAATACCACAAGTATCTCGTGTCCTGTTTGCGCTCCTTTTTAAACATATCATGTGACTGTGACGTTGTGGGAGGGGGATTCCCGTGAGTGATGTCATTTTTTACACACACCCTTAAATCGAAATTGACCACTCAGTTTTGAGAGGGGTGTGCTAGGGGGTGTGGTCTCTTCGAGCCGTTGCAGCCTGATTCTTTGGTCATTTCGGCTCGGACATCGAGCTGACCGGTCGCTTTTTCTATTTGGGAGTGGATAGGAGCTGTGGGGTTTTCCCAGGGCGACATCTGTTGTGGGTGGGGGTAGAGGCGGAGCTTGGGTCTGTCTCTCTGTAACCTTCAGAAAATGTCACTCCTCTCAGACCTCCAACCTGTGTGGACACTTTTTCACTTTGCTCCAGAAAAATTACACAAGGAAAACACTTTTGAATCTTTAAACTCTGAGTTTTTAACAACTGGGTATGTAAAAATGATCTTTTTGTAAATGAAAAAGTTGTTTTAACATCTTAAAATAACACTAATTCATTTTTTAATAACTCTTTTTAGAGAAAAAAATGCAATTTAAACTTATTTCATTGATGTTTTAACGTTTTAAAAGTGATGAATGTACATATGTCTTCTTTAATAAATAAAAAACACTGATCTCATCTCTGGCTATGTCTTTATTGTACATTTCTTAAAAAGTTTTAATATACACCCGTTTAGAACTACTGAGCATGGGAGATTTTCCCACGCTTCAGATGTTCAACCCATAAGGAGTCGTGCCACAAGTCCGATTTTCCCACGGTGTACGTACAGCCCATAAGTGGGAGGAGCTAGCGTGGGAAATTCCCACGGTCAAAAAGGGGGCGGGGCTTAGAGGGTCATAAATCACTCAAAAGTGACAGTTTGTATCCCTCTACACTCTCTCTTACCATTTAGGACATTACCAAAATTACATAGAATTTTATGATATTTCCACACAGAATTAATGAAAAGTGCACTCAAAGTATATAAGATTGTTAGTTTTTTTTTAACATGCACCATTTAAAAATATGAAATCTCAGAGTGGAAAGGAAAAGTAGTTAATATATTGCAAGTCTATTAAAGTCATAGAGCAGCTTTTTTGTGAGCAACTGACCAACATTTGTTATTTGTATTCTTTGAATATGCAGAAACAAATGTGGAGGTAAAATATTCAAGAAAATTATTTGAATAAATGCAAGTTTTTGGTCTGTTCCTCACACGTAACAGGATCCAGAGGTCTGGGAATAAAGTGCACAAGCTATATAGACTACTTTTATAGTGCTATTTTATGAGCAACTTCGTGTCTCTGAACTAATGATTAAAGACATTGGTCTTTAAAAAGTATTTTTTATTTTGAAATAAATGAAAAATCTTTTTCTTTTGCACTTGCTTATTTACTTGACCTTGATATCTTCATTAGCTGAGACATGAGCAATTACCTAAAACTTTGTTTCTTAGATCTGAATCATTATTATTGAAATATCATGGGCTTACCTGTACATTTTCACCAGTTTGTGACGCCCTTCCGGCTATGTTGCAGTCAGTCTATTAATTTTGAAATAAAAGAAAAATCGATGTTTCTTTTGCACTTGCTTATTTACTTGACCTTGATGTCTTCATTAGCTGAGACATGAGCAATTACCTAAAACTTTGTTTCTTAAACCTGAATTATTATTGAAATATCATGGGCTTACCTGTACATTTTCACCAGTTTGTGACGCCCTTCTGGCTATGTTGCTGTCAGTCGGCTGCATTCAGACATTCCACAATCATTACCATAATTTAGACTATAAGGAATTTCAATACAGTGTTCATTATAAAAAATGGCAATAGCCAAGCTTAGAAATGTAAAAATCAATATTTATAAATCAGATATATGACTCATAATATCTAGCATTTTGTCACCTCAAAATAATTCAAAATGCTGTTCTGTATTTTTCCCTGCTGGTGTTGATCAAGAGTGATGCTGTTCTTCATTTTTTTCCGCTAGTGTTGATCAGGAGTGATGTTGGCAATTCAGTGTTTCTGTGAAGAGGACAAATGAGGAGTTCAAGATTAATATCTGAGAAATCTGATTTAAGAAAAAAAAAATCTGTTATACACTACATTACTGAAGTAGCCTATGTATAGTGACAGTTCACGTAATTTGGTAAATAAAAATTTGCTTACAATTTCACACAACTGTCTGGATTGTAAGTGATTTTTATTTCTGGAATGATAACGGGATTAAGGCCTTACTGAATTAACAACGCGAGGAGATGTGACAAATTGGATTAGTGCCTGTTTTGCACACACTATTTCTGAAAACAGTAGTTAAATGAAAGCCTGGCATTTGATAGAGGACAGCAAATCTTCATTCACGAAAAACATTCCGCTCCCCATTGTTCGACCCCCACCAAAGCGCAGCACGTGACAGTGATTCGTTCACGAACGAAAAAACACTAATCCAAACACTTTTGGTATCATCGCGTTTCAGAATCTTTGATGTTCATAGATACACACTACGATGTAATTTTTTTGTGTGTAAATTCGTTCACAAATAAGTCGCAACAAAGCGCATTTTATCCTTTACATCATTTGTTTGTTTTATTTCCAGTGAAAACATTTATTTTTTAAAGTTGTAGTAAACGTCTAAGGTAATATTATAGTTTGTTGAATATGATATGACATTTTGTTTTAAAAAGTTACCTTATATATGAGTTAAAATATGAAGCCTAAATGAAGCAGGAGAAAGTGCGTGTCGTCTGTTTTCCTTTGTGTGTGAAGTGTAATCTGATCTCAAGCAGCGGCCGCAAAAGATTTAAAATTCTTCCTCTAGTGTTTTGGCGGGTTACTGACCATTGTAAAAGCTGCATACCGCCACCTACTGTGAGTAAATGATCAAATCAAAGTACCTACAGTCAGGGGCGTAATTTGTGGGGGGTGGGGGGTTGGGGGGGAGATAACCCACCCCAATATTTATACCATGATCACATGAAAAGGAGGCATCAGGAGACATACCCAAACTTCAACCCCCCCAATGTTCAAACCAAATCTACGCCCTTGCCCTACAGTCTTTGGTCTAGACTGAGTCTCTAAACTCTAGAGATCAATCAAGCCATGATTTTACCAGTTTCACATAGAAATAATCTTCTATTTCTACCCATAAAGGTTTTAATTTTAATAGATTTTTAAATATATTGTGTAGCCCGATCTCATGAAATGCGTTTCTATACCACGAATATTATTTATCGTGCCATTTATACGCCAAAACTAGTTTTTTGCGTGCATATGATACGCACTTTATGGCGCACTGAGCACCCCTAATCCTACCCAAGGGGTTTATGAAGTATATGCACGCAAAAAACATAATGTTTGGTGTATAAATGGCACGAGATTGTACGCACTTTCATAAGATCGTGTTAAATATTCTCTACCTTTATCCCCGATTATTTTGCCAGTGTTTGTCGAAGTTACTTTTTTTTTTTTTGTTTAAATCTTTTTATTGGAGAATCAAGGATGTTACATTTTACAGGAAGTGAAACAGTTCTCCAGTTTCATTTTATCTTAAACAACTAAAACCTTATACAACCCCCCCCCCCCCACCCCCCCCCACAAAAAAAAAAAAAAAAAAAAAAAACTACTTAATGGCAACCTTTCCCACCCCCAAAATTTTGACAACAGTCTGGGAAAACAATATTTTTCCATTTTGTTTGTTACACAGTACTTCAAAAAAGTTTAAGGATCCACACATTGAAAACAAGCACACAGCTACATGCCCACATTTCGACCCCAGTTGATTGACAGGGCTTTAAACTCACAGTTTTACAATTGTCAGTCAGGCTACTCAGTTCCCACCATATCAAGGTGATTGACCATTGATGTGAATAAACATATATAGAAAAAATAAAAATAAAAAAGGAAATAGAGAGAAGTAGTAGTAAATTGTAAAATATAAAGGAGTCTCATACTTCAGGCAATACTTTGAGATTCTCAAAATATGTCACAAATGGTTGCCATTTTAAGTAAAATTTCTGGACGGACCCTTTCAACGTGAATTTAACTTTTTCTAGTTTAAGAAAAAATAAAACATCACTTAACCATGCGGCTACCGCTGGTGGAGTAGCGGATGTCCAAACCAATAAGATTCTACGACGGGCAAGAAGTGATGTAAAAGCGATAATGTCCGATTGGTCCCGGGTTAAAGTTAAGGTCTCCTTTGGAATACCAAATATTGCAATCAATGGACAGGGCTTAATTTGAATTTTTATAACTTCGGATAAAGTTTGAAAAACAGATGACCAATATTGATTTAGACGGGGGCACAACCAAAACGCGTGAGTTAAATCAGCTGGAGAGAAGGAGCATCTATTACAACTCCTGTCTGTTCCTGGATATATATCTGCTAACCTAGCCCTACTGAAATGAGCCCTATGCACTACTTTAAACTGAATGAGCCCCAAGCGTGCACAGGATGAGGATGAGTTAATCCTTCGTAGTGCATCCTCCCAGTGTCTGTCCGACAACTCAACCATCAATTCGCCTTCCCACCCGTTCTTAATTTTTGAAAGGTCATGGTTTTCCAGAGACATAAATTGAGAATATAGTTGTGATATCAGTCCGTTTTTTGGACGGAGGAGGGTCATTTCTTCCCATGCTGCCTCGGTAGGGAGGACCGGGAAGGAAGGGAACAGTGCTTTGACACAGTGGCGTATTTGGAGATATCTAAAAAAATTACTGCGTGAGAGATCATATTTCTGGCATATATTATCAAAACTATCGAACCTTTCTTTACAGTACAAGCTTTTAAAACAGGAAAGCTGCTTCCTGCCCCACTGAGTAAATGTTAAGTCGAGAGAGGAGGCTGGAAATAAATGATTCTTACAAATAGGGCTAAGGGGGGAGGGAGAGGTGAATTTGTAATGGTTTCGGAACTGGGCCCAGATTCTAAGGGTGGACAATACTATGGGATTGGAGGTAAACTTGGACCACTTTGTGGGCAGGGAGGAGTACACCAAAGCAGGGAGAGAGGACGAGTGGCAAAAGTGTGCCTCAAGTGTACACCAGTCAGTGTCTGGCACATGGAGCCAGAATAAAATTTTCTGCAAGTTAGTTGCCCAATAGTAGTGGATAAAACTGGGGAGAGCTAGTCCCCCCACATCGCGACCCCTCTGAAGTAAGCCTTTATTAACTCTTGGAACTTTATTCTTCCAGATGAAGGAGGTAACGGATGTGTTAACTGATTTAAAAAATGATTTAGTGAGGAATAACGGTAGACATTGAAACAAATACAAATATTTTGGGAGTACGTTCATCTTCACCGATTGTACCCTTCCTGCAATAGTCAGAGGTAGGCAGCTCCACCTTTGAAAGTCAGCTTTCATTTGGTTAACTAAAGGTGTAAAATTAGCCCCAAGAAGAGAGGTGAAGGAACGTGTAATGTTTATTCCAAGATATTTGAAACCGGAATGTGTTAAGTGAAAGGGGACTGCTTCTTGTTTAATTTGCATTGCCAAATCATTAATGGGAAAGCATTCGCTTTTCTGATAATTGAGCTTGTAGCCAGAAAAAGACCCAAAATTATTCAATAGTGATACAATTACAAGGATGCTGGTTTCTGGATTGCTTACATAGATCAAGAGATCGTCTGCATACAGAGAGACGCGATGTTCCTCAGTCCCACGCCCAACCCCCCGAAATAACAATGACGACTTTAAAGCAAGCGAAAGAGGCTGGATTGCCACTGCAAACAGGAGCGGGGATAGAGGACATCCTTGACGTGTCCCACGAGTCAAGGGGAAAAATTTGGAATGAGACTGATTAGTTTGAATACATGCTTGTGGGGACGAATAGAGCAGATGAATCCATGCCAGAAATGTGTCACCGAACCCAAACCTCTTCAATACGGCAAACAAGTATTTCCACTCCACCCGGTCAAACGCCTTCTCCGCATCCAGAGAGATTACAGCTTCTGCAGTCGAGGAAGGACCAGGGGAATAGATGACGTTAGCAAGTCGGCGAATATTTGAAAAAGAGTGGCGGCCCTTTATGAAACCAGTCTGATCCTCAGAGATTACTTTGGGGAGAACAGATTCTAAGCGATGTGCCATTACCTTGGCTAAAATTTTTATATCAACATTTAGGAGGGAGATAGGACGGTAAGAGCCACAGTTAGTGGGGTCCTTGTCCTTTTTGAGGAGTAGTGTAATCTTAGCTTGTGTAAGGGTTGGGGGCAAGGAACCGTTTCCCAATGATTCGTTAAATACTTCTAGCATAATAGGTGCAAGTTTATCTTTAAATTTCTTAAAAAATTCGGGGGGGTAACCGTCGGGTCCTGGAGATTTACCAGTTCGCATGTCTCCGATGGCTGCAGCGATCTCTGTCAGTGCAAGAGGTCGATCTAACATCTCCCTATCTCCAGGCTCAATAGTAGGTAATTCTAAATTATCTAAAAAACTGTTCATATTCGTAACATCTAATGGAAATTCAGACGTGTAAAGTGTAGAGTAAAATGTTGCAAAAGTATTATTGATTTCCTTTGGGTTGGTGACTATGTTTTGATCCTGATCTCTCACTTGGGGTATGAGCCGTGAAGCAGCCTGACGTTTCAGCTGGTGAGCCAGCAATCGACTAGCTTTTTCTCCATACTCATAGTAAGTGCTCCGTGTCCGCATTAATAAGTATTCAGCCTGGTTGGTGGATAGAAGATTGAGCTTAGAATGTAGAGCTATCCGTTCTTTATATAATTCTGGGGAAGGGCTTTCAGAATATTTGCGGTCTAAATTAAAAACTGAATCCGTCAGGTCTTGTATTTGTTTGCGGCGTTCTTTATTGACATGTGCTACATAGGAGATAATTTGTCCTCTTAAGTACGCTTTTAAGGTTTCCCAAAGTAGGGAATATGATATACCTTCCTTCTTGTTTACTTCCAGAAATGTATCTATATTAGTAGCCACATGTTCGCAAAATTTCTCGTTCGAAAGCAACAGGGAATTAAGTCTCCAGAAGGGTTGCTCTCTAACGTTCAAAGTGAAATAAAGGTCTAAGATGAGTGGTGCATGATCTGAAATGATGATGGCCAAGTATTCAACCGATTTCACTGCAGGGATGAAGGAGCTATCTATAAAAAAGTAATCTATCCTTGAGAAAGAGTGGTGAACATGAGAAAAGAAAGAGAACTGTTTGGAGGTTGGATTTTGAAACCTCCATGGGTCTACACAGCCATTTTGTCTCATGAAGTCTGAAAAGACCCTCGACATTGCAGAAGGTGAGGTAGATTTAGGGCTAGATTTATCGAGCAATGGGTTAATTGTACAATTAAGATCTCCTGCAAGAATCAGTCTATGTGTATCTAAATTAGGGAGAGATGACAGAAGCTTATTGGCAAATTCAGTATCGTCCCAGTTAGGGGCATACACATTTACCAAAAGAACGGGTGTTTGAAATAGAAGGCCCGAGACAATGACATATCGACCATTGGGGTCTGCAATAATTGCATTTAGTGAGAATTGAATTCGTTTATTAATCAAAATTGCCACCCCTCGCGATCTATTATTAAATTTGGAATGGAAGATATGATTAACCCATAATTTACGGAGTCTGGTGTGATCTTCTAACCGTAAATGTGTCTCCTGCAAAAACAAAACATCAGTTTTCAATTGTTTAAGATGGGAAAAAATCCTAGAACGTTTCACAGGACCGTTCATCCCCTTAACATTCCAGGACAAAAACCTAACTGCAGCTCCCCCTCCTGAGCTTGTACCACCTGCGTTATTCATCATAGGAGACATCCAAAATGTGTGTTGCATATGTGTGTTGCAAACGCTGTTGCATATCTAAATCACAGAGGCCACTACGTTGTTATTGTACCTTAAAACATACGAAAACAAATAGTCCCAAGGAGTCAAAGAATCTAAGCTGAAAGTTAGGCTTACTTTCGTCTTCTCGTAAATATTCTGTGCTCCAGCATCATTTAGGCTACTTTCCCCAATGAAGCTCGTAAAACTCTCTGGCCTTCTCCGGAGTCTCGAAAATCAGCGTCTGTCCGTCATGAAGGACGCGGAGCCGGGCAGGATAAATAAGAGCGAACCTGACGTTCTTCTTATACAGGAGGGATTTCACTTCCTTAAAAGCAGCTTGTTTCTTGCCGAGTTCCGCGCTGACATCCTCGTGGAAAAATACCTTATGTCCCCTGAAGAACAGCTGCACTCGTTTCCTCGTTATTATGCGGTGTTTGTTTTGGAAGTTGTGGAAGAGAACGAGGAATATCCTCGGCCGTTTGGAGCTAGCGCCGGGTTCGGCGGTCGGTTTGGGTCCCACTCGGTGCGCGCGGGAGATAATGAGGGGATGTGGGAAGAAGTCCTTACCCAGGACTTCTTCGAAAAATTCAGTCATGAACTTAACTGTGTCCGGCCCCTCCATATTCTCCGGGATACCGACCACTCGCAGATTGGACCTACGGGAGCGATTTTCTAAATCCTCCACTTTGTTTTTGAGCCTTTCGTTTTCAGCTAGAAGTGCGGTGCATGTTGTTTCGATAGCCTCAATCCTGTCGCTGTGTTCGTTTGGCGTTCGTTCCTTCCTCCATGTCATGGATACGTTCTTCGTGGGAATCAAGCGACGATTTTACCAGTTCCAGGGATGCCGAAATTGGTGCCAGTGCATCGCCGAGTGCTTTTTTCAGGAGGGAGTCCGTTTGCTGTGCAAGGTCGGATAGAAGCACCGAGTGAAGCTTAGCAAGATCAGCAGGTAACTCTGAGCTAGGGCTAGCTTGTGTAGCCATGTTGTCTTCACTTGTGGCATCTTCGTCCATCTCTGTCGTTTTTTGCCCACGGTCACGTCTCTTTGGTCTCATTTAGTTGTGCAAAGTTATGCTTAACATACACGTAATCAACTTAAGGTGCGTCAAACTTTATGCCGAAAAAATGAGGTAGAAAATAAAAAAGTAATTCGGGAGCCACTTCTCACACGTCTGTTCGCTACATGCTCAAACCTAAAGTTACTTTTAATTAGTGATTTACCTTCTTTTTTTCCAAGAGGAATCTCTATTTTATTATTTTTCAAAGCTATATTTAGCTAATTTGTCTATTTCATTTCCTTGTATCCCTAAATGTGCTGGTGTCCTTCAGAATTGGAGCTAATTTATTTTTTATTTAATGCAGTTCACAACTCAAAAAAACAAATAGACTCATGCAAAAGATTTTGAATGAAAATAATAAGATCTGTTTTCGTAAAGGCCCTATAATAAATTAGGAAATATTGCAGAAATATAGGACTTACAATGGATGCTAGATGCTCCGCTTTGATTAACAAAGAAACGTCTGTTGATCACTGGCAATAAATAAATACAGTCCACTTTGATTTCATGAAAAACATAAAAAGAGTAGCCTATATTATTTCTATTGTCAGGTTTTGTTCAGCTTATAATAGAACATCATGTAGAGAAACACATTCAGTTGTCTATAATACATGAGATAAATACCCATATGGGTAAGTGTACCCATGTACCCTTTAAGCCCACTTTCAACTCAAATTAAAAAAAGAGAAAATCATATTTTATCCAGCTCATTATTTTAAGTAATCCAGTGATTTGTTACTTTCCTGACTTTTTATTGTTGTTTGTTTTCAATGTCGAGTTAGCTGTACATGCTGTCTCAAGGGACCTCACACAAACACACACACAAACTTTGGTGTTTCGGGAACCAGAAATCAACACACATTTCTGCCTTTTTCATCCATTTCTTTGGTAAGTGCATTAATATTATGTCAAATAAGAGATAAATGTATTGTTTTTTGTGTATGAACAAATAATAATTTATCATTTTATATCATTTTCCTTTACATGGAAAGATGTGCACTCGTGCACAAAGCTAATCTCAAGGTCAAACTATTAACCTTACTGAAAGATAGACTGTCAAAGAATTACGCATGTGAACAACAAATTTTACATTAATTTACAAATAAATACATCACAACAATTTATGATGTATTTATTTGTAAATGAATGTAAAATTAGGTAGAGAAGATTATTTTCATAAATTAACTTTCAGAGATATCGCCACTTCCTATCCAGTTTTGACCAGGCATTACTCTGGACCCAAGCAGTGTTGGGGCTCCAGACTCGGGGCATGGAGGGGTCACCCAGTGGGCCTCATATGCCGGGAGTATGGAGTCCCAACTTGGCTTTCTTCCCAAGATACGGTAACTTCTTGTGGATCTTTCACCAGGGATAACTCGGGAATCAAGTTTGGTCATAACTCGGACCACACTAACCCCAGAGTCTGGAGCCCTAACTTGGGTTCCTTACCGAAATACTCCTGGTCAAAATTTCACCTTTGACTGGGCATCACTCCAGAGTAAAGCCCATTTAAGGCTCCAGACTCCCAGTGTGGGGGAGCCACTAGAAGACCCCCCCCTAAGCCCAGAGTATAGAGTCCTAACTCGGCTTGGCTCTCGAGATACATCCGGTTGATTCCAGCTCCAACTCCAGAGTCAGGCCGACTTAAGGATCCAGACCACCATCCTGGACCCCCAGGCACTAACACCTACCCATCCCACCCACGACTCTAATCAAACATTAGTAAAAAGATTTTTTTTAATACTTCACTGTCACTGAATAACTATATTGATGTTTTACTTCTTTAAAATAAAATATTTTTTATATTTTGTGAATCAATCATGAATCAAATCAAATCAAATCAAGTATATTTGTATAGCGCTTTTCACAATACAGATTGTATCAAAGCAGCTTCACAGTATTAAATTAAAATAAAATAATACAACAAGGTTTGTTTCTAGTGGAATTTATTGATTGATAAAATAAAATTAAATATCCCCAAAATATCCCCAACTGAGCAAGCCAAAGGCAACAGTGGCAAGGAACCAAAAAAACTCCATCAAGTGACCTAATGGTGTCCTAAAACTCCATCAGGTGACCTAATGGAGAAAAAAAAAACCTTGGGAGAACCCAGGCTCAGTCGGGGGCCAGTTCTCCTCTGGCATTTATGAACTAGAGGCCGGATTGTAGTTTGAACTGTAAGATTAAAAATATTATATGAATGCCTGGCCGAAAAGATGCGTCTTTAATCTAGTTTTAAACTGGGAGAGCGAGTCCGAGCAACGAACAGTATCCGGAAGACTATTCCAGAGTTTCGGAGCCAAATGTGAAAATGCTCTCCCTCCTTTGGTTGATCTGGATATCCTAGGTATGACCAAAAGCCTCGAATTTATTGATCTTAAAGAGCGCGATGGATTATAGGGCGATAGAAGATCCGTTAAATAGACTGGAGCTAAGCCGTTTAGGGCTTTATAAGTCAGTAGCAATACCTTGTAATTAATACGGAACTTTATAGGTAACCAATGCAGTGATGATAAAATCGGTGTTATATGATCATATTTTCTTGATCTAGAAAGAACTCTAGCGGCTGCATTTTGGACTAACTGTAGCTTGTTTATTGAGGATGCAGGACAACCAGCTAATAAAGCATTACAGTAATCTAGTCTCGAGGTCATGAATGCATGAACTAACTTTCTGCATCAGAAACTGATAGCATATTACGTAGCTTAGCAATGTTTCTAAGGTGGAAAAAGGCTGTTTTTGTAACATACGAAATATGATTTTCAAAAGACAGGTTACAATCGAGTATAACACCCAGGTCTTTTACTGTAGAGGATAAAGTAACAGGACATCCTACGATGTCAAAGTTGTATTGTGAGAGGTTCTCTGGGCGTTTTTTTGAACCGATAAGTATTACCTCTGTCTTGTCTGGATTTAATAAAAGAAAATTACGCGTCATCCAATCTTTTATATCTTTAACACACTCTGTCAATTTGGATAATTTAGCGTTTTCATCCGGCCGTGATGAAATATATATTTGAGTGTCATCAGCATAACAATGGAAACTAATTCCATGTTTCCTTATAATATTTCCAAGTGGCAGCATATATATTGAGAATAACAGAGGGCCCAACACAGATCCCTGCGGCACTCCATAGTTTACTGGAATTATGATCGATTTTTCTCCATTTAAATAGACAAAATGGTAGCGGTCAGATAAGTATGATCTAAACCAGCTTAATGCTTGTCCTTGAACACCAGTATAATTTTGTAGTCGATCTAAGAGTATTGTGTGATCTATAGTATCGAACACAGCACTTAGATCAAGTAAAACTAGTATTGAGATACAGCCTTGGTCAGAAGCTAAGAGTAAATCATTTGTGATTTTAACGAGCGCAGTTTCAGTGCTATGATGCGGCCTGAATCCAGACTGAAACTTTTCATAGATATCATTTTCTTGCAAGAAAGAGCCCAGTTGAGCGGACACAACTTTTTCTAGTATTTTAGACATAAAAGGTAGATTTGAAATGGGTCTATAATTTGCTAGATTATTATGATCTAATTGTGGTTTCTTAATGAGAGGTTTTATAACTGCCAGTTTAAATGTTCTTGGAACATGACCTAAAAAAATAATGGAAACAGAGTGTAACTTCTACAGTTGAGCACAGAATCATCTCTAAAAAAATTATATGAAAAGTGAACCCTATAATGACAGTGAAAAATTCTAATATTATATGTCTCTCAGAATGGAAGACTTTGTAGTCTCAGTATAGACATGTGGACCGATTCATTCAAGACTCTTCAGACTCTTCGGCACTGCCCATCTCATTGTCGGTCTAATTCTGTTGATCTGGAGCCCCAGACACATTGCTTTTATCGCTGTAGGGTTCTAAGATATTAACAATCTCACGCAAACCTTTTATCTTAGCCTGTGCTCTGATGTTTTCCAGGATGGGCTGCATGGAAAAGCCGTATTCCATAACGCTCCAAGTTTTAGTTCCTTCTTCTTTGTACTTATATCCACCAGTGTGCACACCAATCAGATTGCAGTCTACGTCAAAAACTGGAGAGCCAGAAGATCCGTAAAAAAAACAAGAATCATAAGTCATCTTGTTTTCATATGCTGAAAAGTCCCATTTCTCTTCCAAAGACTTTTGTGTCATAACATGAATTAAATTCTCATTCTCAGATGCATGTTTATTTGCAGCCTCCAGTCGATCCTCACTCTCAATGATGAAGCAGGGGTCCATTTTCTTGACCCCTTCTCCTGGATGTCCCAAAATGCAGATCTGACCTTTTTTAGGAGGGTTTGGACTGTAACAACAGAGCAATTTAGGATACTTTTGTTGATACTTGTTGATAAAAATTTTATCAACAAGTGATGAATCCAACTCCAATTCGAGAAGAGCATAGTCGAGATGCCTACCACTGTCATCCTTCCCATAACAGTAAGCTATGAGTTGTTTAACTGGTATGCGCTTGATCTGTGAATCCAGGTCTTCATAATCAAATACAGCTGTGAACTGTGCAAAGTTGACTGTCGTAAGGTCAGTCGATATCCCAATAACATGAGCATTAGTGAGAATGAATCTGTCGAAGAGTAAGAAACCGGTTCCTATGCCGGACCCCCCGACTCGAATCTGACACACAGAGTCGGAGAGTCTCATGAACTGCTTCACTTTCTTCACCTCTGAAAAATTCTCAACACTTTTATGATATTCTTCTCTGAAGAAATTCTGGACATCAGGCTTGTCCTTTAGGTTCTTTCGCTGCTTTAACGTCTCCAGTAAATCTTTAAACTGATCACGCAGAATTCCCAGAATCTCTTTGGAATTTTGAATCACCATTATAGGACCTGTTCTTTTTTTAGCTGTCTTTCTCCTTTGGGTTTTTTCTTTTTCGTTGTTGATGGGAAGCTGGAGGCTGGGGTCAACATTTTCTGTCAAAGTACTAGTTGAGGCTACTGAATCTGATTCAGTCTTTGTAGTATCGAAGACATTTTGAGTATCTGGCTGATCAATGTCACTGATAAATATTATCTTAAAATGCATTTGATCAAAATGCTCCACATTGTTTGACATTTCATGGATTGCCTCACTATCCATCTCACAGAGGGCACAGAGTTTCTTGAATATATCATCAATAAATCGTCCATCACGGCTAAGAGCAGTTAAAAAATTCTCTTCTTTGAGTGCATACACACAAACATCATCAACATTCAGCCTCAGATACTTGTTTTTCATTAACCGTTTTACTTTCTCCCCTCCTGTTGTGTGGATGTAAAAAGTGACAAAAGAGTCAGGATTTGAAATATCTGAAGTTGGCTTTTGCTCTGCAGAAGCATTTCCATCCTTATTGATGAATGTTATTTTTAAGATCTCATCACTTTGAATAAGACAGCAGGGAAAATCGGTCTTCACAGCCGCTCTAGGAACTTGTCCTTTGGGTCTCTGGATGACTATTTCTTTCTCCATGTACTTCTTTTTAATGTTCTTGAAAATATTGTTTGGATTCAGAGCCTCGAGTACAGTCATGGATGTGTCACAGGTTACTGTGTATGTATTGTTGTTGAAACGGAACTGGATAGAGTGGCTTTTCCTTTGTGAATTCTGTTCATTTTAGAAAAACAGTCACATACAAACACATTTGAATGTACACTTTTTGAATAATATTTTCATAAAATTATTCATAATATAGTGTAAAGTGATATACCTGCTGAGGATCATATTTGGACAGTCCTGCTTTAGTCTCTTTCTCCCACGAATCATCCATTCATTCCTGTGAGAATCCCAGCAGTATTGTTAAAAGATATTTTTACTAGAATGTCCAGATTTCTCAGTTTGGAGAAATGGGGCTGTCAAGCTTAAACTTGTGCATTCAGGGTTTCTCCAGGTTTTATGGAAGTAATGTTAAGACATTTTTAAGACCAAGTAATGAAAATTTAAGAAATAAATTAAAGGGAACACAATACGTCAATTTGTTCTCTAAATATAATGTCTAGGGAGAAACAACATTAGCAACATTTCAGAGTTTGAAAATACAACTTCCAACAGATATCCATTACTTTTGAATTTATTTTACAAAAAAAAAGAAGCTTGAATCGCTTTACTCCCAACCACTATTATGGAAAACTCTTTTACTCTACCTTCTGATAGAAAAATAAAAAGTTATCTTCCTCCGTCTTTCTCAGTATTTTTGTCTTGTTTTCCAATGAAAATGTCTAAAGATTCTTAAATCAAGCTGCATTTACTGGAGATACAAAATGACAAAAAATAGTTTTCTATGAAATTGATCAAAATGAAGTGAGTTTAATGATTAAAACAACAGCAAATATCTTCCAGTGGGCCAATTCAAATGGAAGTTTTCATAACTCATTTGACAGATATTAGTTCTTGTTTTAAGCATAAACTATTAAATTTTTTATTTTATTTTTCAAAAATACTTTATTTAAAGCTTTTCACATTTTACAGAACATGTAATAATGCATACATGTAATTAAATGTGTTGCGTTCATATTCTGGGCTCATCTGCTTTTCTGCAGATAGGCTGAAAGGCTTTTACGGCCTCTTCTGCACGACAGTGCATTATTTGTTACAACTAAGTTTTCTATACAGTACTGTATGTTGTTCCATTCTACTGTCTGTATATTTAAACATGTAACTTAATAAATAACTTTGCCTGCTTTAAAGGCTTTGAGAATCTTTCCTTTTATCACTGATTATGTTGAAAGCTAAAGTGATTATAACTTTCATTATCTAAACGTTCAGGTTAAATCCTACGTTTTCCTATCAGTTCTAAGAAAGACCTTTACATTTAAAGAATAAGAGGTTAAAGAATAACAACAACTTTAATGGAGTCAGATTAATTATACTGGAGTCAGATAAATATTTGCATTATACACGTCATCCTTCACTGCCTTTTGTTCCGATTATTGGTTTAAAAATAGCAGCGTAACAGTGTATTTAAGCCCTTAATTTTGTATTCATTATATTCCTGTGTGCATAGTGCTTATGTTCCTGTTGTCTCTTAAGTTATTTGATCATCAGTTCCACTTCTGCGTCCTGTATTTCTCTCCTTTGGATGTACACACGCATAGGCCTACTGTGACGACTGACGACAGTTTACAACCCCAAGCAATTTGATTCGTCAATAATGCACAATCCCACTGAAGAAAAAAGGGTTGGCTTTAAATGATGCATTTATTGGTGTATGTTAAGTGATTTACCTGCTTCAGATCTTTTGAGTGTCCCTCATCAGCTTCTTTTTTAGACAAATCCATTGTTTCCTGAAAGAATGCCAACAAGGATGTTTATTTATACAGTGTTTTTGTGTGTGTGTGTGTGTGTGTGTGTGTGTGTGTGTGTGTAGTAGGGCTTTCTATCATAATATTAAAGCAGTAGAGGAAGTTCAATGATTCGCTTCTTTGGACTATAATTTTGAACTCTGTTTCTCTAATTTCTAATATCAGTTTCTCTAATACATGCAACGCTTATAAAGACAACACAAGAGCCTTGGATATGAAAAATGTCACAAAAATTACCAAAAAATGTGATTGGGTACCCTTAGATTATTTTCATTTGATGTTTAGTCATGGATGGGTCGACACCTACATATAAGTCTATGCAATTTATAATATGCTTGAATTTAATGATGTCACTGTTATTTTAACTGTCTCAATTGCCTGTATCCACTTTTGTGTCATACAATAGCACTATTTCAAAACATTCAGTAGCAAATGCCACTCAAACGCAGACGTGACAGTGACAAAAATAACGTTGAAAAAAATATTACCGATTTTAATGCGTTTAATTGACATTTAAAATATTACTAATTAGGCTATTTATTTAGGATTTTGTGTCACAATTACGTCAGTCACTACTGGAGGTGTGAGGTGTCACTACATAAGGCGAGTCGGCGACAAGTTCTGTGTCTGTGTTTCGCGGCAATGTCAGTGGCACGCGGCAATGAAGACCGGTTGTGTCACTAATCATATGTGCCAAGTAGGGGTGTAACGGTACGTGTATTCGTACCGGACCGTTTCGGTACAGGGCTTTCGGTTCGGTGCACGTGTGTACCGAATGACTGAACGCAATATTTTGTGTGCGGAACATAGGTACATTTTCGTGTTTCCACACGAACATATTAAGTGGCGGAAGTCTCCGCGTTCAGCGCAAATCCCGCCCTGCAGCTGATTCTAATGTTTTACCCGTCGTCACTGTAAACTAAACCAATGAAATAGACTGCAGGGCGAAAAAAAACTTTTCCGCTCCGTGTGCGCCGCCGCACTCTCCGTTCCGCGTGCGTGTGTGTGTGTGTGTGTCGGCCCGCTGCGCTGTCTGCTCATTGTTCGAGTCCGTGTTTGCGCTGCGCGTTCTGCTGTGTCGTTAACGGCCCAAACACTCCAATCATGTACCGATCACGCACTGGAAAAGCAAAGTCCGCTCAAATAAGGTGAAATTTCTCAGTAGTACACTTCTGTTTGCTGAGCTGGTATAGTTATGCTGGCAACAATGTTAAAATGACCTGCTCTGATCACATGCTCTGGTAATAATAGCTTTGTACTATAGCTTTGGACTATATTTTATTTTGATAATTAGTAAAAATCTTAAATTGATTATGTTGATTGATTATTGAAAAATAATAATACATTGATATATTTATGTTTAATATTATTTTAATATAGGGCTATTTTCTGTTCCTTTTTTCCCCGTGTTTCATTTAATTAGGTGATTATAAGTTTAATTATTGATGATTACAAGCTTGTCGGAATTGCAATTAATTACAGCAAATTGTGCAATTAATTAGTTCTTTTTTTTTTTTTATCGATTCCCAGCCTTAATTTTTAAATATGAGCAGGCCTACAAGCTGGGATTGGTATGCTGCACTGTAATCATAGTTATTTATTTATATTTTTCATTATATTTTATTATGTGATATTGGTTTGAGACTGAGAGCATTTTATTTAGTGGAGAACTTTGCAGCAGTATTTTATTTCTTATTCTTTTTTTTTTTTATATATATATTATTATATTTTATTAAAAAAGTGTAAAAAAATTGTTAAAAAAAAGTTTATAGTAATAAACAACCTGCAGTTTAATGTTTGCATTTCTTTCCCTTACTGTACCGAAAATAAACCGAACCGTGACTTTAAAACCGAGGTACGTACCGAACCGTGATTTTTGTGTACCGTTACACCCCTAGTGCCAAGTCTTCTGTGCGTCAGATGTAATGTCACTTAAAGCTACACTGTGTAATTTTTCAAGTTGATTCTTAGCAAAAAACACTTTTTTGTTTCAAAATGATATGTGCTCATTAATGTGTAATTACTTCTACCAACTAATCAAGTATTCTCGTAAGCGTAGAATCTGCCATTTAGAATACATACGAGCAAGTCGCTCGAATGGCAGCAGCCATGTTGCTCCTCCATCTTGAAAATACATTAGTTATTAGTTACAGGAGTTAAAACGCCCTCGGAATGGGAGGGGCTAGAAAGTAATATTCAGTTGGTAGTCATAAACAATTTCACCGCTAGATGGGAGAAAATCCTACACAGTGTAGCTTTAAAGGAGACATTTCATGCTTTTAAATCGTTCGTTTTTACATATAAATCATACATTTGTAGTCTATATAAAGCGGAAATGCAATGCTTGGGTCTGAATTCCACATTATTATAGCTCCACAGGCTCCTTTTCTACCCCTTTTCTGATGTGCGTCTGAGAGCAACTCGTTTTGGTGCGGTCTCTTTAAATACAATTGAGACACTTCATACCCCGCCCCCTCTCCAGTTTGCAGAGGTGACACTCGGTTCAACTCCACCCCGTTCGGCCATTTTTGTAGTTTGATAGCAGAGATACGATTATCTAGCGGCACAGAAACTTTTTATTCACACGTTATTAACAAAATGTCAACAACGGAAGACTTGTCCAGCCAGCCTTACATGTTCGAGCCAGAGTCAGAGTCGGAGCCGGAGCGAGATGAAAATGAAGACGACGAACCTGCAGAACAACGTCTTCATATGGATGTATCGCAATGGTGTGTAACTGTAACGTTATTTACACATGAAACTTTGGTCTTCCGACCTTTATTTTGATTAATATGTGCGAGGGAGAGAGAGCAAGACAGCGTCTAGTTTGGAGACGGTGTCTTGTTTACATTTTCGCCTGGCTCCGAAGAGAGAGAGAGAGTGCGTGCGCGCTCTCTCTGCTCGTTCTTTCAGTTAAACATGCGCACTGTCACAAGCGCGGCAGTTCATCTACATTAGACGGTGTAATGAAGCGTGTGGGTTACCACATCCAACAACCGAACATTTTAACTTACCCTCTCGTAACTTCTGCATCTTTTAGCTTGGACTACAAAATTGCAGCGAGAAATAAAAATGGCGGATTGCTCGAAAGTGTTGGGCTGGAAGTCAATGTCCTTATTTGGCAGTTCCGCTGCAAATACTGTGACGTAATAGTTCACAAAACGTCATAGATAACAGAAAAATCGGAACAGGTTGAAAAATAAGGCCAAAACAGAATATAAAGATATCAACGAAGCACCTGAAGAGAATAATTTCAACTTTTCTGTACTTCTAAACACTCCAAATATACAACAAAATGCATTTAAAGGCTAAAAAAGTGGATTTAGCATGATATGTCCCCTTTAAAGTTAATACCGCCTCTCAGATATCAGCGCTAGTCCTGGCGGATATAAAGGGATAAGGACATTTCATTTTACCGAACAACCTGCTGAACAACCTGAAAAGTGCTGCACTACTCATACAGGTCAGTTTCTTTGACGAATAAAAATGGCGAGTTAAAGGGATAGTTCACTTTGAAATTAAATGTTGGTATGTTTTAGCTTACCTTAAGGGCATCCAAGATGTAGGTGTCTTTGTTTCCGCAGTAGTTTCAATTTTTATATTTTTAGGTCAAACCGTTCTTGTCTGTCAGTCATATAATGCAGGTCTATGGTCACTGTCTCAAAGAGCATGCACAGAGAAGTCCAAATTAAACAATTCCCCATCGTAAATACACATTGATGGCCTAAGACACGAAACGAGCAGTTTGTGTGAGAAAACGAACAGTATCGTTTTTATCTCTTGTACACAACCACATCCTGTGATCTGAGGGCGCGCGCGCATCCTGGTGTGTGACGTGTGCGCGCATTCTGGCTTAGTCTGTGCAAGCGCCGGAAAGTGTACAAGAGGTAAACGATATAAATACTGTTCGTTTTCTCACACAAACCGCTCGTTTCGTGTCTTAGGCCATCAATGTGTACTTATGATGGGGAATTGTTTAATTTGGACGATGGGGAATTGTTTAATTTGGACTTCTCTGTGCATGCTCTTTGAGACAGTGACCATAGACCTGCATTATATGACTGTCAGACAAAAACGGTTTGACCTAAAAATATCAAAATTGAAACTACTGCGGAAACAAAGACACCTACATCTTGGATGCCCTTGAGGTAAGCTAAAACGTACCAAAATTTAATTTCAAAGTGAACTATCCCTTTAACGCAGCGCTGTTTCACTACGCTATCATACTAAACTGCATTTGAGTGTAATGAAAGTTATAATGTTATTCTATGTGTTAGTTTGTGGGCTGTATGAGAGACTAGCAGTAAGCTCAACATTAGAATAATACTGATCATCATATTCTAACATTTCATCATGTTGAGCTAACACAATTGAACGAAAATATATAACACCGTGCAAGTGGTTTTGGATATTTTAATACAAAAATCTTACATTATACCTTTAATTATGCAGCCGTCATTAGTGGATGGGAGGATTGAGGACGGATTATGTTTTTTGAGATTTGAGCTAGGCCTATTGATTGAAGCGCTGTCTGTGTATGGAGGACCAAACCTGCAGAAATTAAAAATGAATAAATACATAAATAAATATGCAAAGAAATGTAAAAAAAAAACTAAAATAAATGACTATTTATACTTTTATTTCCCTATTTATGTATAATTATATATTTTTCCACATTTATTTTTTCATTTATTTATTTAGCCTATGTATTTATTTATTTCCACTTTCATTTATTTTCACATTTATTTATGCATATATGTATTTATGTCTACATTTATTTATAAATGTGGAAAAATATATAATTATACATAAATAGGGAAATAAAAGTATAAATAGTCATTTATTTTTACATTAAATTTACATTTCTTTGCATATTTATTTATGTATATTGTTACAAACTCTTATGAATTGCAAGGTCAAAAGAGGAAACACTGAAGTCATGACCCTATTTGGTGTGGTAAAGGTGGCAAAAGACAACATGGCAACAAAATAAAGCGGAAAAAGATAGTTTATTATACATAAATGAAATAACTATACAAAAAAAAAAGATAATGATAATAAGAAGAAGAAGAAGAAGAATGATGATGAATGAATATAAACAATGAAAAACAAACAACAAGCGGCTTGTAAATCAAAAAGATACTAGAAAGATAAATAAAGCAAGAGTAGCCTAATGAGAGGACGCAATTAGTGAAGCCAAAGAAATCTCACAAGGCACGCGCAACCACGCAGGGTCGTAACAATATTCATTTTGAATTTCTGCAGGTTTGGTCCTCCATATCTGTGCGCACCGAAATTCTGTCCTCAGATGCAGTTTGAACTGTTTTAGTAGCCTACAGTTCTAGTTTGACTATTTTATTATTGATAACCTGTTCTTATTTTTCCTAACCATATTTATTTTCACTTTTTTTTTTTTTTTTTTTTTTGCACATCCGCTTTAATAATCACCTTTTAGACTACAAAATTGCTCCCATTCTTACATCATGGTGTGATTCTCCTTTTATACCGCTCGACATTTCAATGCCTTTTTATGCGAGTAGCCTACGCAGCGTTTATCAGGCCCAAGCCACGGCCGTCAGTCACCAGTCGGAATTAAACGCATATACCTCACTAACGTTAGTTCAACTTTCCATTTTAAACCGGAAAAACGAAATGTCTCATAAAAACTAAAGAAAAAAAACATCCACTTTTCCTTAAGTAGCCTATTAAACACAATGCTGTGCTATTTTTTTTTTTTTTTTTTATGGTGTGCCACCTGTAGGCCTATTATAACATCTCAAATGTGTTTTAGGGTTTCATTACCCTTTAAGAAGTTAAAAGACATTCCAAGCTAGGTTATATTCCAAATAGTGATATAAAAGGAAACCAGGAAATCTTACCTTGTCCAAGTAAAAATTGACGCCTTAACTTCAAAGTTTCAATTCTCATCTCATTCGGTCCAAGCTCGCTTTGATCTGATTTCCTGCTCTTCAGTCTCCGCCCACAGCAAAGGTAATCGAAAGTAGCCTAGGCTACTAGAATTTATGATGAAACAAAAGCTATTCACTTGCACTTAACACGTTGATGTCCAAAAGACATCTTTTCAACGTCTTTGTCACAAAAGTCGGACGTTGAAAAGACGTCCACTGAGGGGCCAGAATTAAAGTTTTTATGACGTCTTTTTATTACGTGTTCTGCACGTCCGATATAGACGTTCATGGAACCTCCGTACAAGGTTAAAAACTAGTTCAAATGTGGCCATTGTGGACATATTTTCAACATCATTTATGGTCTCATTTAGATATAATTGATTCTGTTTCTGGACCAAATAAACACGCAGGATGCAATAAATTAAAACTCATGTTTATTTCAATTTAATTGCAAAGCAACTCACAGACAGTTTGTGTTTGTCCAAAAAACATGAACATAAAATACACATCTGTAAATCATACATCTTTGGATCATGAGAGAAATCAGATCTGAAGGCAAGACTTTCTGGCTCAGACACTTGTTCTGCCCTTAATCACTGACATAAAATAGCTACAGATAATTTGACTATTTCTGTCAGACATCTACAGAAGATCTCAGTGACAATTAACAAATGTTTAGATGTTGATATTTGTTTCATTTGAAGTGTCACCATTGTGGTGATCAGTATTTGCTTTAGTTGGGCTCTTGGTCCCCGTTCGTTTTGTGTTAGCTTTTCTTTGGCTGCTGTAACTGTTGAGGCAGGAAAAGCTAAGATAAAGCAAGATCAGCTGTTATTAGCAAAATCTACTCAAAACAAGCATCTCACATTGTCAGATGCTTTGGCATTTATAGCCACCACCTTGAGGAACTGCTACATTGGCACCAATAACATTTAAATGATCACTTATTTAGAGGTGGATAAAAAGGATGTGCACATGATGTTTTGAGCAAGTGTATCATGTAGTCACACTATTTTTTAGGTACTAGTGCCTATTCTTTAGATACTAGTGCTTATTCTTTAGGTACTAGCACCTTTTTAAAGATACTACTTATTCATGAGATAGTTCTTATTTATTAGATACTAGTTCTTATTTATTAGATACTAGTACTTATTCCAATAGTATTTAATTATACCTTACTTGTTAAGAAAAAATAGAACTAGTGCTTATTTTTTAGTTACTAGTAACAATTTAGATCAAAGATATCCTTACCTTAATAGATACCAGTACTATTGCAAAAAATATGTTGAATATTAATGAACCAACAACTTATCAAAGAGAGATGACACAGGAAACGGACTGAATTGCAGAAGGCCGTTTTATAATAACAATATAATAATAGCCTACCTTTTTAATGGTATTCAAGTAAAAAATATATAATGAATATGTAATGTAGTGCAAATACTCTTATTTTGACATGACTCTCATTCTCAGACGCAGATTAATATTCCAAATTTTTGATTGTAAGGAATTATGAATGCTCACCAATCATCCCAATCTCTGGGTATTGTGGTTGTTTGGCTGGTGGGTATGAACTGGTTTTTGGATCTACTTAACTGCCCCGACGGGTCAGAATGAACAATTCCTTTTAAATTGTGTGCTAAACTGAATGAACAGAATGAGAGTTAAACAGAATTGAACTGGATATGTTTCAGTTTAAGTTAGTAACTTTATTGTGTTGTGTGTTTAGGTCTGCTGTGCATTAATGAGTTGACTGAAGTGCATGAATTAACTTTTAACATTTGTATGTGTCTATCAGTTCAGTTTATCATCTGTTTTGTTCTATGATCAGGTTGAATTGTGGTTTCCCAGTGAAAGAGATGTTCCTGTCCCAGATGACCCAACTGAACCTCTGCCCTACGACAGACTAGCCAACCTTAAGAAGGTAATGCAACATGAAGGATTTTAACAACTTTAAAGGGGGTCATATTATTATTATTATTATTTATGTTTTTTACTATCCTTTTTTGCATTTTTTACATTTAGAAAAATTCACAAAACAATCTGCATTGACATTCCTCTCATACCTGTTAGATACTTAAAATAGACTTCAGCTCTTGGGATCCATCTGAGGTGCTGAAGATCAGAAAGAGTTATTTTTCCTGAACAGTTTCAATAAATGACCTTTTTGAGGAGGACACTTCTGAAGCTCTGAAAGTTGATTCCTCGTGATTTGACTGACCTCTTTAATGCTTCGAACAGTTTGAACATCACTGAATACAGTAAATGCATTAATATTGATGGCTTTGAAAGCCTGTAATAGTTCACTAAAAATATTCTGAACATATAATCTGTGTATGAACATGCATATGTTTTTCTTTGTGTGTGTAGTTTTTCTTCAGTCTGTTTGCGAGCTCACACTCCTCTCCGCTGATGCTGGACGATCTGAGCTTGCTGCTGTATTTCTGCTGCCATCCTGAACCGGCTCAGGGCTTCATCAGAGCGCTGGGCCTCGTGATCGGACACACACTGCACTACAAACACACCGGCCCACACACACAGGTACACACACACACACACACACACACACACACACACACATTTGTATGGCTATCTATGTGAGGATATTCATTTATATAATGCAACCATTATCCCCTTACCCTAACCTTAATTATCACAACTAATTGCCTAACCTAATTCTAATCCTAAAGGTGCTATATGTAACTTTTTCACTCTACTAAAGCATAAAAATACCATAATATGTTTGTGGATATTTAGGAAACATGCTGAGTTCACATATTCGTTTCTCTGAAAAACACTTCTACAGCAAGTTATTTTACTTTGAAATGTGCGTTCCGTGTTGGAATGTCTGTTTTTGTTTTGGTCTGTGTGATCTCGCCCACTTCCAGTTCACCCAATAGTGTTTCGACACCCCGGGATGCCAGTTGGCAGGAAACACAGCGCATTGCAGCCAGCAAACAAACTGGGTCAGAGATGGCAGATTCTACCCAACCTAAAAAGCCTCGGTATCCATCTAAAAATCTCTAGAGATCTTAATCTAAATCTCATTCGATAGCATATTAAAACAAGCATATTATAAATCAACTCATCAACTCAGTGTGTAAGAGTCCTCGGCTTTCATTGTCAATTGCACTCATAAAGTAAATCGCTTTGGATAAAAGCGTCTGCTAAATGATTAAATGTAAATACTTATTGTTTTCTACTTTTCATTACTGTAATGTGCAAAAATAATCCATTATTATGACCGCCGCTAGCATAGCTAGCGAAAGCGGTCATATAGGGATTGTCAAAGTTTTTTTTTTTTTTTTTTTCATCATCTACTAAATTTTTCGTCAACGATACCAGGGACACCGAAACACCGGGGAACATGAAATTTGGTGGGCATGTAGCCCCACTAGACTTTTACGGAAAAATTTCGTTTGGTCCCCGGGGGCCACTCCCCCCCCCCCCCCCCGCGCTGGGCCCCCCGAAACCCAAAAAATGCAGTTTTTCCTAAATAACTACCTGAACCGTGGCACCGAGGATGAAGAAATTTTTATGGTATGTTGGTCTTAAGGGCCCACATCAACCTAGCCCATAATCACTCATTTGTGATTTGCGCCCCTCCCATAAAACATGAAAATGCAATATTATTCTGCTTTAATCGCCCCTATCTTCAGCTGAGATGTTTAGAACTGCACCATATTTCATGTGTATGATTAACTTGACATCCTCTGGGGGTATGCTAAGTTTCGTAGAATTTCATCCATGGGGGGGGTATAAAATAAATTCATTTATGTGCACATTTAGTGACTGTACACTCATCGGCCTGTAGATGGTGGTGTTGAGCGAAGGGTTGCTGGTTTAGGAGAGAGGGGAGGAGCTTGATGAAGTGGGCGTGTCAGTTGATGATGTGCTCAGAGTCCTGAGTCGTGGAGATGATCACGTCTCTTCACATCTGAACCGCTTCCAGCCGAACCGCAGGAGCAGAGATGAATTCAGAGAGGTAGTGTCATGGGCTATGTTCCATTCAGCTTAAACACTCCCAAGAAACTCCAGGACACAGTTGATTAATTTCCATGAAGTTTACTGGGAATTTTGTGAAACTGCAATACAGTACAATGAGATGTCAATATTATTAATCAAACCCAGATACACAGTAACAGTGTAAATAGCACAGCTTAGCACTGTAGCCTAAATGATAAACGCAATCGAGCTAGTAAAAAACCAACAGCAATAAACGAAGCTAACTTAGCCTACTCAATAATCTTACAAAATTAAAATAAGCAGTAACCTAATGTTTAACAATGATAAATACTTACAGAAGTTGCCTTAGCAAAAAGGGAGAAGGAAAAGCGATCGACTATAAACCGACGATAGAGCTCACGCATTAATGTCTAATAGCAGAGAATGTCTAATAGGAAGAGAATTGGCACTCTCTGCTTTCTTCCGGTTTCTGGACTGGCTGCAGTAACACGTCTCTGTCCATGCGGGGGCGCTCGCAGGCGAGTGCAGAATGAATGGAGGTCTATGGCGAAAAACCCTCAAAATCCACTTTTCTCAGGATATAATTTTTTTTCTAGTAATTTGAATGTTGTATTCGAAAGGAGATGCAAAGAAATTACACATTGCTGGGTGTTAGATTTTTTAGAGTCACTTATTTGGTTTAAAAAGTCATTTAAAATGTCAATGACGTCAGAATGCTGACGTCATTAGCAGAATGCTAGCGTGTTATGGGCAACAACAACTCAACCTGTAAGAAATCGAAAAGAAATAAGTACTCGTTCATTCAACTTTCGACCTATAACCCATGTTGAACTTGCAAAACCTACAATAAAATCTGAGATTTCTCAACGGCAATCGGGTGAAAGAGACACATTTAGCTGCCTAGCCCCATAGACTCCCATTCAGTCTGCACTCGCCCGCGATCACCCCCAGTGGAATTCTCATGGAACTGCAACCAAGATCGATACAATGGGGCTAATAGGAAGTGCCAAGGCTCTCCGTAGACGGGCTCTGGTATTATCAGGGGGGCATGGATTTCTATTATTTTGAAGGTACCCCCGGGCGCCGCCATTGGCTAGCGGACCCCCACCTGCTGTTAGCATCCCATTGACTCACATTCATTTTGGCGTCACTTTGACAGCGAATAACTTCACATCTGAGGCGTTTAAAGACTCCATTTGTCCATTATTTATTTCTAAAGAAACATGAAAATGTATAAAAGGCTTCATTACCTTGTAGCTTACGTTATGGCCCCGTAGAAGCAATTTTTGTAAAAATAGGCTAACGATTGCGTCATAGCCACGCGACTCTCTGTCGCACAGTAGGAAATTACCGTATGGACAGGAGGAGACGCTCGCGGGCAATCGGGAGGACGTCGAGGCAAAATGACAAAGTAATTAATCAGAACACCTACTAAAAGTTTCTCCTGCTCATAGCTCGTGGACACCTCCTACTCACACTCTCCGTCTCTGCAAGTTTCGGAAGGGAATGATTCAGATTTCTCTTGACACAGCTACTAGAAGACAGACGGTTTGCTCACGTGACATCTACGTCGTCAAGCACAGTTTGAGTCTGCGCAGTACGCTCGGCCATCAGGAAGTGAGAGCTTCTGATTGACTTCACTTTTCTCCGTTGAATCCAATGGGGTCGCTGTGTCCATTTCTTTTACTGTCTATGGGTATTATCGCATGACGGTTTCACTTCCTGTTTCCCTACGTGCACGGGTACTGCGTTACTATGGTTACAAATATAAACAAACCACACTGAACTACTGAAACAAAGTAAAAACGCATTTCAAGCGGCATGACAGGTAGAATAGAACAGCTCTGATCCAAACCTGTAAAGATCCATCAGCCCATCCTCAACCCTATTTCATTTGAACTATTTTGATTCAAAATATAAACAAATGAGAAACTTTTCCATTTAAAATAGCAAGCAAGATGGCAAAAATACTTAACAAATCCATAAACATAGCTAACAATTATAACCACAGCCAACAATGTGCATGTGTTAGTCACTCTCATAATAGTCTCATAAATGTAGAGCTATTTTGTGAAATCTTTGTGTCCAGTAGATGTTCACTGGAATGTTTTTCACTCAGTTTGAAGCAGAGCAACATAATCTGTGTTTCTGTAGATCAGCAGATGATCCAGAGTCTCTACAGGACTGTATTTAA
This sequence comes from Abramis brama, assembly GCF_963993115.1. Taxonomy (NCBI): domain Eukaryota; kingdom Metazoa; phylum Chordata; class Actinopteri; order Cypriniformes; family Leuciscidae; genus Abramis; species Abramis brama. The sequence continues at coordinate 5,761,927 of NC_139967.1, read as the reverse complement.
TGTGTTGTTGTGTGTTCAGGAGCTGCTGAAGGTGTTTAAGGAGTTGGGTTTTAAGGGTGAGGAGAAGATTGATTTCTCTACACTTTCCCAGCATCCCTTTCTGCAGGATCTAATTGAAGGATCCTCACAGTACCTGCTTCCTGTGAGTATAACACACAAACATGTGATCTCACACACATACAACAGAGCTTAGTTGTGAGAGCTAAGTACAGTTCAAATTAATATATAAAAATGCTATTTTAATGATTTAATGATCTCAAAATGGAAGATTCCAGGCACTAAATGTATTAAAGTCCCCGATATACTACAAGTGAAATTAAAGAACAAACTAATGTGACGTAATTTCTAACAAAACGAAGTTCGTTGTGGGAGTTCGAAACAACTTGCCAAAGCGAACTTTCCAGAAAAGTTCGCCATGGCTGTTAAACACCTTTGTACTACCATTGGTCCGTGGCGATAATATAGGTGTGTGCGGAGGCTCCCCTTTCCGATTTTCTTTCACGTTAAAATCTTGTCCAGTTCATTTCTCCTGTTCAGTCTGTCAAGTTCAGACGTCCATGAGTGAAAACATGAACACACTGGAGAGCTTCTTTGTACTTCTGATGAAATGAGACACTGACACTGTTTTTCATGTTTAATACGGTAAAGCTGCTTGATTTTAAGCTAATTATTATCCATGTTGTTATGATCAGATGCTTTTCTTATACTTTATTAAAATGCTTGCTGTTTTCTAAATTTTTGTGTGTGTATATTTTGTTATTGATTGAGACAAAAACGTGCAGCATATTCTTTTAACCGTTGCTCTCAGCGGTGTGGAGATATTCGCTAACAATATTGGTCGCGTATTTTGAACTTTGTTTTACCACAAAGCGAAGAACGAAAAAGAACTTTGATGTGAGTATATCAGGGAGTATATCGGAAAACATCCATTTGAAAAAAAAATTTAAGAAAGTTTTGGTGCTTTCATTCCATGTTCCACACAAACTTGGTTTCAATAGGAAATAAGTCAACACAGGACAGAAAAAATGGATATTTAATGTAATTTAATATGTAAAAAATACAAATTAAGTTTGTATTTACACTAAAACAAAAGAGTTTTTATTGATTATGATTACATGTCTTCTATAGGACATTCACAGAATTTTCCAGACCAAACAAACTGAAGATCCTTGAAGCTTCTCAACATGATTAACACTCAATAACAACTGACACCAACACATGAATCACACAAGGTACATGCTAATGGAATAATACATGTAAGTGAAATAAACATTAAAGCTATATTTGGTATAATAATGGTTTTATTTAATGTAATTTACATAAATTCATCATTAAGAGTAGTGATCTGCTGAAATTTTCCTAAATGTTTCTAAATGTATTTACTATTATATTAAAATACTTTTAATGTATTTAATTGTATTTTGATTGTAGCTGTGTATTCTTGTCTCATATTACAGTGAATAATTTGGTGTATTTGTGTGATTCAGAGATGATTGATGGTGATGCTTGAACACGATCGCTTACAACAAAAGAAAAGCATTAAGACAAATCAATGTAAAATCAGCATAAAATCCTCAACACAAATGTAAAGTAAAAATAATATTATATATATATATATATATATATATATATATATATATATATATATATATATATATATATATATATATATATATATTATATATATATATATATATATGAGTGAAAGATTTATGTTAAATGAGTATGTTAATGAATATATATATATATATATATATATATATATATATATATATATATATATATATATATATATATATGAATACACATGTATGAATAACAATGTAAAGAAAATACAATAAAGAATGAACTACAACTGTATCTTTAGTCTCTGCGAAATTAAGAATGTTCACTTTTTCCTGCTGTCTTCATGCAAGTCAGACACACAAACACCTGCAGATGAGATACATGACATTACATTTGTAAAAAATAATGGAAACAGCTTAACCTCTGCTTTTGAACACAATCATCTCTAAAAATTTTATGAAAAGTGAAACCCCTTAATGACATTTAAAAATCTCAGTCTGATTTTTAAGTCTCTCTGAATGGAAGAGACCAAAAAAAAAAAAAAACCAATGTGACAGACTTGTGGACAGATTCATTCAAGACTCTTCGGGCTCTTAGACCATTTCAACGTCAGTCTGATACAGCTACAAATACATTGCTTTTATTTTTGTATGCACAAATACATTGCTTTTATTATCTCATGCAAGCAATCTTTGTTAGCCTGTGCTTCGAGGTGTTCCAGGATGGGCTGCATGGAAAAGCCGTATTCCATAACACTCCAAGTTTTAGTTCCTTCTAATTTGTACTTATAGCCACCAGTGTGCACACCAATCAGATTGCAGTTTACATCAAAAACTGGAGAGCCAGAAGATCCGTGAAAGAAACAAGAATTATAAGTCATCTTGTTTTCATACGCTGAAAAGTCCCATTTCTGTTCGTCGCACACCTCCTTCATAACATGAATTAAATGCTCATTCTCAGATGCATGTTTATTTGCAGCCTCCACTCGATTCTTTCTCTCAATGATGAAGCAGGGGTCCATTTTCTTGACCCCATCTCCTGGATGTCCCACAATGCAGATCTGACCTCTTTCAGGAGGGTTTGGACTGTAACAACTGAGCAATTTAGGATATTCAGCAATTTCATCAACAGAATCCAATTCGAGAAGAGCATAGTCAAGGTACCTACCCCTGTCATCTGTCTCATAAGCGTAAACTGCAAGTTGTTTAACTGATATGCGCTTGATCTGTAAATCCTTGGCTTCATGATCAAATTCAGCTGTGAACTGTGTAATATCTTTCGCAAGGTGAGACGATTTCTCAATAACATGAGCATTAGTGAGGATGAATCTGTCAAAGAGTAAGAAGCCAGTTCCTACGGCTTCCCCCCCGACTCGAATCTGACACACAGAGTCAGAGAGTCTCATGAGCTTCTTCACTTTCTTCACCTCCAAGTAATTCTCAACACTTTTATGATATTCTTCTCTGAAGAACTTCAGAACCTCAGGCTTGTTCTTTAGGTTCTCTCGCTGCTTTAACGTCTCCAGTAAATCTTTAAACTGATCACGCAGAATTTTCAGAATCTCTTTAGATTTGTCTATGGGTTTAACTACATACCGCTTGGTTGAAGGATTGGTCGACTTTGTTGTGTTTTCATCTTGTTGTTTTTCTTGCTCAGTGTTGATGGGATTCTGGCTTGGCCCGGCATTTTCTGCCGCATCAGCATCTGAAGCTTCATTAGGCTCAGTTTGGACATGAGTCGCATCCTCCTGACTCTCTGGCTGATTCTTGTTACTGATAACAACTACCTGGAAAGCCTTTCTGTCAAGAATGTCTACAGGTAATGAAAATTCATGTTTTGTCTCCATACCAAACTCACGAAGTCCACAGGCTTTCCTGAAAATGACATTGTCGAATCGTCCATCACGTTTAAGAGCTTTTTTGATTTTCTCTCCTTTGAATGCAAACACACAAACATAACGAACACTTTTTCTCAAAGCTTTGCTCTTCAGTAAACGTTTAACTGTTGGTCCTCCTTCTTTTTTTACACAAAAGTTGAATAATGTTTTACTGAGGAGTGACGGATCTGCAGTGGTTTGTTGATTTGTAGAACTATTTCCATCCTTTTGGATGAAGTTTATGTCTAAGATCTCATCTTCTTCAATAAGACAGCAGGGGAAATCTGTCTTCACAGCAGCTCCAGGAACTTTTCCTTTGGATCTTTGAATGAGTATTTCTTTCTGCATGTTGTTCTTTTTGTCTTTTTCATCCCTGAAAGTTTCGCTTGTATTAAGAGCCTCAAGCACAGTCATGGAAGTTGTGCACACAACTGAATACGGCTCTGCGTTTAAACAAAACTGGAAAGTCTGTTTTTTCTCTTCAGCTTCCTGTTAAATGAGAAAAAAATATTGTGTATAATATGTGTATGTATGTATACACAAACATTCAAGTGAATTCCACAGAATAAATGTTTGTAATAAATGATTAATTATGCATGTGATACAGAAAGTGATCTACCAGCTTCAGAACTTCTGAGGGTCCCTCTTCAACTTCTTTCTTAACAGAAGGAGCCGTCGTTTTCTGGGAAAATGTCCACAACAGTAAAGTTAATGCACTGTCTACATCTTTCTACCATAATTTAAATAATGAAAAAGACAGGTAACAGACAGGTAACTGTTACAGACCTATCACACCACCAAATATGATGCAGCAAAACAAAAAAATAATAATTCTTTTCACCCTGAGAGGGAAACACATCTACCTCAAGAAAATACAGTATACAAAACACTCAAAAACATCTGCTGTAATAAGTCAAAATCAGTGATATTTTATTATAGTTCAAACAGAATTATAATCTGTGTGATTGGAAGTTTTAAAATTCAAATTTTTCTTGCAGTATTGAGTTTGTAAGTGGTCAGTCCTTATGAATATTTACAAACTCCCCATCATCAATATCTCTGAATGGGAACAAAAAATCCTTATCAATGCCCATCAATTATTTTGGTGAGTCCATATGAATATTCCTCCACACAGTCCACCACTCCTCGTTTTTCATGGATATTCCTGATTGTCCTCACTTATCCATACTGGTCCAATCCTTTGAGTTCTCTTATTGTGAGTACTTTGGCTTCTTCAGACTGCAATTCCTTGTCCATGTAGCTTGTATCTTGTTCCGTTTCCTCAGAATGCATGCGCATCTAGCAATATCAGCATTCTTCTTTGTAAGATGTTCACTCAGATACACTGCTGCACAACTCCTTAGCTTGCACAAGTAACTTGGTTTTGTGTTTCCGATTCACAAACCAAACAACTATGGCAGGCTTTGCTCCGCTGTTACTTCGGAGAAGGATATGACAGGCCACAACATTATCGCTCTGAATGTTCATATTCTTACTTTAAAAAAACTTTATTACTTGTTTATTTCTTCAGTGGCATTTTGTTTGTCTCATTTTCGAGTAATTAAACAATATTTACAATATAAACAAAATTTAGCTTAGTTTAATTATTGTCTCTTTGTTCTTTCTGAAGTAACTGCACGCCACAGGGTTTCCACCATCTTGAATTGCCACCATCTTCATGATGGAGGAAACAAATATACTTCGAGAAAATACAGTACAGAACACTTAAAAACATCTGCTGTAATTGACAAGTCAGAATATTCAAAGTTCAAACGGAATATTATTGATTTGTTACCATTCCACCTATGATGTTTTTTTTCTACAATGAGAGTTAAAACGCTGCGAAAGAACAATGATTTCTATAAAAATTGTCTTCTATAAGAATATCATTCCTGTGTTCCATAAGAATATCATTACCATTTAGTCATAAAACCTAAGGAATTAACAGATTTAGCAAAATGAATGGTTTTATCAATGTGTTCCAAGTAAACAAAGACGCTGTGTCCAAATATGCCTGCTTCCATACAATATAGTAGGCAAAAAACAGTATGTTGAGCCGAGTAGTACACTGCCCGGTGTTGTAGAAAAATTGCTATTTTACACTTTTTTCCATTAACTTTCTTAGACATTGTGTGGTTTTAAGCATTTCGTTTCTCTTCTAGAATTTATGTATGTTTGTGCACCTAGCGTAAGCAAGACACACACAGTAAGACAAATGGTTAAGAACCTTTAGGTATGGAAGATAATTTAGCCTAGGGGGGTTAGAGGGGTCATTCTATTCTAAATCAGCTAGATGTGGCCATGCTGGGTGAGTGGAAAACTACAGAGGAAAAACCTTGAAGAAGGAGTATAAGAAGGGAATTTCCTGGGCTGGGTGTCAGGTCTTGCTCACGTCACGGGGTAGCTTCTGTGATTTTGTGACTAAGCCTCTTGCAAGAGAATAAATATCTTTTAAAATACAATTTGATTCTTGGTGTATCTTATGCAGTGATGATGATTGTTTAAGTATTGTTTTTGCCACAACAAAAAGAAATTGCTGTTTGGATTTAAATAGGCAAATGCTTATGAGTATATGATTGGATCATTATTGCTGTGATTATTTTGTTTCTAGCATGTTTGCAAGCAGTTCTTCTAATCCTAATTGATGGAGTGTGTATCTTTTCATTTCTTAAACAACCATGAAGACACATCATGGCCATATTCCAGGATGACAATGTCAAGATACATCAGGCTCAAATAGTGAAAGAATGGTTGAAATTTTCACACATTACCTTAAATTCATTGAGAGTCTTTGGGATGTGCTGGAGGAGACTTTACAGAGTGCCGGACTCTTGCATTGACAATACAAGATCTTGATCAAAAACGCATGCACATCTTGATAGAAATAAATGTTGTGATGTTATTTCCATCAAGAGGTGTATACATTTTTGGTCAAGACATTAATACTTTACAGAACATCTTTTTAACAGTTGTGAAGTATTGTATGTGAAGATTCAAGCCAACTGTATAGCTACTATATTTTGCAATTTCAGATGCATCCAGAATGACACATTTGGGTCCTGGTTTAAGAACACCTGGTCTAGAGCGTCCTGTTCTCTAGGGCAGCACAAGAAGCTTCTCAATCAGCTCTCAAATTCACTTTCAAATCAAATGGCACTTTTCTCACAAGTCAACACTGCTCAAAACATTGATGCAGCTTCATCCCAACTCAGTGTCTTCATATGGTGATATTTTGATTTAGCTACTCATTACATTTTTTTTTTTTTTTTTTTTTTGTATAGTTGGTTATTTTATATTGGAATGTTGATAATGATAACCCTCAGTTACCAATAGCTTTTTGTTTTGGCCTAAAACACCATAAAACAAACAAGCAACAAATATAATGTCCTTACCTGAACATTGGCACTCGCTTGTGACGTCTCCCCAGATTCACTGTCTCTGGCAGTCTGTTTCTGAAAGAGACAAAAACTCCATTACAACTAAGCCTAAACCCAACGCAGTGTCTAAACAGAGAGAATGAGAAGGATAGCAGTCACCCACACGGCTCTGTTGAAAGGAGCTCAGAAGGTCGGTCTGCTTCAGTTTTTTGTTGGGTGGTTCTTCAGGCATGTTTTTGGCCGTTCTGTGTCTTTGAACAGAACAAATGATGAAGAGCCGAGAAATGTTAAACTTGCATAACTTGGTTATTTTAACAATGTAGCCTAACCTTAAAATTAGTGATAGTCATTGTGATAACCTTCTGCTGACATTAAATGTTTCTGTCGACTCATTTGTCTTTTATTTTTGCTTTGGTGAGACTTAAAAGTAATTTTGTGACAAAAACGTACAACGATCGATCGATCGATAGATAGAAACGTTATAGTTAATAATTTAATATTGTGTTTGGAATAGGTTTAGGCCTACCTTGTTTATTGTTGCACAATTTAATTAGTCTGAAGCATGAATGTGTTTTGTACGTACTTTATTTCTTTCTCTTGTCGATCCGTCAATCCGTCCCGATCCGTCCACGCCCGGTAAACGGAATCGAAACTCACTGAAGACCTGCGAATGTGCCTGGATGATGGTGCACAAGATTAATTTATTATCAAAGCCAAGCATTTTTAGCTAGAAAACAAGAAATTAGTAGCTACATTTAGTAGCCAGAGACTAGTTATATTCCAAATATCCTTCACATTTCCGTTTAAAATGTAAATCAGGAAAACGTAGCCTACCTTGTCCAAGTTAAAGGAGTATCTGCATGGTTAACTTCCGCCCGGGTGTCTGATATCAGTTGTACGTGCTCCTCCTTCCACGCCCTGTAGTCTCCAAGTAATCGAAAGTATTATAAATTATGAAACACTCTTTACCTGCACAATGGGGCAGGGATGGACGCTGAAGAGATCATGATCATCATAGGCTAATATTAGTGATTCAGATTATAGATAAAACGAATGTATAAATAGAGATAATAAATATAATTAAAATAGAAATAGATATCATTTAATAAATAGATAATAAATATCATTTATTTAGACATAATTATTACAGTTACTAAGTTAAATAATACAATCTTTATTTAAAATCTTAAATAAGGCTTAAATAAATAAAGCCATCATAATGAAATAAGGAAATAATGCAGGCCTATTATTATACATTTTATGTCACGTGTTATTTATTTATTTTTTGACTTCTGAAAGGTTCTTTATTCTGTAGGATTGAAAATATGGCCAATGTATTTTGTCACGTGTGATTAAAATATGTAGGCCTATAGCCTATTTATAAAATATTTAGAATTAAAAATAACTTTGAACTGTTTTTCAAATAAATATATATAGCCAATATATGCCTAATAAATAAATGCCTAATTAATATTATTTACAGTCAGATAAGTTGGCATCTTAGTTATCTATGAGTGGTTGTATTTATCGTCTATTTTCAGCCCATCTGTATGTTTCTGGATCAGTTTAATTGGCTGGTTGGTGATTTTTCTTCTCAGGCCAAACAAACCAACATGGTGTGGTTTTGATTTTAGGCTGCAAGTCAAAATTGTGGATTGATATCAATCAGAATATTTCGTCCAATTCCTTCCGTGTGAAGATCAGAGTACATGAAGGTGGAAGAGTTAAAGCTAGCTGGCCATAGTGTCTGTGCAGAGGACTTGTCTGGTTCTCGTGCAGAGCATATGTGCCGATGGCTGTTGTCTTATATATAGTGTTTACAGTCTGAAAGTGCTTATAGTCAAGAATGAGGCCAATATATTTTGTTCAGCATGATTATTTAATATAGCAAAAATAAGGCACAAGGTTAGAAAAAATATGACACAACTGGTTTATAAAGAGATATACAATGTATATGTGCAGCTATAGGCCTATTTCTGTACAAACATCCACAGAATTGAACAATGCTGGAGCAGTCAGATATTTAAGAAGAATGTAAAAGTATCCCTTAAAGGGATACTTTAACCAAAAATAAAAATTATGTCAGCATTTATTCATGTTGTCTATTTTTTCCCTCAAAATATATTTCTTCAGCACAAGTAAATCATGCAGGTTTGAAATGATGAGGGTAAATAATTCATGACAGCATTATAATTTTGTGTCCATCACTTTAAAATATAGGATTTCTGGAAATTATGCAGAATATAATTTATCCTTTGGAATCATACAGATGCAATCTAACAGAGATCAGGATGTAGTTTTCTGGTTGCTCCATTGCATATTAAATATATAATGTACATTACACATGAATCAAGTCAATACAATGACAATAATAGGGACAATGAATAGACACATTTGCATAGAGTAATCCAGGGATCACACAGAATTTATAACTCTACACATAACTGAATTAAATTGTTAATTAATCCCTGCATAATACCCCAAGATATATTAATGTGATTGATAGACACAGCCAATCACTTTGTGGTTGGGCCTCCAATGATTAGGCCTCCTAATCATCCCCATATATATATATATATATATATATATATATATATATATATATATATATATATATATATATATATATATATATATATATATATATATATATATATATACACTGATTGGCTTCATCACTCTGTCTCCTCTCCACCAATAAGCTGGTGTGTGGTGGGCGTTCTGGCGCAGTATGGCTGCCGTTGCATCATCCAGGTGGATGCTGCACATTGGTGGTGGTTGAGGAGATTCCCCCTTCCATATGTAAAGCGCTTTGAGTGCAGAGAAAAGTGCTATATAAATGTAATTAATTATTATTATTATTACTATTAATCAAGAGACTCAAGACTCTGCTATCCCATTATTCATCTACAGTCTTCCTGGTTTTATGTATCCATTTCCATGTTCACATCATTGTCTTCCAAGTTAAGATTTAAAGATTTATATTCAGAGAGAATGGTTTTCACTCAGTTTTGAAGCAAGCAGAGCAACATAATCTGTGTTTCTGTAGATCAGCAGATGATCCAGAGTCTCTACAGGACTGTATTTAATGTGTTGTCGTGTGTTCAGGAGCTGCTGAAGGTGTTTAAGGAGTTGGGTTTTAAGGGTGAGGAGAAGATTGCTTTCTCCACACTTTCCCAGCATCCCTTTCTGCAGGATCTAATAGAAGGATCCTCACAGTACCTGCTTCCTGTGAGTATAACACACAAACATGTGATCTCACACACATACTACAACAGAGCTCAGTGGTGAGAGCTCCATGCCATGCATGTTCAAATTAATATATAAAAAAATGGGTAACACTTTAGAATACTGTTCCGTCATTAATAAATAACTACACAGGAACAAATGAGTAATGCATTATTAACAATCTAGTAACTACTGTTAACTAACAGGAAACTCTGATTAACATATAAGTAAGTCATAGTGCTTAGTTGAATGTGGTAGTTCACTATTAGATAATCAATAACTACTATTTTTTTCATAGCTCAGATGACTAAGAACTACTATACAGGTTCATAATTAATGTGAATAATGCATAATTCATTCTAAAGTGAAGGTCATGGTAAGCCACTAGTAATGATTCCAGTATTACCAATACTAATTATTCTAAAGTAAAAAACATGATAACTCTCTAATAATGACTGAAGAGTTTTTTGTAAGGTTTTGGGTAATGACTCAAATGTTACTACATCGTTCTAAAGGAATTACTAATTATGAGGATCAGTATTCTAAAGTCGAGCTACCCCTAAACCTTAATTATAGCCATGTACTGCAGTATCTTACACTATTCAGTTTGTGGTAAGAACACTGTAAGTACATAGAAAATGCATGTACTGTAAAATAAAGTGCAACCTTGTAAGGTTTTGGATAGTAATTCCTTCCGATGGATTTGGTAACACTTCAGTCATATACACTCTAGTGTTATCACGTTTTCACTTTAGAATACTGTTCCAAATAATTAGTAATTCCTTCTGTAGGATTTGGTAATACTTGAGTCATTGCTAACGGCTTACCATGATCTTCACTTTAGAATGAATGATAGATTATGCATTATTCACATTAATTATGAACCTGTATAGTTCTTAATAGTCCTCTGGGAGATATGAAAAAAATAGTAGTTATTGATTATCTAATAGTGAACTTACTACCACATTCAACTAAGCACTATTACTTGCTAATTTGTTAACCCAAGTTTCTTGTTAGTTAATAATAATAATACGTTTTATTTGTATTGCACTTTACACGTGAAAAACATCTGAAAGTGCTACAGGTGCACAGGTAAAAACACTAAACATAAAAACAGTCAAAAACAGCAAGAAACAAAATTATATTAAGAAAATGCAGTAAAAAATAAGTAGGTCTTTAATTTATTTTTAAAAACCTCTATAGACTGTGACGCCCTCAGGTGGTTGGGGAGGGCATTCCACAGTCAAGGCGCAGCCGCCTGGAAGGCCCCATCTCCCATAGTGCAGAGTTTGGACTTGGGGACCTATCAATCAATATCATGAGTTTGTGGCTGTCAGAGGAACGGAGATGTCGGGTTGGGTTATGCCTATTGATGAGTTCTTTGAGGTACAATGGTGCGCTGTCGTAGACACACTGATAGGTCAGGAGACAGATCTTATACTCAATCCTGAACCTAACATGAAGCCAGTGAAGTTTATGAAGGATGGGTGTGTAGCGTTTATACGCCCACGTATAAATATTATTAATTATTATTCATAACGAATTATGATCAATAATTAATAATTTAATTATTTTCAATTATTTACTGTAACAGAATCAATAATATGATAATTTATCAGTTCATCCAATGAACAGAAAGCATAAACAATTATTAACTCTAGGAAATATAATATCTTCCTGGCCAAGAAAGAATAACCCCCTAACAGTAAATTAAGAAATAGGGTAACAGCATAGGTAACTTTTGATCGAAGTTCAAGACAATAAAATTTGATAAGCACATACACAAGCAATCTCTTTTCAAATACAAACAATACTTTATTGATTATATACTAACACGTACAGCTAATGTCTAACACAAACACACACACACGCACACACACACACACACATTCATACGAGTTGCAGAAAGGAAGAGAGTGAGGAAAGAGTGGGTTTAAGAGTGAAAGGATGAAATCTCACGATTCCATAATGCACTTAGACATGACCTGAACGAACCATCAAACATTAATTTAACCCTTCTATCGTTTTAGGCAGGTTATTAAAGTTATATAAATACACCAGTTTAGCTTTCAGTCTGGAGGTTACTTGCTTGTCTTCTCGTTCCTTTTTGGGAATTCCCTTCGTTGCGTAACAGAGGGTTCCCCCGGGTTCGTTCGTCGGCTGTGGTCTCCTTGTGCATGGATAGATGGGGCGAGAACCAGTCACGTGTGGCTGGCGGTTGCTGATGGTTGAATGAGTCTTTGAAGTTGAAAGCGTGCGTTGCAGCCGCGAATCGTGGAACGAAACTTTGCAGCAAAACTTAACTTAAAACCGAGACTTTCAATCGGAAAATAAAGGAAGACTTAGAAAAGAAAAGAAGACTTAGACGAGAGTAGTAAGACGGCTTGAATGAAACTGTTTAACCCATGTTCTACAGATCTTGATTTGGGTTATTTCTGCTCGTTTGTTACATGGTACTAGTCTGCCGGAACTTAGAGAGCTTAGAGCTTTTAGAGCAGCGAGAGAGAGAGCTTAGTTTTTTGGGTCTAAGGTTTTAACTAAAAGTTTGTCCCCCCTCCTGAAGAGAGCGGACCAATTAGACACTGGCTTTGTCTCATCGTAAATCTGGAGTGTTGGTGTGTTCTCTAACTTTTAAGCAGAGAGGACAGAGGCCACAGTTTAGACATGATTTCTAATTAAAAGAAGATCAAAACATATTACACCGATATCATTCAAGCCATCTTGCTAGTTGTGTTCGTAAGATAGCATTGATATGAAACAGTACACACTGTCATTCACACACCTAATAATTATAACAATTACATGAATTATATGGGATTAAAGCATATCTTATTAGAATATGCATATAAGTGGTGGAAACACACAGGATTATGTAGTTGCGTGATTGTTTGATTGTAAGTCCATTGAGAATTGTTCTTAAATGATTTTATGTAGTTTATTGGTAAGAATCAGTTCTCTGGTTCGAAGAGACAGAACACTGTTTGTTCTGTTCAGAGGTCTTAAGGAGGAGGGGTCAGGAATGCTGTGGTGTCATTTCTGAACCAATTTGTCTTTTAAAAACCCCCTCATATTGACAAGTTCTTCCTTTAGCTGGGCTCATAAAAGTTCTTAGTTGGGGGTTTTCGTTGGTTTGGTCATTAGAAGGGTCTTTTGCAGACTCTGTGGCGCCAGGATGGGTGACTTATGGCTCTGGACTGTGAGGACACTGTCTTTATCTTAACCAGTCCGTAGTTGGCCACAAAGCTAGCCATTGACCAGTTATTTAGTTAGTGTTGGGGGAGGCTCTTTTAAATAGCCAGAGTGATGAGGATCATTTGACGTTCTGAACCAATCTTCTGTTTTGTTCGGCAGGAAGTAGAGAGTTTGAATTAATTTTCTGGAAGAAAATTAGTCTGTGGTTGATTTCTTCTCATTGTCGTTACATATCCCCCCTTCGGTCGACGATGTGTTGAGTAGAAGACATCGGTGAACGCTGGAGAAATGGGTAGAGGAAGCAAACACAAACAGCAAACAACAAGACAACACCTCCATGACTGGTCACTTTACTGGTGCAGGGCATTAGATTACCTAGGCATAAACAGGTTCACTCTCTCAATATAGTTAATCACGTTGACTAAAGTTTAGTTCAATTTTAGGACGTTATCCTAATTTGTTTTGGGACGGTGATTAATTAATTTTGTGACTAAATTTGATTTGTTTGTTTTATTCTCTTCTAAATTGTTCTAGGTTTAGACCAATTTACCTTTCAATTTGTGATTCGAATGATGCAGGGAGTTCTCTGGCTCACATTCGTTTTGAGGTGACTTACAAATATTAGGCGTGGTGTGTCAATCCTATTATTGTGACCTTGACCCTTATGGGGCGGACAGGCATTTTACCTAATAAAAGAAGAAAAGGAAGGAAGGAAGAGGTAAAACAAAACAAAGCAGTTGAGTGTTCCTCCTGATATGAATTGTAACTACTGTTGCACAGCTAAGGTGTCAGGGATCATGATGTAATGATAGGTGTTCTCAGGTGTACTTGTTGGATGAGTAGTTAGTTGCCATGTTTCCTATGGTAAGTGTAGCTAAGTTGTTAAGCTAGTTTCTGAAGTTAGTTTCTACCTGTGGGGGAAAACATGTTTGTTGAATGTTTTGCACAGTAGAGGCGGTTAACTTCTGTATGTTAGTGAGTATGTTAGGGATGTTGTGTAGTGTATGTATGTATGTATTAGGGATGTATGCATGTATGTATGTATGGTCAGATCTGTTTCAGTCTGTTTTGCTCCCCCCTTTGCTTGATGGCTTAGCTTTGATGAGCTTGTTGCCTCTTTGCCTTGGAAAAGGGATCTTCTGTGATCTGCTGGGAGTCAAACCAGTAAGGCAGGAAGTTCTCTGGCAGACATTGGGAGGCAGTTTGGCATGGCTGGATGAAGCTGTGGTGCAAAACTTGGTCTCCGTTGTTGCATTCCTCCGATGATACCTTTTGGTTGTGACAGACTTTCTGACGTTCTGGGCTTACTGTTGTTTCTGTAGCACACATATGGTTCTTGAGTTTGGAGCTCGTTTGGTGGTTTCTTTATGAGTGATGGGTAGCCAGGATGGTGTTTTCTGGTACCTCTGGGTGTTTGTCAGTGGTTGACTGTGAGAGACCACTCTGTTCTGTGTTGTTGTAGAACAAGTGGTTGTCATCTTCATTATGAAGGTGCATCAGATGAATCAGTGGTCTTCCGTGTTCAGCCTGTTTTCTAAGAACACTTCCAGTCGCCTCATTAGTTGCTCCATATCTTCTGAGGGTAAACTGTCTTGTTCTTGGGCATACTCAGTGCTGTGCTTAACTGAGTTGTGCCGAGGTGGGTTTCCTGAGAAGCGTGGCTGGTCCCATGGCTTTTCCATGTGGTTGGTGTGGTATCTGTCATCAGCATGGGAATCACGTTCTCTGTGCTTCTTACGAAGAACTGTGGTGTTGTCATGCCACTGGTTGTCTTCCAGTGCAAGGCTTGTGTCTTGGCTGAAGGAGTTTGAAACTGTGGATGTTTTCAAACCTTTCTTTGAGGACATCTTCTGTTTGATGTGGGCCTTGTGCGTCAGGTCACGTAACTGTTGAATTGTCATTGTGTCTGCGCAGGCCTCGAGACCAAGATGATGACTTAATCCGGGGTGCAGGTTTCTCAGAAAGAGGTTTTTGAAGTTCACATCCTCTTCTTGTTCAGGTGAGTTATGTGCACCAAAGAAGGCTTGTCGAAAACGGTGGTAGTATGCTTGGGGAGTCTCGTGTCGACCTTGTTTGGTTTCCAAGGCGATTAACACACCGTGTTCTGACTCTGGGCCTATGAATTCTTTTATCAGTGTCTTACATAGCAGTTGGTAGTTTGACTTGACATGAGCAGGTTGTCGGTCTAGGAAGCTTCGTACCTCTGAACTGGATGTCGATCTGAGGAGGTAGAACCTGTCTCTGTCAGTCACATGAGGTCTCACCTCTAGGTGGAAGTTGATATCTCGGATGTAGGACTGGATGTCCGGGCATTCCGTGGAGTTCGGGTTGAACGGAGTGATATTCTTAACCAGCTTGTTGAGATCTTTAAAGGTCATCGCCGGTGCAGCTCTGGAGTCTGCCTGGATGAGCTCTCGTTGCTTGTTGGCAGTGAACGGTTCTGTGGTGAAGGCCTGTGACGTTTTGGGTTGTGGCCATTCACTTCTTTCACTGTATGGCAGTTCTTGGATGGAGGACTCTGTCCTGCTCGGCAGTGGTGATGCTGAGGGAGGTCTCTCCCTTCTTGGCTCTGGTTTCTGTTGGAAAATGTGCTGGAGTTCATCTCTGACCGCGTAGAGCTCGTCGTTGACGTCATCTCGCTGTTGGGTCAGATGGTTGATTTCAGCATTGCACCTTTCCAGGTGGTCTTTCAGAGCATTAATTTCAGAGTTCTTATCTTCAATGTCAGCTTTAGCTTTCTCTAGCTGATGTTCAGCAGACTGGAGTTGGTTTACCAGGTGTTTCTGGACAGTCTTTAATTCTTGTTTGTCACTTTCAGTGGCTGCAAGGGCTTCTTGGAGCTTGTCAACTTGTTTCTTTGTTTCTTGCTCCACTTCGTCAGGCACTTGAGCTTTCGCTTTGAGCTGGTCTGTGCAGCGTTGGGTGTGCATCAGCTCCCTCAGGAACTCAGTGGTCTGACGCTTGAAGTCGTCCTGGACTTTCACTTCCAGCTTGTCCATGCGGCTCTGGGCACGTGTCAGCTCCTCCCGAAGGTGGGTGATGTGCTTGTCGCTTAGTGTCAGCTGGGCTGTGAAGGCATTGCTTAGGGAACAGATAATCTTGGTTAGTTCCACGTGGTTGTGGTTTTGATTCTGGCTTGAATCATGTGTCAGGAATCTTCTCAGAATTATGATTATTATTAAAAATAATAACAGTTCAATTGTCTTTGGTGTGAGGCAGTCCGTAATGCCTCTGAGCCAGGCGTCCACGTCAGTGGGGTTTGTCGTCCACGGCATGTTGGCACGCTGGGGTGAAGAGACTGACACAGATCTGTGTGGGGTGTAAGCCTATGTGGTTGAACAGCTAAGTGTCGTTTAAGTGACTGTACAACAAATAGTGAAGTGTTGTAATGTCTAAGTGTTGGTCTCAGTGTAGACAGGTAGGTTAGTGATGTGGAAACTTCGTCACTCAACTGAGTGAGGGAAAAAGAGAGAAAAAGGTTAAAACAAATCTCAATTGAAAGGATTTTTTTTTTCAATGGGAGAAATATTTTTATAAATATTTTCTATCAATGAAAAGCTGGTTTAAACTTGTGATGTGTCACTGAGAAAAGGGGAAAAGAGAGAGAGGTTAAAACCAATTTCAATAAAACAAGAAAGAAAATTCTTAAGTAGGAGAAATATTATTTTTCTCGTAAATGCTTCCTATCGGTGAGAATCTATTTCCAGAAAGGTAAACAATATTATTGTTTATGTTTACAAGGAAAAATAATACAATAATAATGCGGATACCTTTTTCCGAGTTTTACAGGATTGACACCACACACCGTCAGTTGGACTGCTTACAGCTGGGATGCTATGAAGGCGACAGTTGCTCAACACTTGTCTCTGTTAATTTATCTTGGATAAGATGTTAAATTGTAAATTGTGTTTACAAAACAGAGAGAGTATGGAGAACAAGAGAGGGTTTGATTACAAATCAAATACCTATTAATTGTTTTCTTTGGAAAAATTATCTTTCTCTTTCTTTAGACTCGATTGATGGTTCTTCCAGGTTTGTTTCCTACAAATGTGAAGAAAGGGGATGGAATAAAGCAGGACAGAACAGGAAAGACGTGTAAAGAAGGAAGAGGAAGGAGTGAAAGGAGATTGGGTCCACAAATGGCTCTGAAGCCTTTGTGTCGAACTACGAGTGTAGAATTGATAGTTGCCAACAACTAAACATTCAAAAATAAAACTTTGTAAGAGAGGGTTATCTCTGATTTATTTGACACTTGTAGTGAGATACCAATGTCTCCTATTGAGGCTCAGGTGTGTTACTCCCAAGCTTTCAAAGTTCAAAAATGTATTCACCTGAAGTGATTAAATCTAAAAGAGAATTTTAGAAATTAGGAAAAATTATGAAATTAGATTTATTAAAAATAAATCGAGAAATCATTAGAAATTACCTGTTTAGGAAAATAGAATTTAAACCCTTTTTAAATCAAATTAAAATTTGACAATTAATAATCATAAACCAGTATTTTCTTTTCAAGTAAAATGCAGGTAGATGAAATTAATAATTGTGAACCGAAATTTCCTTTTCGCAGAAAAATATGGGTAAAGTATAATATGAGACAGGTCAAATAGGAAAGAAGAAAAGACCAACAGGTGTAAACATCAAGGTGTTTAAATGGTTAAATCCCTTTAACGTTGTTCAAACAGACACTGTATTTAACCACTGTCAATGACAACCGTAAATAATGCTTAAGGCTTTAGTATAGGTTAGGCCTCAATGTAAACAACTACCTAGCTTAGCTTTAGCTTAGCTTAGCTTAGCCACAAATGGGTTTGTTTCAGTTTGTTTACACTGTGGCCAGACGGGCTTTGCTGTGGGGTCCGAGTTCCCCCGGAAGCGTTGGTTAAGACTTCCGTGTCACGATTGTAACTATGGCGACAAAACAAACTCTAGTGGGCGAACTTGTGAATTGCAGCTCGTAAACAGTAATGCATGTTAAGTTACATGAAATTTCGGCACATTTCAAACAATGTTCAAAGAATATGCACGTCGATCATATTATATGAAATGTCGGCGCATTTCAAAAATACAAATAAAGGACACCACTCGTAGCTGTTTTTACGACGTGGGGCTTCACTCGGTTGTTTAAGAGTGATTAACTTTAAAGGACAGCTTTGTGCTGTAATAGATGGAATAACGATCTCAGCGGATCGTCTCTGTGCAATTTTATCTGAAAACACGAAAACAACAGGGTTTTTAACTGTTGGTTGAGTTTCAACGTCAAGCTTTACTTGAACACAACTTTAAATAATGCCTATTCAACTACACTCGGACATACGCAGTGTTTACATGAGAATTAATTGAACAGACACAGATAAGCTTATAGTTTATCACGGGGATTGCCGTGGGACACGCACAGACAACCTGATAAATAAAGACTAATCTGTGAGGAGAATATTCGTCCCAGTGGAACACGCACTGAGTCAAAGGACTTTTATGAGGAACACGCTCATTCGTCCTTTACAGGGTTATTTTAATTACTGCAGTTTTAATTTCATTCAGCTCTCTGACTGATACAAACACACATAACGTTATAGCTATTTGAAAGACTCTGGAACACGCAGATGTCTTAAGCTATAATTAAAGTATTTCGGAATCGAGGGACACGCTCAATTGTTACCTTGTCGTTGTGTGAGATCTTATATCTTGGGTTATTTTACTGCAGTTTAAAATAAAATAAAAATAGGCAGGCAGCCTAGACTAGAGTAACAGCTCTCTCTTGTATTCACTCAGCAGACATTCATTCAAAACAGAGCGCGCGGCGCGCGCTGCATACGTCACACACAGACTCAGAGGTCCGGATCTCTCTCGAAAAGATAATTACTTCGTATATGCTTACAATTTTAGGTTAAACTTCCCGCATTCGTCTCCACCATAAATGTAGCGTTTATACGCCCACGTATAAATATTATTAATTATTATTCATAACGAATTATGATCAATAATTAATAATTTAATTATTTTCAATTATTTACTGTAACAGAATCAATAATATGATAATTTATCAGTTCATCCAATGAACAGAAAGCATAAACAATTATTAACTCTAGGAAATATAATATCTTCCTGGCCAAGAAAGAATAACCCCCTAACAGTAAATTAAGAAATAGGGTAAAATCATAGGTAACTTTTGATCGAAGTTCAAGACAATAAAATTTGATAAGCACATACACAAGCAATCTCTTTTCAAATACAAACAATACTTTATTGATTATATACTAACACGTACAGCTAATGTCTAACACAAACACACACACACGCACACACACACACACACATTCATACGAGTTGCAGAAAGGAAGAGAGTGAGGAAAGAGTGGGTTTAAGAGTGAAAGGATGAAATCTCACGATTCCATAATGCACTTAGACATGACCTGAACGAACCATCAAACATTAATTTAACCCTTCTATCGTTTTAGGCAGGTTATTAAAGTTATATAAATACACCAGTTTAGCTTTCAGTCTGGAGGTTACTTGCTTGTCTTCTCGTTCCTTTTTGGGAATTCCCTTCGTTGCGTAACAGAGGGTTCCCCCGGGTTCGTTCGTCGGCTGTGGTCTCCTTGTGCATGGATAGATGGGGCGAGAACCAGTCACGTGTGGCTGGCGGTTGCTGATGGTTGAATGAGTCTTTGAAGTTGAAAGCGTGCGTTGCAGCCGCGAATCGTGGAACGAAACTTTGCAGCAAAACTTAACTTAAAACCGAGACTTTCAATCGGAAAATAAAGGAAGACTTAGAAAAGAAAAGAAGACTTAGACGAGAGTAGTAAGACGGCTTGAATGAAACTGTTTAACCCATGTTCTACAGATCTTGATTTGGGTTATTTCTGCTCGTTTGTTACATGGTACTAGTCTGCCGGAACTTAGAGAGCTTAGAGCTTTTAGAGCAGCGAGAGAGAGAGCTTAGTTTTTTGGGTCTAAGGTTTTAACTAAAAGTTTGTCCCCCCTCCTGAAGAGAGCGGACCAATTAGACACTGGCTTTGTCTCATCGTAAATCTGGAGTGTTGGTGTGTTCTCTAACTTTTAAGCAGAGAGGACAGAGGCCACAGTTTAGACATGATTTCTAATTAAAAGAAGATCAAAACATATTACACCGATATCATTCAAGCCATCTTGCTAGTTGTGTTCGTAAGATAGCATTGATATGAAACAGTACACACTGTCATTCACACACCTAATAATTATAACAATTACATGAATTATATGGGATTAAAGCATATCTTATTAGAATATGCATATAAGTGGTGGAAACACACAGGATTATGTAGTTGCGTGATTGTTTGATTGTAAGTCCATTGAGAATTGTTCTTAAATGATTTTATGTAGTTTATTGGTAAGAATCAGTTCTCTGGTTCGAAGAGACAGAACACTGTTTGTTCTGTTCAGAGGTCTTAAGGAGGAGGGGTCAGGAATGCTGTGGTGTCATTTCTGAACCAATTTGTCTTTTAAAAACCCCCTCATATTGACAAGTTCTTCCTTTAGCTGGGCTCATAAAAGTTCTTAGTTGGGGGTTTTCGTTGGTTTGGTCATTAGAAGGGTCTTTTGCAGACTCTGTGGCGCCAGGATGGGTGACTTATGGCTCTGGACTGTGAGGACACTGTCTTTATCTTAACCAGTCCGTAGTTGGCCACAAAGCTAGCCATTGACCAGTTATTTAGTTAGTGTTGGGGGAGGCTCTTTTAAATAGCCAGAGTGATGAGGATCATTTGACGTTCTGAACCAATCTTCTGTTTTGTTCGGCAGGAAGTAGAGAGTTTGAATTAATTTTCTGGAAGAAAATTAGTCTGTGGTTGATTTCTTCTCATTGTCGTTACAGGTGTGATGTGCTCAAATTTGCGCACCCTCATCAGGACCCTGGCAGCGCAATTCTGAATGTACTGCAGTCTCTGCAGGCTCCTGCCAGGGATCCCGATGAGGAGTGCATTGCAGTAGTCGAGCCTGGAGGAGACAAAGGCATGAACTAGCTCAGGGGTCGGCAAGTAACTTTGGCCGCGGGCCAATATTTTTTTTAGCCAGTAGATGGCGGGCCAGCTACACAGAGTAGGCCTATGGATACAAATTAAATACTCTTATAGGCCTATAATCGCAGAATATGATGGGTCCGTCACCGTCCGTGGATCATTCGTTCAATCGTTTTTTAAAAAAATTAAAACCAAAAATAAAAAGATGAAAAACGACTTGTTTTTCCATTATTTATTTCCTGAACTAAAATGAAAAAAACGAATAACGACGGGTTTTCTGATGTTCTGATTGTGCTCAGATCAAAAATAGAAAAAATGAATTACTGGATTAGACAGATTTTAATTTTTATTTTGAATTTAACACCTTAGGCATATATCAAGGAAATCATTTTAAACAGATCAAGTACTATTGTGGTAACAGAACAGATTACAGCCATTTTAATAAAGGTGAGAATCATGCCTCATTCGCTTACAGTCCGACTTTTGAACTTTATTCCTTTTTTTATTATTATTATTATTATTATTATTATTTATTCGGGGGGCACACATGCACACCTAAGGTTTAAGGAGGTCTGTCAATATAAATATTAGGCTATTTTAACATTGTAGGCCTACTGTCAGCAGAGAAAAAAATGCCACAGAAAAAAAATTGGAAATATAAATAACATAAATTAAATAGGACAAAGCCTATCACTCAAATTTCTAAGCAACATAAACGAAAATCATATTGCCCTACTGACAAATGAAGTAGGCTATTTTCTGCCGAACTATTTCAAACATCCTTGCAAAAAAAAGAATCTTGTTGCTCCTCAGAGCTAGGTGTAGCCTACAGGTGGTCAGAATTAAGTGTGGATGCGCTGTCCAAAGGTGTATGGATGGGCTATTGTCAGTCAGACCGCCCGCTCCGTCCAAAGTACACCAGAGTTGTGACCGCTACCATCTTTTGACGCGCGAATGGACACAAAGTGGTCAAGCGTATAACTAGACGCGGCAGGCGCGAATTTGATGTGCTATTCGCGTCCGGTGTGAACACACAGTTATACTTTAAAATGTAATCCCGCGCCGCATGATTCCCTATATGTGCGTTGCACACGGCGGTGAAATCGCCGCACGACTACGGCTTTTCTCAAGTATTGGAAGAGTTTTGTGCAGCATTTAGGACTTCCAAAATAATCCGGCGGGCCAGAAAATATTGCTGGCGGGCCAGTTTTGGCCCGCGGGCCGCCAGTTGCCGTTCCCTGAACTAGCTTCTCTGCATCAGAAAGAGAGAGGGAGGGGCGGAGTTTAGAGATGTTCCGGAGATGATAGAATGCAGTCTTACAGATAAGTTGGATGTGGGTGTTAAATGATAGGTGGGGGTCAAATCGAACCCCCAGGTTTGTTAACAGTCGTAATAGTGTTAATAATTGCATTACTCATTTGTTCCTGTGTCGTTATTCATTAATGATGGAACAGTATTCTAAAGTGTTACCAAAATGTTTTATTTTAGTGATTGAATGATCTCAACATAGAAGATTCTAGTCACTAAATGCATCAATTCTGTGATCTAAAGTGTTTTTAAAGTCACCATGAAATCAAAATAGACATCTTACTTTTTTACGGAATATTGCAGTTTATTTTTATCCATGCACATAATTTTTTCATGTGCCTTGTAATCTTTAATCAAAATATCTTCTCCTCCCGACATCTCTTTCCTTCTCTGATGATGCGTTTACTGGCATTAGGGCGGAGCAACCTGTCACTCACATGAGATCCACCAATAGCAAACCACAACCATAATACTCGTTCGAGAAGCTGTTTCACTCAGATATACATCACAATAGTAAAGAAAAAAACTATCACAACTTCTGTAGATTTTAAAGACAAAAATCAAATCAAAAAGGAATTTTGTGGCTTTTAATCCATTTCAACTCTAAACATCTGGTTTCCATAAGAAATATGTCAACACTCATCAAACCTTTTCATTGAGTCTTTATTGTAATTAGCATGAGCAATGAAGGTTTTTGTTTCACAATTATACACTAAAAGTGTTTTTTTATTAATAATTCTGATTACATTTCTTACAGAACATTCACAAAATTTTCCAGACCTAACAAACTGAAGATCCCCAAAGCTTCTCAACATGATAAACACTAAAAACAACACTTTGAATCACACAAGGCACACACACTAATGAAATAATAAAAATAATAATTACATTTATAAAGTGCTTTTTCTCTGCACTCAAATCGCTTTACATAGAAGGGGGAAATCTCCTCAACCACCACCAATGTAAGGTAAAATGTAAGTGTTAAAATTTAAACAAAAGTGTTAAAATAATACATGTAAGTATAATCGAAAGCTTTGGTTTTATTTGCTGCAATTTACATCTAAAGTCAGCATGAATACACAAAGATATGAGGGAAATGCCCTTCAATAAATTCAAAGATCTCATTCTAAATGTATTTATTGTGGTGAAGATACATATTTGATTGTAGCTTTGTATTGTTGTCTCTCATTAGAAGCGTTCTGTCATATCGATAGTTTTGACGTACCATATTTGTGTGATTCAAAGCTGATTACAGTGAAGCTTAAACATGATCTCTTACAACAAGTAAAACATTAAGATGAAGTCAATGTAAAATCAGTATAAAACATAAATGTAAAGTGTGTAAATAATGTAAATATATAAATGTAAATATATAAAATGCATATAAATAATTTATGAGTTAATGATTTGTTAAATGAGTATGGAAATATGAATACACAAGCATATGTGAGCAATTACAGAAAAAAATTGTCAGTAAAGAAAATAATGGTCTATATTTTTGGCCTCAAATGAATGAATCATTTTCACTGTTCCTCTCTCTTGACACGTCAATCCCACAATCACCTGCTGGTGGGTTACTTGACTTCTTCTGCTGTTGAACATGCAATCATCTCAACAAATGATATGAAAAGTAAAACCTATAATGACACTGAAAAATCTCTGATAAAGCAACTTCCTCGCAAAGAAATGTCCATGTAGACATGAGGACGGGGAACACTTTTATCATATTCAGCTCTGAAGAACCTTTCTGCGTTCTCTTCTGCTTTATTTCCAGTAAATCTTTACGCTGATCACGCAGAATTTGCAGAATCACATCAAATGACCTTATTTAAAAAGTTATTAAAAAAAAACAAAAATCTTCAATCTTGAATACATGGAAATATGGGATTGACAAATCTCTGTCAGATATTTTTCCTGATGGATTGGTGCGTCTTCAATCAGGAGACAAGGCTCAGGTGTCCCTTTAGTTTACTTCCATTTCCTCGACTTCAGTCTGCTGTTCTTCCTCAACGGGCATGTTTGCTCCGTATGTATCCACAATTTCCCCAAGGTTAAAATTTTCTTGTATACGTTTAAATTTTTCATTTTTTAGTAATTGTATGATGTCACTTCTTGTCTTGACCTGTGTGATGATGCTTTCCATGATGGACTGCATGGAATATGAAAACTCTATAACACTTCCCAGCAAACATTGGTCCGACGGCAATGTCGTGTCCCTGGCCAAAAATAGTCGCGGTAGGACGGCATAAATCGGTAAAAATATGTAACACAGAACATTTCCTAAAAATGCATTCAGATACATTTGTACATGTCTACAGTTCTCTGGGGTTGCATGTATAATTGTTATTTTGACTTTTAGCTACGTGTAGTTCAATATATAGTGTATCGGGTGAGAGGACGTCACCTGGTGACGTCTTTTACACGTGCATTCATGACCCTCTATGAAATCCTTGTGAAATATGCAAAAGCTGTGCTTAATCCTTGCATGGTTAATACTGCAATAATTAATTTAATTGCCCAAGTAGTTTTTAAGAGGTTGTGAAGACGTCCACTGACGTCTTTTACACGTCTTGTCAAGCAAGACAGAAAAAAAACCAGGAATTATCTTTATGAAATACACGATTTGTATACAAAGTAAATATATTTACTTTATCTTGTTTAAAATAAATTATAATCACAAAGTGCCCAGTGTGGTTAATTGATTGCAAAGCCACTGCATTTAAAGTCGTTTTAAGTGGACGTCCAGTAGGTGACGTCCTTTACACGTGCATTTAAGTCCATCATGACCCTCTATGACATCCTTATGAAATATGCAAAAGTATTATGCTTACACCTTGGTTGATACTGCAATAATTCATTTAAGTGCCCCAAGTAGTTTTAAGAGGTTTTGAAAAGACGTACACTGCTTTACACGTCAAAACTGTGCCACCGGGATGTTGTAGCAAATCTCGCGATATTGCAAAATCCCGCGATATGATATATTATCTCGCGATAAAGCGATAGCCATTTTCCCGTTTTTCTACAACCACGAGGCGAGCAGGATTTGAGGGTGCATTGGTGTGTTGCCGAATTACTAAAAATCTGCTGTTGGGTAAGTACATTTTGTATTATAAATGTAACATTAGACATTCTCTGTTTCAACAGAGTACCCGCCTTCAATGAAGTTAACGCTTGTCAATGAGAGGGGCCAGACTCTCTGTACAAATTTTATTTTATTTAATTTTACATTTATGTACGAGAGTCTGGTAGAACCAGGCTAATTTTTTCTGCCGGTGAGACCAAATTTTGTTATAGGTCGCGCTGGCGCGACCGCAACATTGTTAAAACATTGTTAAAACATCGCAAAAAATAAAAAATTAAAAATGAAAGCGGAACGAAACTGCGCAACTCGTTTGTGCTCCACGGACCGTTTATTCAGTAAAATAACATGGTTATTTTCCGACATTTTAAAAAAAAAAGTACGTAATTTACCTAGAAATTAGCCTTTTTCTTTTAAACCATATTCTCTTTCCTCAGATGCTGTGATGAGGTGGAGCCCAAATGCTACAGACTCAGACATAGATGCAGCAGTGGAGGAACACCTGAAGAACGCTCCAGGAACAGCTGAGGGTGGTGGATTTAAAAAATGAGCCATAAACAAAACAAAAACCATAAAGCCATAAACAAACTTCATAGACTCTAAAAACTTTTATTTATGGCTGTTTAACAGTAATGCAAGACTGTTAGTAACTGAAACTTAGTACTGCCACAGCTCTGACTTCTATTCATCAATGATGGCATATTATAGAAAGACTCTAAAAATAGAATGCGTTGACTGTTCCTGTACTTTTGTTATATTCTGGTTTGATTAATGTCTGCTTAACCTTAATGTGAAACTGTTAGAGAAAATGCCATTACCACAGAATTTACCACATTGTACTATTTCTATTTTTTTTTTTTTTTAATAATAGCTGTTTAACAACTGGAAGACATTTCAAATGTAATATTCACAATAAAATGTTATGCGAAATTATAGCACAATTTTTTGCTTTTGTCCACAAATAATGTGTTGATGTACACGTGATTAAACGGTTTTATAGACGTCCAGGTCTGACCGGACCGATTTTGGACCTTTTTAGAACCTTTGTCAAGTTAAGATGTGTAAAAATAGCCTAAATGATTGCCTTTCACGATGTTACACAATATGGGTGTGATTATTTTATATGCAGGATTATATATACACATACATTTGGCAGCAACACATCTTATAAACATCCAGAAGAACTAAAAAAATAAACCCATTTAGACATCCAAGGACGCGCAGAAAAGACGTGGAATTCACGGCCAGACGACGTCAAAGACGTCGGTTCAACTTTCATTTTGGAACTATTTTTCAACCATGACGGGACGTCTCGGACGGACGTCTTTTCAACGGACATTAAACGTCCAAATGTTTGCTGGGTTCTATCTCTTTCACCTTCTTTGTAATGAAAGCCACCAGTGTGCATGCCAATCAGATTGCCGTGTGCATCAAACACCGGGGAGCCAGAAGATCCATGAAAGAAACAAGAGTTATAAGTTATCTGGTTCTTGTATAGATTTGGCCAACATTGCCATGATACATATGGACAGGACACATTCTCAGATCTGTGTTTGTTTATACTCTGTAGTTGATTCTCAATCCCAATGATGAAGCAGAGATCCATCTTTTTAACCCCACAATCCGGGTGTCCTACAATGTAGATCCCACCACTGTTAGGAGAGGGGCCATGCTTATAACAAGTGAGCAATTCAGTGCAGTTATTAGGTGCAGCTTCCAATTCAAGAAGAGCATAATCATGGCACCTGAGCTTCTCATCTTTTTCATATCTGTAAGCAATAAGGTCACTCTTTGCTTTGAGATTTATTGTCTCAGATCCGACAACTTCATGATTGAACACAGCTGTCAGAGTCACTGAAAGCTTATGTGTGAGAGAAACCTCCGATGGAGAATAAACAAAGTCCTCAACAACATGAGCATTAGTGAGGATGAATCTGTCAAGAAGCCGGTTCCTCTGGCAAAACCATCAATTACTATCACACACACAGAGTCAGACAGATCCATGACTTTCCTCACTTTGTTCACCACAGTGAAACACTCATCAACACCTTTATCATATTCTTTTTGCAATAACTCTTGAAGCTTGGGGTTCTTTTGCCATTGTAGCTGATTCAATACATCTTTCAATACAGTCTGCAGAATGTTCTGAATGTCAGTAAAGAATGAATTTCCATAAGTATTCTGAGTTGCATTCCCTTCAGTTGAAGGACCTGCGGATCTTGTCTTTCTCTCTTGAATTGTTTTTTGTTCAGTGTTAGTGGGATGCTGGCATAGGTCATTTTTTTCTGAATCAGCAGCTGAAGGTAAATTTGGTACACTGCTGGTTTTAGTTAGTTTCATTTGGGTTTCATGCCGTCTGCCATCAATAGCAATTATCTGAAATGTCTTCTGATTAAGATCCTCAGCAAGGTCAGACATTTCATACATTGATCCTTGACTCTTCTCTGCTTCACCTTTATACTCCTGAGAGAGGAGACAGAGTTTCTGGAATATTTTATCAATGAATCGTCCATCACGCCTAAGAGCAGTTTCGACTTCCTCTTCTTTGAATGCATAAACACAAACATAATCAGCTGTGTTTGCCAATTCATTGTTCTTCATTATGTGTTTCACTGTTTTCCCTCCTGTTGTTTTGATTTTAAAGGTGATTAAGTCTGTCTGTCTGTGGAGTGGAAAATCTTCATGTGTCTGTTGCTCTGTAGAAGCCTTTTTTTCCTTTTTGATGAAGGTTATTTCTAATAGTTCATTTTTGTCAACAAGACTGCAGGGGAAATCTGTTTTCACAGCAGCGCCGTCAGATCTCTGGATGACCATTTCTTTCTCTTTGTCCCTTACATTCTCATTCCTCTTGAAAGTGTCTCTTTTAATAAGAGCATCAAGAACAGTCATGGATGTATTACATGGCACAGACACTACCTTAGAATAAGAGTCAAAACGAAACCTGAAATTGTGTTTTTGCTCTTCTGCTCTCTGTTAAATTCAGATAAACAATCCATCATGTTCAAACAGACATTCAAGTGAATAACAATGAAAAAATGTTTGCAATGAAATGATGATTCATTATAAGTATATATGTTATACTCCACCCAAAAATGAAAATTCTCTCATCATTTACTTACCTTACGTCCCATATGTATGCCTTCTTTCTTCATATGAACACAAATGTAGATTTTTAGAAAAATAATAAATATATCCCAGAGTTGACAGTTGGCCAGAATTACCGGCTTAAACTGTGGTCTCACCAAGCGGCAACATTCTAATCTGAAAAATGAAGCCTACCCGGAAGTGCGAAAAACTGCAATACATCGAAAATCCGCTAGGGGCAGGTCCCAAAAGGGAACAAATGTCCATAGACCCCCATGTTAAAATGTCCGTTTTCACAGCATAAATTCATGTTTTTACAGATTGGTCCCATGGACTTTTATTGTATTTTTCGATAGGTTCTGAGTGCCTGACAACTGTGAGGGGGGTGCATTTTTTTCTAACTCGTTTAGATCGTATTTAGATATAAAATGTATGAGCTTGATTGACAGCTGATAACGAGCATAGGCTAAGCCGAGTGGAATTCCTGAAATTTGACGTCTCGGCCATGATCTGACACAACACATCATACCACCTCTGTATCCTTTCTGAACATATGTATTGAAATATTGTACATAAAATGGGTTGCTCTGCTATAAGATTTTCCAAGATGGCGCCGCCCATACCCCCCACAAAACCGTTCTTCAGAAAGTCTATGAGTGACATCACAGACGCTTTGTCCATATTTTTTACAGTCTATGGGTTTCACTAGACTTTGAGCATGTGAAATTTCTACAGAAATTGCATCAGTCATAAAAAAATAGCATGCACTTCGCTGCAATCTTGCAGATTTCAAGTTTGCAGCTAAGAGGTCAAACTGTGAAACGTTAATCTTCTATTAGTCACATGTCTTTCATTTTCATGAATTTGCAGGGTAGAGTTCACCATATTTAAACTCAAATCATCAAAATAATTTGCATGAGCTTGCATTTCCATGTCTCCCGCATCCACATGCTTATAAATGGAAGTCAATGGAACGAAAAGTGCAGTGTGACCGTTTAAAGAAGTAAAGTTTAAAATATATGAATTTCTCACACACACCCCTATATTTTTGATTCAAAAGACTGATTCATCCACTGGGGTTGTATGGATTACTGTTCACTCCATGTAACTTTGGGGGTCCCGTTAAATATTATATGGTCTCACTGAGATGGATTATTTGTCTAAAAATCTTCATTTGTTTTCATCTGAAGAAAGAAAGTCATGCATATGGGACTGCAGGTTAGTAAATGATGAGAGAATTTTCATTTTTGGGTGGAGTATCCCTTTAAGGTACCTTACCTGCTGCAGATCTTTGAAGGGTCCCTCTTCAACTTCAGTCTTCAATGAACAAGCCATCGTTTCCTGGGGGGAAAAACTGTGAATTTACGGGCTTACCACTCTAGAGCTTTCTATCATGATTTAAATCATGAAAAGGACAGGTAAGTGCAATGTTATGGTCCTATCACACCAAACAGGATGCAGCAAAGCAAATAGGCCTGCTCTTTTGTTTGATTTATTTTGTTTATTACTTGACTTGTATTTTCTTATACTGTAAAGCGATTTGAGAAGCTCCTTTAAAGGTGCTATGAAAATAAAGTTATTATAAAACAAATCAAACACTGAGAGGGAATGAATGTATGTATTGAGAAAATACAGTACAAGTACAATACTGTTAATTGTTGCCAGTTTTAGAGCTATCCAGTTGAATTTTCAGTTTACGCTTTATATACTTTGAGCTATTAACACGAAACTCAAAATATATAAAGGGGCTTAATTTCAGTTAGTTCAAGAGAAGTGTTTTGTATGTCACAGTAAACAGTAGCTGTAGTGTTAAGTGCTATATTTTCCATCCTTCGGATAATATGTTAAACCGAGGTCTTGTGAAATTAAACATTTATCGTTCTTAGTATTTTTTTAGTTAGCTTAGATAGTAGCATAGCATACAGCTATTCGAAATTATGGGGAGATGTAAAAAAAGAGAAAAACTTTCATCGCAATTATAAGAGTAGGCTATTGTGATGTTAAAACATTTGGTAGCCTAACTAAACATAAGTTTAAGTTTAGGGACAACATGTTACCATGTTTACATGGTGCAATGACTGGTAGGCTACTGCTTTTATTATTGTTTGATACAAATTTTACAATTTCAATTAAATTCAATTCTTGTGGTTTGATTCCGATCTTGATTCAATATCGATTTAATTGGATAAATAGTACAGTAGATACATGTTCATTTTTCTCAAGAAAGAAATTCTCAAGTAATGCTGAAAATAGCCCTGCTAGCTGGTACTATTAAAGGTTAAAAATAACAACTGAAATGAAATATAATGCAGTTTTTATTATAATGACAACTTTATAATATAGTAATGCGCATTTGAATTTATTTTCGCAGGTTTGTTGTAATAGTGTAAGAGCGCCAGGGCTGTCTTATGACGACACACAAGACGGACCAAATTCATACTGTAACATTAATACAATGGAGACGACCATGACAGTGATTCTTATAAAACTTCTAGATGATGCACAAGATTGTTAAATTTACAGCCTAGCAGTTTTAACGCATGTCAATAGGTCCCAATTTAAGAAGTCAGAGACATTCCAAGGTTATATTCGAAATGGTGATATTGTTTATACATGGAAATCTTACCTTGTCCAAGTTAAAAGAGAATCTAGATTTACTAGAGTTTACTTACCTTACTTACTTACTTAATTACTACTCCACGCTCGCTTTGATCTAATTTCCTGCTCTTCAGTCTCTGCCCACAGTAAAGGGAATCGAAAGTAGGCCTACTAGAATTTATGATAAAACAAAAGCTATTCACTTGCACATAGTATCGATTGTACAATAAACTCGCAGTTTTTAAAGTTAAATTAATAAAATCTTAAATAATAAACTTAAATTAAGGCTTTATAAGGAAAACCTTCATTTTCATTACTTTTAGACAAGAGTAAAGAATTGGAGTCAAGAATGAGGCCAATATACGTATATTGGCCTGATTGAAATAATTCTGAATCTTTAACTTTTTCAAATATATAGCCTAATTTATAGGGTGAATACTGGTAAAGTGGGACAGTTAAGCTTCTTAATATCTATCTTTACATGTACATGATTCCATTACTAAAAATCAACACTGAGCTTATCATAACATTACTTTAATATGTATAGTGTACAGTTCACATAATTTGGTAAATACAAATTTTCATACAATCCAGTTGTGTGAAAAAAATCTATTTTATAGGCTACATTTTTCACACAAATGGATTGTAAGCGATTTTTTATTTCTGGGATGATAACGGGATTACTTGCTGAATTAGCAACGCGAGGAGATTATGTGACAAATCTACCTCTGGATTAGTGGCTGTTTGCACTCACTATTTCTGAAAACAGTAGTTAAATGAAAGCCTATTGCACAAAGTATTTAGGCATTTGATTGAGGACACGTTCGTCGTCCAGCAAATCTTCATTCACGAAAGCCATTCCGCTCCACATTGTTCGGCGAAGGACGAATTCATTCATTAAAGTCTAGCAAATAATATTCTCTTTCGCAGCCCGCAGTCTTTGAATGCAGGAAAACCCCCGCTAAAGCGCAGCACGTGACAGTGATTCGTCTCATGATTCGATCACGGACGAAAAAACACCAATCCAAACACATTTGGTATCATCGCGTTTCAAGAATCTTTGATGTTAATAGATACACACTACAATGTAAGTTTTTTTTTTTGTGGTAAATTAGTTCACAAATAAGCACAAACAAAGCGCATTTAATCCTTTACAGCATTTGTTTGTTGTATTTCCAGTGAAAACATAAAAGTTTGCAGTGATTCAGGTTTGTATTATTGAGATAACCGAAATCATTCATGCTAGAATTTTTTTTTTTTAAGTTGTAGTAGGCTAAACGTCTAGGGTAATATTATAGTTTGTTGAATATGATATTTTGTTTTAAAAAGTTACCTTATATATGAGGTAAAATATGAAGCTTAAATGAAGCAGCAGGAGAAAGTGCGTGTCGTCTGTTCCCTTTCGTGTGTGAAGTGTAATCTGATCTCAAGCAGCGGCCGCAAAATATTTAAGATTCTTCTTCTAGTGTTTTGGCTGGTTGCTGACCATTGTAAAGCTGCATACCGCCACCTACTGTATTGGAGTGAGTAAATGATAAAATTAAAGTACCTACAGAGTCTTTGGTCTCTAGAGATCAATCAAACCATGATTTTACCAGTTTCACATAGAAATAAACTTTTATTTCTACCTATAAAGGTTTTAATTTTAATAGATTTTTAAATTGTGTAGCCCGATCTCATGAAAGTGCGTTTCTATACAACGAATATTATGTATCGTGCCATTTATACGCATATTATATGCATATGATACACAGTTTTCACGTGCATATGATACGCACTTTATGGCATGTAAAGGCCCATTAAAGGCCCTATAGAAATGAGGAAATACTGCAGAAATATAGGACTTACATTGGATGCTATGCTTCACATCTGCTTTGATTAACAAAGAAATATATTTTTCTGTTGATCACTGGCAATAAATACATACAGTCCACTTTGATTTTTTAAATAAAAAAATAGAACATCATGCGGAGAAACACATCCAGTTGTCTAAAAAATATGTGAGATAAATACCCATATACGGCAAGTGTGCCCATGTACCCTTTAAGGCCACTTTCAACTCAAATTAAAAAAGAGAAAATCATATTTTATGCAGCTCATTATTTTAACTAATCCAGTGATTTGTTACTGACTTTTTTTTCTTTTTTTGCATACCAATCACAATTGGCAATGTTGAGTTAGCCATACTCATATGCATGCTGTCTCAAGGGCCCTCACACAAAGACACCCACAAACTTTGGTGTTTAAGCTCTTATGTCTTTGTAAACATATCTTACATTTTTACTTTTTTTACTCTGGACCCAAGCAGTGTTGGGGCTCCAGACTCGGGGCATGGAGGGGTCACCCAGTGCGCCCCA
Source organism: Abramis brama (assembly GCF_963993115.1). Taxonomy (NCBI): domain Eukaryota; kingdom Metazoa; phylum Chordata; class Actinopteri; order Cypriniformes; family Leuciscidae; genus Abramis; species Abramis brama. The sequence goes on along the minus strand of NC_139967.1, from coordinate 5,728,267 downwards.
TGTGCCGGGAGTATGGAGTCCCAACTTGGCTTTCTTCCCAAGATACGGTAACTTCATGTGGATTTTTGACCAGGCATAACTCGGGAATCAAGTTTGGTCATAACTCGGACCCCCCTAAGCCCAGAGTATAGAGTCCTAACTCGGCTTGGCTCTCGAGATACACCCGGTTGATTCCAGCTCCAACTCCTGAGTCAGGCCGACTTAAGACTCCAGACCACCGTCCTGGACCCCCAGGCACTAACACCTACCCATCCCACCCAAGGCTCTAATCAAACATTAGTAAAAGGATTTTTTTTAATACTTCACTGTCACTGAATAAATATATTGATGTTTTACTTCTTAAAAATAAAATATTTTTTATATTTTGTGAATCAATCATGATTTGGGCTTATTTGGAACAAATGCGGGCTTAAATTGTGCCAAAGTACCAGTGAAGCCCATGCCAGACTTCTGACTTTATTCATAAAATATCTTAATTTTATATTAAAATCTACATCAACTAAATAATACATTTTCAAATGAGATATAAATCTTGCATTTTAACAAATTATTTTTCTTATAAACCATGCCAATATCTACGAAAAAAAACCTAGACTTAGATTTTGGTGGGCTTGGTACACTTAACCTATATTGTTTCATATCTAATTATTTAAGCCATATGGTGCTAATGGTACTTTGCTACAGTCTTGTGTGAATGCCATTCAAAATCTCAAGTAGCCTACTTTATAGGCAGAGGCAGCACAAAAACAGAAATGGCAACTGAATTGGCAAAAAAAATTAGACAAACTCTATCCTTTTCAGCTCCAACTCTGAATTATGGTATTGTATGGTGTATGATTTCTATAGCACTTTATACAACAGATTGTTCCAAAGCAGCTTTACAGTGATAAACGGGAAAATAATGATCAATGATGAAAACAGAATTCAACTGCAATAAAACAAGGAACCCAAACTCCATCCGGTGACAGAAATGGAGAGAAAAAAAACCTTGGGAGAAACCAGGCTCAGTCGGGGACCAATAGGCCTATGGTGTGGTTATGATTCTAGGCTAGACTGGGTAAACCCAGTCCGATCGGCCAGCGATTAGATGTCGCCCTGCAGCTCAGGCTGGAAACCTGTATTCTTCTATCCTGCTTCCGTTACAAATTTGTGGGGACAATCGCACAATCTGGCTTATCCACCTGGCGCGCTATTGGCAGGTTTAATCCAATCCAATTCCTTTTAACCTCTCGACGATGCTCAATGGCTTCTTTAGTTTAGCAAACAAATTGCTCGAGTGGGTGTTAATACCACACTGTAAAAAAAAAGTGTAATTTTACAGGTAATTGTCTGTATTTTTTTTACAGAATTTTACCGTTTTGTCATTATACAGCAAATATCTGTAAAATAAAAGGCATTTGCTGTAATTTAAAGGTCCATTGTTAAATTTACAGGTAATTGCTTGTATTTTGGTTTTACAGCAATTTTACGTTTTTTAAAAGGAACTTGTCTGTATTTTTACAGAGTTATGTGTAATTTTACAGAAATTATAAAGTAATATTTTACAGATTTTTTCTGTGAAATTAGAAAACAAAGAAAAGAAGGTATAACTGCGGAAATCAGCATCTATTCAATATGTTTTCCTTACAGATTATTAAGCATGTGGGGGTTAATGTGAGCTTTTTTAAGGTTAAATAATAGTATTTGTACATACAGTACCCTACATAGGCTACAGTAGGCCTGTATTGAATTATTTTTTATTTCACATTTTATTTTATACTCATTTTGATCATTATTTCATTGTCTTATTCTCCCATAATTTCATGTTATATTTTATGAATATTTTTCCAAATCTCCGTTGCTTCACATTCAGGGCTTTGTGTGTGTGTGAGAGAGTGCGCGCGCGCGATGACGCAGATTCAAATTAATTTCCGCTGTTTACTCCCGCCCACAACGGTTAACATTAGCTGTAGCTGATCAGTGGAGTTTGGGCAAGCGGGAGATTTGAATTCAGTCTATTCTCGTGAAGTGGATTGTGAGATCAACAGTGGTTCAAAGCAATCGTATTCGTCAAGAGCAGCCGTGAGCAGGAGTCCTGTTGTCAGTCAGTCAGTCCGTTGGATTCTTCGGAAATAAACGCCCTTTTCAGTGAGCCTTGTTCGTCACGGCGGACATCATGCCAACCGATCAGCGGCTGAGGTAAGAGTCTCATTATACTAAGTTACATGTGTGAACGATATTTTATATTACATTTGTGTTACGTTTACAGTTTTCAAGCTAACGTTAGCATGTATGATGTTCAGTTAACTGGCGAGAGCTGGAGGGCAAAACACTGAAAATGTAGCATGCGTCTTTACATTTTTCATCTGTTTTAAGAACGATCAGTTGAACCAACACCTCAAAAGACCTAAAACGAGCTTTCGTAGACTTGTTATACATATCAAAGTCAGTTTAATTGTGTATAAAATCTTCGTTAATACGCGATAGTATCTGTCAATCAATCTCTTAAATGGCGGGACATTTTGAAACACTGTCTGGAAGCTGAAAACTCTTCTCTTAAAAAATATCCTTGGTTTTAATTATAAAGTTAGTAAAATTATAGTAACCACGTTTTTGGCGGATTTTTATTACCATTTTTAATAACCACAGTTATACTACAAATAGGCCTACCATGTTTTTTTTGTTTGTTTTTTTTTCTGTGTGGTTAAACCATAGTTAATTTTCGTAAGGGTTAACGTGGCTATCAAGACTGTTAAGAAAACGAATTCAGTAAATACTGTACTTGATGATACAGGAAAGCACATGAGACTAGAATATGAACACATCATGATAAATTGTAAATTCTGGCTGCATCTGCTTGCCAACACGTAACCTTAACGTTAGCTATAGAATGCATGTGCATATATTAGGCTTATAAAATAAAAGTTGATAGAATGTTTGTGTTCTGATGAAGAAATGAACTTATCTACATTTTGGATGGCCTGGGGTCATCATAGTAGCCTTTTTCATAGGATACTTTTGATCGTTGGTTATGAAAATTGCATTGATCCAGATGAACAGAAAGTTACACCCCTAGGTGTCTCAGCTCAAAACTTCACTGTTAGCCTTTCCTGCTCAGCTTCCAGATCATAGTCAGTTGAGGTTTTGCATTGTCTCAGTGGAACATATTCTGACATGTGTAAATGTAATACTGAGTTGTTAAAAAAAATATATATATTTTTTTTTTTGTGTGATTTCAGGTCAAGTGGAAAGCAGAATGATCATGGCAAACAAGGTATGGGAAAAAGTAAAATAGTAAAATAGTAAAATATTGTAATGGCAGAGTCTTCTGATTCCATATGATTGCACTAAAAGTGGCAGAAAATGTCATTTGTTTTACACTGTATATTTTCTCATGTGAATATTCATTTGATCCTTGTGAGACCACTGGAGCTGCACAAGGTTTGGTTTTGCTACAGTAACTGCGTTCACACCGCCGGCGGCGAGAGCGTCAAAGTGGCCGGAAGCCATTTGTTTTCAATGAGAGCCGGCGGCGAGCTCCGGCGAAGGCGGCGCGTCTTGGACGGCAAGAGCGGCGAGAGGAGTTGAAATCAAGTCAACTTTATGGTAATAAGCTATGACGCGGTTCGGCGGCAACCAATCGGAATATAGAAGTCCTCCGGCTGAGAGGAAAAAAATCACGCATTCTAATCTATGTCAGAGCGTCCCCGAATCTTTCTACGGCGTCGGTGGCAGGGCGGCGAGAGCGAATTTTGCCGCTCTCGCCGGCGGCGGTGTGAACGTACAGTAAGACCACAATTGTGTTAGATTCCACCCATCTATTTACATTTTTATTTATTTTTTTGGTAGTGTAACTAGGCTCTGTCATTTAGAAACATGACTTTCACTTAATGACACATATCTCTACCTTTCATTCCAGCCAGTGGATCTGACGTTTATCTCAGCCTACCTGATGGAAAATTCTTGCTGGATGAATGACCTTCACCTTCAACTCAACCTTGCCAAGACAGAACTGCTTATGGTTTCAGCCAATCCATCCTTGCTGTGTGATCCTGCTGATTTGCCTTCTACAACATCAGAAAGATCCGGCCCTTCCTATCGGAGCCACTCAACTCCTTGTCTAAGCTCTTGTTCTATCCAGACTGGACTATTGTAATGCTCTCCTGGCAGGCCTTCCAGCATCAGTCAAACCTCTGCAACTGATCCAGATGCTGCAGCAAGACCTAAACTCACTGCTTCAGATCTGTGTGTCTCCAGAAGCTTGTGTTCTGCAATTGAACGGCGCGTTGTGGTGCAATCATCCCAAAGAGACACACAATCACTTTCACTGACCTTTCCCTGGACTGTTCCCTGCTGGTGGAATGACCTGCCCAACTCAACACATTTTCAAGAAACTGCTAAAGATCCATCTTTTCATAAACACTTGACCCAATAATACTAAATCTTTGTTTTAATAAAAAAATAAAATAATTGTGCACTGTGCTACACTAACTGGGACTTGTCACTGCACTTGTTGCTTCTATTGTTCTCTTAATTTTAAGTCACTTTGGATAAAATGTAATTGTAAATGTTTGAAATAAGTTATATTAGAGTATAAAGCATACAGCAATTGTCTTTTAATGTGGATATTTTTACTTGTTCTATTTTACATGTTCCTATTATTCACGTATCTTGATGTTCTGTGTTTGTTTAATGAGTAATACTGTAAATGTGCAGGTATTCCGTACTTGTACATTTAGTTAATTTAACAGAAATTGACTGTAAATTTGCTATTATTAAGTACTTAATTAGAGATTGGTCAAAGTTGTGAAACTGGATCTGCAAAAATTAAAACAGTAAATATACAAACTTTGTATTTGAATTTATGTACTTATTACATTTTTATACATATATTCATAGTTATTTTACACAGAAAAACTATATATTAAAAGATAATTACTGTAGATAGACAGAGCATTATTATAAAATAACTTTATAAAACCCTAAATTTACAGTTTAACCTTAAAGTTAAATGTTCTTTTTATGTAATTTGACATAATTTATCCGTTTTTCCACGGTTTAATAAGCCATTATTAACAGTAATGTACTGTAATTTAATTAATTTTGACCGTAAAGTCAATTCTGTATTTTTACGGTTTTTGCTTGTAATTTTGTGAAATGGTTATTTGCTGTAATTTAACGGAACCCGTCTGGAAACTTTGCTGCCAGAGATTTACCGTTTTTTTACGGGATTTTTTTTTACAGTGCACTCACTTTCAGGTTTTTTTTTTTTTTTTGCACAACCTGCAAAAATCACTCGATGCCATTAGTGCTTCTGCAAACCGCTGATCAATGCTACAAACCAACACATTTGTTGACAAGTTTCCTGTCTGGAGTTTTCGCTGCAAAGTACGTCACGTGGATCGTTGGTCTGATTGGTTGAAGGACTATCCAATTGGGTACAGAGTCATTTGAACTACTGTATGCCCGTTGATCGCGCCTCTTGTAAATACAGACCAGACTCCCCAGACTAATGCTGAGTTGAATTCTTAGGCTTCATCACAACTTAAAATTGTGGATTGATATTATTCAGAACATTTCATCAAATTCCTTCTGTGTCAGAATCAGAGTACATCACGCCGACATATGAAGGTGGAGGAGTTGAAGCTGGCCATAGCGTCTGTGCAGAGGACTTGTCTGGTTCTCGTGTGCAGAGGATATGTGCCGATGGCTCTTGTGTCTTATATATGGTGTTTACAGTCTGAAAGTGCTTATAGTCAAGAATGAGGCCAATATATTTTGTTCAGCATGATTATTTAATATAGCAAAAATAAGGCACAAGATTAGAAAAAATAAGACAACAGGTTTATAAAGAGAGATATGTATATATGTGATATATGTGATAATGTATATGTGCAGCTGTAGGCCTATTTTTTTTTTTTTACAAACATCCGCAGAATTGAACAATGCTGGAGCAGTCAAAGATATTTAAGAAGAATGTTGACCCTTTAAAGGGATACTTAAACTAAAAATGAAAATTCTGTCATTATTTATTCATGTTGTCTATTTTTTCCCCCGAAATATATTTCTTCTGCTCAAGAAAGTCATGCAGGTTTGAAATGATGAGGGTAAATAATTCATGACAGCATTATAATTTTTTGTCTATCACTTTAAAATATAGCATTAAGGATTTCTGGAAATTTGAAAGTCAATAGACAATGAAAATAATAGTGATAATGAATAGACATATTTGCATAGAGTAATCCAGGAATCATACAGAACTTATAACTCTACACATAATTGAATTAAATTGTTTATTAAACATGCCTGCATAATACCCCAAGATATATGAATATGACATAGTGGCGCCAATCAAAACTCAAGACTTTGCTGTCCCATTATTCATCTACAGTCTTCCTGGTTTTATGGCTCTGTTTCCATGTTCACATCATTATCTTACAAGTTAAGATTTAAAGATTTATATTCAGAGAGTAATTTTAGGATGTCAGGTCTCTCACTTTCCTTGGCCTGTGTGATGATCCTCTCCAGGATGGGCTGCATGGAATAGGCATATTCCACAATGCTTTTAATTTGCTGTTTTGCTCCTTTGTACACATATCCACCAGTGTGCACACCAATCAGATAGCAGTGTTCATCAAAAACTGGTGAGCCAGAAGATCCGTGAAAGAAACAAGAGTCGTAATGGATCTTGTTGTCATGATTTTCCCATTTCTCTGCCAAACACTGTTGTGTAATCACATGAATGAATTCACGATTCTCAGATATGTGTTTATCTGCAGCCTCTTGTAGATTCTCTCTCTTAATGATGAAGCAAGGGTCCATTTTCTTGACCCCTTCTCCTGGATGTCCCACAATGCAGATCTGACCTCTGTTAGGATGAGGGCCATGAATGTATCGACTGAGCAATCCAGGAACGTTAGCAATTTCATCAGTGGCTTTCAGTTCAAGAAGAGCAAAGTCAAGATACCTGCCCATGTTGTCTTTGCCATAATAGTACGCTGCAACCTGTTCCTTGATCGGCACATACTTGGTCTCATTTGCTTCCAAATCTTCATATCCAAATACAGCAGTGAATGTCTTTGAAAGTTTCTTGGAGAAAGGGTCAAATTCTCCAATAACATGAGCATTAGTGAGAATGAATCTGTCAAAGAGTAAGAAACCGGTTCCTTCGGGAGACTTCCCAACTCGAATCTGACACACAGAGTCAGAGAGTCCCATGAGCTGCTTCACTTTCTTCACCTCTGAAAAATTCTCAACACTTTTATGATATTCTTCTCTGAAGAACTTCTGAACCTCAGATTTGTTCTTTAGGTTTTCTCGCTGCTTTAACGTCTCCAGTAAATATTTAAACTGATCACACAGAATTTTCGCAATCCCTTTAGAATTGTCTATGGGTTTAACTACATACCGCTTGGTTGAAGGATTGGTCGACTTTGTTGTGTTTTCATCTTGTTGTTTTTCTTGCTCAGTGTTGATGGGATTCTTGCTTGGCCCGACATTTTCTGCCGCATCAGCATCTGAAGCTTCATTAGGCTCAGTTTTGACAAGAGTCGCATCCTCCTGACTCTCTGGCTGATTCTTGTTACTGATAACAACTACCTGGAAAGTCTTTTTGTCAAGATCGTCTACAGGTAATGAAAATTCATGTTTCGTCTCTGTACCAAACTCAGAAAGTCCACAGTGTTTCATGAAAATTACATCTGTGAGTCGTCCATCACGTTTAAGAGCAGTTTCGACATTCTCTCCTTTGAATGCAAACACACAAACATGGTGAACATTTTCCCTCAAAGCTTTGCTCTTCAGTAAACATGTCACTTTTGGCCCTCCTTCTTTTACAACCAAAAAGGTGACTAATGTTTCAGGTTTACTTTTACTGAGGAGTGACGGATCTGCAGTGGTTTGTTGATTTGTAGTACTATTTCCATCCTTTTGGATGAAGTTTATGTCTAAGATCTCATCTTCTTCAATAAGACAGCAGGGGAAATCTGTCTTCACAGCAGCTCTAGGATCTTTTCCATTGGATCTTTGAATGAGTATTTCTTTCTGTATGTTCTTCTTTTTGTCTTTTTCATTCCTCAACATTTGGCTTGTATTAAGAGCCTCAAGCACAGTCATGGAAGTTGTACACACAACTGAATATGTCTCGGAGTTTAAACAAAACCGGAAATTGTGTTTTTTCTCTTCAGCTTCCTGTTAAATGAAAAAAAAATATATATATATATATATTTATGTACATTCATTCAAATATTCAAGTGAATTCCACTAAAGAAATGTTTGTAACAAATGATTAATTATGCATGTGATACAGAAAGTGATCTACCAGCTGCAGATCTTTTGAGGGTCCCTCTTCAACTTCCTTCTTGAATGAATGAACCGTCGTTTTCTGAGAAAATGTCAACAACAGTGAAGTTAATGTAGGCGTACCACTGTCTACATCTTTCTACAATAATTTAAATAATAAGGTAGGTAAAAATGCACTGTTACGGATCACACCAAACGTGATGCCGCAAAGCAAAACAAATGTATTTTCACCCTGAGAGGGAAACTAACATACCTTGAGAAAATACAGAACACTCAAAAACATCTGCTATAATTTGACAAGTCGGAATCAGTGATACTTTCTTATTCAAACAGAATATTATTGATTTATTACCATTCCATCTCTGACTTTTTTCTTTATATCTACAATGAGAGTAAAAAAGCTGTGAAAGAACAAAGATTTCTATGAAAATTGTTTTCTATAAGAATATCATAATTTAGTCATAAAACCTAAGGAATTAACAGATTTAGCATAATTAATGGTTTTATTAGTGTGTTCCAATTAAACACAGATGCTGTCATGTGTGCTCTGTGTGTTTGTGGACTATTTTGTTGTTCTCTTATGCCATGTTTTGTAGTTCTTTGTAGTTTTTCATGTTGATTAGACTACCCAGGTGTGTCTAGTTAATTTCCTTGGTTACTGGTGTGTTCCCATGACAATTTTTCCACGCCCCCTTGTTAGTCACAAGGGGTGGGAATCTTTTAGTACCTCACTATTTGATTCAAATCGATTCTTGAGGTCACAATTATATTCAAAATCCATTTTGAATCAAATTTCGATTCGATATGTGCATAGATTTGAATGCAGTTTACTGTTTTTTTAGTTACTTTTCTTATTTGACTGCGGTAGACAGTTTAATAGGTCTAGAAGAAGAAAAAAAATCCTACTGAATAAAATGTGAACCATGAAATTTATTTAGTTTTTCTTCCCATTTATTCAACCCAATTATAAAACAAACGCCCTTTAAGCTGACTATCAGATCATTACACACAGTCTTCTGTAATTAAAGCAAGGCGGGCAATTTTATTTAATTTTTTATATTAAAAAAGGAACTAAAAAGCTAATTACAAACAATTGGACAAATACAATGGAAAAACAAAAACAAATTAAATTAACTTTAAGTTTATTAACATGTAGTAATAAATACCAACAAAATTGAATAATCAAATGCAAAAAAAAACAGGTCCATGTAGGCCTACTTTTGCGTCCATTCGTTTTTCCTTTTTTAACCCATAATTGTCAAGTCAAGTCAAGTCAAGTTTATTTATATAGCGCTTTTCACAACATAGGTTGTATCAAAGCAGCTTCACAGTAATAAATTAAAACAATACATCAATGTTTGTTTCTAGTGGAATGTCCACGTTTGGTAATGCTGATCAATAGTATCGTTGATTGATTAATTAAATTAAATATCCCCAAATATCCCCAACTGAGCAAGCCAAAGGCAATTGAAAAATGAAAAATGAATAAACTAGTGTTTTCTAAATAAGTGTCAGCTGCAAACATATCCATCTCCGCTGTAAAGCAGATGCGCCTTTAGAGAGAAATGCACCTTGCATACGGTTTACATAATCAGACTGTATTTGCTTTAGATTCAAATTTGAAAAGTGGACAAAAGTGGTTAAAAAGTTGAAAGTGGAAATTTCAAGCTTTATATAGGCCTAGGTAGGTTATATTTTGTTTCAGTTCATTTTTGAGATGCGCTCCAGTTCACGGAGATCATGAAAGCACGCCTGATTGTTTTATTTTATTTTACAAAAGCACAACGTTTTCTTGTTATTTTGAGTTTACTCAAATAAAAGTAGTTGCGAATGATGTATTATTCTTTTCTGTATGACTGGAAATGAAATGTATGACCGGAAATGCCATCTTGCAATGTTTAATAACGACTACGATGTCACAGCGCTGTCGTCATCTGTTTAGCTCGCCTCTGGCCCGCATATCAGATAACCTGATGTGATTGGTGCAGCTCAGATCGAGGGGCATATTTAATGAGCATCGTTACTCGACACCAGAGTAAACTCGCTGAGCAAATTCAACTTGTGCTCTCGCGAGAACTCTGGATTACCAGGGTAAAATGGCTATGGATGAACACCAGTTGTTTGAAACGGCTTTGGCCGCTACAATGAACGAGTTAGACTTGGCTTTTTATCTAAAAAGGAACAGAAGACGGCGCTCGAATCGTTCCTTTGCAAGAAGGGCGTTTTTGCTGTTTTGCCGACCGGATACGGCAAGAGTCTAATCCACCAGTTAGCTCCGCTGGTAGCTAAGCGTATGGGGCTTGTTGTGATTGGTCGTAGTGTTATCCAATTGCGTGCAGTGAGATTTTCAAATGCATGCCTGGTGCCGCCCCTCGAGCTGGACGATTTTCATTAGTCGACGCCAGACCATTAATCTTTCAGATTTAGGTCTGGATTTCCAGGCTAGCTTGAATATCTCTGCAATCGTTAATGCTAAAAATTAACTGAGACAACCCGTTGAAAGAGCAGAACATACACTTTCAGATGATAATTTGGTTATACATGCAATCTGAATTAAAGGCTAAATAAATAAACTGTACACTAACAATGCTGTTTGCATAACACACCATTATAATAGCCTAATTTGAAACATGTTTAATTTTAAATTTATAGGCTATAATACAAAAATTAGCAATAACAGGCTAATCAGTGTCATAGGTAGCTCATCGGTACTTTATATCATGTCAACATTATATTTAGCCAGATTTAGTAGAAACAGATCTTAACATTGTTGTGCTCCTTCTTGTGCTACGCAGAGGCGAACCAACACTGAGTGGGGGCCCCAGGCAAAATTAATCAATGAGGCCCTTTTTTTATGTATTTTATATATGTTTTATATATAATATATACTATTTTTTTTGTTAATATATCTTCATTACCTAGAGATATTATTATACAAAATTCAAAAAGTAGTCAAAACACAGAACATAACAGAACTTAAGTTTTTTATTTTTTTACAACATGTGCTTATTTTTTTAATTAACGAAATGTCAATCGTTAATCATCTTTATAACAGAAGATTCAATACAATACAACAATCTTCAAGATACAGTAAATCTTCAAATGTGTAACAGATTGTCATCTTAAAAACAGTCATTTGCGTGGTGGAACAAGCCATGCTATATAGAAATATATAGTTAGCATCTTGTTTTATTATTTTATTAGTTAATTAATTGTTAACTCAACAAATTTAATGTAAAGAGCTGGATATTCAGTACTAATTAAACCCTCAGAGAGTCTTCGTTTAGCAGTCACACTCAGTGCCTTCCCGGTCAGAAGTGACCGGACACCTAAAAATGAAACTTCCTCCATCCCAGTAAAAACCAATGCAATTTATTTTTGTTCTATAATATTTATTCTTTTTAATTTAGTATTTTGAGACAATTTGATTGAACTTATTAATATTTATGCAATATTTATTGTCCATTTTTTGCCATTGAAAATAATGTTTTTTTTTATTATTATTATTATTATTATTTTTTTTTTCTATGCGGTATTTTCGGTTAAAATAGAGACTAGGCTTTCAGAAAAAAATAAAAATAAAAAAAATAAATCAATTTATTAAACATAAAATTAAATAAATCATGTTATTGCATGGGTTTACCACTAGATGCCTGTAATAGCTCTAAATGGAGATGCTTGTGAATTCTAGTTGTTTTTGGACCAAATTACTTACTTTTAAGATGTGGATTGATTGTATTTTTTTAGAAATTCTCAAATAATACTTTTTGCCAAGGTTTATAACATTTTATTAATTATTATTTTAATAATTTTAATAATTATTATATTAATTATATATATATATATATTAATTATAATTATTAATTATGTTATGTTTTTCACTCTTGATGTTTTAGAGTTTCACCCCTTCATTGCTGAGCACTTTTTTTCTGCATCGTGGCCGATTTATAGCGAATTTTTGAGTTTTTGTCAATTTCCCATTCATTTCCTATGGGGGTCATTTTTGACCGAAGACCATGAGTGTGACTATTTTTTTTACGACCACTTAGCATGCTCGGATCATGACCTCAATTTTTTTGTGTGTTCACATACCTAATGCCAGAAAAGTCACCAAGTTTCGTAACATTCTGATGAAGCTGTGATTTTTAAAAATTCAAAACAGATTTTTTGTAATCTGAATTTATTGGTGTGTATGTGTATAAAAGTGTGTTTGTATGTGTGTGTGTGTGGGTGTGTGTGAATTTTTTGCACTCTTGATGTTGTAGAGTGTCACCCCTTTACTGCGGTGTACTTTTTTTTAGAATCGTGGCCGATTTGTAGATTGTACAGACAAAAATTCAGAGAATTTTTGTGTTTTTGTAAATTTCCCATTCATTTCCTATGGGTCGGTCATTTTTGACCGAAGGCACTGAGTGTGACTATTTTTTTTACGACCACTTAGCATGCTCGGATCATGACCTCAGTTTTTTTTTGCATACACATACCTAATGCCATAAAAGTCACCAAGTATCATAACCTTCCGATGAAGCTGTGATTTTTTAAAATTCAAAACAGAAAATTTTTCGGTCAGAAGTGACCGAAGACTCTCTGAGGGTTAAATAATGTCAACTATTGTAAATGTATTGATTAGAGTTGCCATAGACTAAAGATTTTACTAGTCGACTAATCGCACGTTTATATTAATTTCTGCTTAAACACTGTGCATGGAGGAATAGGTTATAGCCTAGCAATGCATTTTAATTGTTTATTAATAAACTAGTGTTTTCTAAATCAGTGTCGGCTGCAAACATATCTCCATACATCTCCGCTGTAAAGTGGATGCGCCTTTAATAGAGAGAAATGCATCTTACGGATTACATAATCAGATGATATTTGCTTTTGATTCGATTTTTTTCGTTTAAAAGTGGACATATCAAGCTTTATATAGATATTTTTCTCATGTATGTGAGGCTAGTAGACTATAGCCTACGCTATGTTTCTGTTTATTTTTGTGATGCGCTCCAGTTCACGGAGACCATGAAAGCGCGCCCTGATTGTTTTATTTTATTTTACGAAAGCAAAACATTTTCTTGTTATTGTGAATTTACACAAATAAAAGTAGTTGCAACTGATGCATTATTCTTTTCTGTATGGCTAGAAATTTAGTATTTTAAGTTGTTTCCACTGTTGATAGGAAAATGCAAGTAATCACGTCGGCGCCTCCATCCATGCCTTGCAGTGAAGCTAATATCCAGTGATGCATGCTCCACACTCCACACAAACACTTGGATATGAGCCTAATAATAGCAAACATTTATTAACGTTAGAGCGAGATAATCCTCTTCATGTTTAACAAATCAAATAATGCATTTTCTACCTACCGCAAGTCAGCACTGCGCCAGTTTGAAAAAGGCGGGTGAGACGAGACGGTATAAGCATAACCAGCGCAACGAGAGAGGGGCCCCACTAAGGGGGATGAAGAGATGTTGCTGCGTCTTTATATTAACATTACTGATTGTTTGAATGATCAGCCCATGAATGACCCATCATGTTGGCTGGGGTGTGCACCTGAGACTCGTTTCAGGCGCAGATGAGTTGCCATATAGGCTAAGAACGACTGACATCTCTATCTTTTCATACAGATTACATAAACAGGAAATATTTGTTTTCGTTTTGAATTAGATAATTTAATAGCAGAGACTTAAATGTTTATAAAGATATTGCTTATGCCTGTGAGACTATTCGCTGAGTTTTAAGTTTAGAGACGTGCTAGCCTATCCGTACACAGCTATCCGTGGATTCATTGTTCCATACTAAAAATATTAAAGCCTCTTTTGTATTTCCATGCTTTCTACAAAAGCAAAGATAATAAAAGTTCTTTGACGAAAATAAAACCAGAAATCGAGAGTAACGCGGATATGACGCCATTGACATGCATCGCAATGACACGCGACGTTACACTGGTTTAAATGATTTATTATTAAAATATGTTACTGCATCTTTTCACTTGAAACTGGTTGCTGGATGAGTGTGTCACTTTGCAGAAAGCTGATTGGTCAAATGTCTGTTTGAGATTTAATACTCAGAACAAAACCTGCTAAGGAGCAGATTGTCCATGGAGTGTAGGCTAAGTTACTACGGCAATGATCAACACTGGTAAAAGCAACCCACTAAAACTTTCTTGGCTAGCAGCTAAACCGGCTTACAGGCCCCTAAATAAGCTAATCAAGGTCTTCAGGATTATTTTATTAAAGTCATGAATATTAACCTACTAATATAAATTAATTTGATCAGCAATAGGAGTGAACTTCCCACCCTTTCTTTCTTCTTATTAATATTCAATTCAATTCATATTTATTTGTATAGCGCTTTTCACAATGCACCATTTTAAAGCAGCATTACTGAAAATGCATGAGTCCACATTACAATTAATATTAATTTTATTAAAATAAAATGCAGTGTCCCCACAGGATCATTTATATATGCATTTACATTTTTTTGTGGAGTATACATTTTTATTCACATTTCCTCAAGTAGCCTACTTAGACATTAATTTAATATTTTTTCAGATTTTTTTCTCCATAATGTTCTATTTTTATACAACAGCAAGTAGGCCTATCATGACCTTACCTGATCATCGTCAATAGCCTGTGCCATCTCAAGTTCACAGTCTCTGGCAGTCAGCTTTTTCTGAAATGGACATGCCACAAACATTACCATTAAAATAAGCCTAACTGCAATGCAGTGGCTAAACAGAGAAAATAGAAACGATAACCAGGCATCAACAGCCACGCGACTCTCTTGACAGTTTTGTGTACCGTTGCCTCTCCGTGATTACAAAGGATTGCTCAAAAGATGTCTATAGCTTGCTGTAATCTCACTTTGTTATTTTAACCACGTTAACTTAAAAACTACTGTTACATTGTAGGCTATTCTTCTCTAAACAATTCATTGCAATCCCAAGGTTTTCTGACCAGCTCATTCGCTCATTTCATTTAGCCAACATATTCCGCACAGACAGACAAATTTGGCCTAATCAGAGACATTAAGCTAATCTAAATATGAAAAGATTCACCAGAAACACGTAGCCTACATTACCTATTCCAAGTTAAAGGATCAGCTGGATGGTGCAGAGTGTCTCTTGACTTGACAGCTTCTGTCTCTGTGACTCACACTGCACACACACCTAGTTACCTATAAATAAGCTTTATCCTAATGTCCACACCTGCTCCACACCCAGAAAATCAAAACTAAAGTAGTTGAGTAAAGTTGGCAATAAATTCACAGATTTGAACTTCCCGGATTAATAACTCGAAAGCACACTACAGTTGTGTATGTGGGGTCTGCTAGTTTGGCTTTATCTGGACATAAAGGGACAATGGGAGGTAAGAGCAACGCACCCAAACACAAAGACACATAAGCATTAAAGCTCCCTCACTGAACACTTCAGGAAGAGCCCGAGTTGTTCACCCAAGCAGAAAAACAATGTAGGCCTTCTGTTGCCAGAAGTTGATTACAGAAAAGCACTTAAATGCAGTTGATAACAAACTAACTTGACTAAATAAAATTTATCTCTTTCATCTTTGTACATTATATATTTTAATGCAAGATATCATCTTATTTTGCACTCCTCTCTTTCACCAAGCTGTCAAGAACAATGTAACAGACAGGGAGCGACTATAGGAAATGAAATAGAAAGTTAAGGAACAGCTGAGAATTTAACACAAAAAGTTTGTTGTGCAGATCTACAGGTGCTGGTCATATAATTAGAATATCATCAAAAAGTTGATTTATTTCAGTTATTCCATTCAAAAAGTGAAACTTGTATATTATATAGACTCATTACATGCAAAGTGAGATATTTCAAGCCTTTATTTGTTATAATTTTGATGATTATGGCTTACAGCTTGTGAAAACCACAAAATCAAAATCTCAGAAAATTAGAATATTACATGAAATCACACAGTAATTACACAGTAATCCCATGGTAATTGAACCAGGTTTTGGTTATTTTGGCAGTGTGGGCAGGTGCAAATCCTGCTGGAAAATGAAGGAAGCATCTCCATAAAGCTCGTCTGCTGAAGGAAGCATGAAGTGCTCTGGAAATGTCCTGGTAGACGGCTGTGTTGAGTGGACAGCACAGTGGACCAACACCAGCCGATGTCATGGCTCCCCAAACCAACACAGACTGTGGAAACTTCACACTGGACTTCAAGCATCTTGGATTGTGTGCCTCTCCATTCTCCAGACTCTGGGACCTTGGTTTCCAAATGAGATGCAAAATTTGCTCTCATCAGAAAAGAGGACTTTGGTCCACTGTGCTTTATTAAATCCAGAGTCAACGCAGCCGTCTACCAGGACATTTCCAGAGCACTTCATGCTTCCTTCATTTTCCAGCAGGATTTGCACCTGCCCACACTGCCAAAAGAACCAAAACCTGGTTCAATGACCATGGGATTACTGTGTAATTACTGTGTGATTTCATGTAATATTCTAATTTTCTGAGATATTGATTTTGTGGTTTTCACAAGCTGTAAGCCATAATCATCAAAATTATAACAAATAAAGGCTTGAGATATCTCACTTTGCATGTAATGAGTCTATATAATAAACAAGTTTCACTTTTTTAACGGAATTACTGAAATAAATCAACTTTTTGATGATATTCTAATTATATGACCAGCACCTGTATTATGGATAAGCACTGAACCATAATATTCTTGAAAATACTACATATGTATTAAATTATAAATGAATTACTAAATGTGTACTTTCTCTGTTCAACTCTTGTCTGTTTGACATGCCAAACATATTGACTCTGTAAAATCTGTGAAGTTAAACAGAGACTTGCTAGCTTTCAAAAAGAGCATTTGATTTCTGAGAAAATCACTGGGACTTGCGGAGTGCATTTTTGTCTTTGGGTGTGTATGAAAATGAGCAAGTTGAATAACTGTATATATTTGTGCTGTCAGGTTTCCATTGGTTTCCTGCAGATCCTCCTCCTCCTCTGAGCTTCTCAAACAGGTTCTGCACCATCCTGATGAGAAAACATCACAGGTAAAACAGTGTTTCAGAGAACATCAACCAACATGCCTATCATTTTTATACACACCCAAAGTTAACAATGGCCACGTCAAAGGAATTAAAAACACAAAATGAAACCTGCTAAACTGAAGTTTAGAAGTGAGACGCTTTTGCAGTAACTGCCCCAAGGCTATGGAACAGTAAACCGGATTATATTAGACGATCAACCTTGAGTGAATTCAAAAGTCATTTAAAACTTTTTTTTTTTTCATGTCAGCTTTTGATCATATATGAGTGACTTTGATTATATAAGTTGCTGTAGACACTGGTTTTAGGATTATTCTCATATGTTATAGATGAAGGCCTATTCATTTGTGTTTATTAAAACAAAAAAATTATTACAAACATATTATGTTTGTAATAATTTTGTTTTATTTACATAACTGTGGTAAATATTGTTGTGCTTTATAAACAAATTGGAAATGGAATATATACTTTCTCTCACATGAGGCACCAGTTGTGTAATTTCACAGGTGGAATGAAATTAATATTGTGAGTTTTGGTCACGTCACTTAAGGTGTGTGTGAGAGTGTCAGGGGACCTCTCAACAGTGCAAATTCCACTAAAAATCCAAAAATATAAACGTCCAATCATTAAATCCAATGAAAGATATTTATAGGTTGTAGTAAATGCCTAGTGGGCAGACTAAATTACTGTTTGAGTGCCTGCCAATATTTCACTTGTACAGTACATACAGTACATGATAATTTTTTTATTTATTTTTACTGTAACTCACCAAAAATGTTTTTTTTTTATTTTGTATGTATTTTTTCCATGTTACAAAAGTTGTAGTCAGGGCTGTAGGCATGGTTTTCTAATCACAGAGAAAATGAGAAAAGGCCAAAAAAATGGATAAGAACTAGTTATAAAACCATGTTAGCGGGCAGTCGATTATTTGTCAATACCTGCTCTCTCCTCATTTCCATCATTCTTTCTTTTTCTCTCAGTCTTTTTATCTTGCCCTATCTCTTCCCCTCCTAAAGCTGAGCTTTGACTGAGCTTATGTTCATTTTTGTCTTTGGCAGTGTAGAAAGCAAACATAGGGTCAACTGATATTGATATGTTTTATGAATAATTTTCTTAGATAAGTTAATTTACTGAAGGCTGCCAGGAATGCTAACAAAATGTATTAAATTCATTCACAATATGTACACATTCATTAATAATCTTATGCCCAATATGAAAAAAGGCTTCATTAAGGTTTCTTGTCCACTCATATTTACAGTTATTTTAATTAATTACATACATGAATGTAAATGTAAATTGTATTAGCCTTATTTTCAATTCAAAATGGTGAAATTAGTCAAGTTTATAAGTTTGCCTGATTATTTTGGTTGGTCATTTTACATTTCTATCTTAAAACAGCTGTCAATTATGAAATTTTTAGTTTAGCTACTTGCATCTTATCTTGCACTTTATGACCATTAACAAATTATCTTGATGCTGTGGAATATCCTTGGAGCACTAAAGTCGAGTTAATACTATATTAGGCAATTATTTCACAACCTTTATTATATACACCTCTGAAAAATACCAGAGCAGACCTCTGTGACCTCACAGCTGGCTACAGCCATGGTAGTACGTCCCTAGAAACCAGGCTTGACTTACTACAGGTGAATAATGCAAAATCTCACCTGTAGTAAGTCACCAAAAACTCTTTATAAAAATAAAAATAAAAATAACATAATAACATAATTTACCTAGGCTACTTATAAATGGCTGAATATCCAAAATAAACGGGTCGTATGTCACTCCCAAAACCACAATATAAAGCAAAAAATTTAATTTAGCTAAATAAATTTACTGTGCAAATGATTTTTATTTTATTAAGATTAGCATAAACTTAATTCAGTACAACAAATACCATGATGTATAAAATCTTGTTTTACAGTATAACTTCTTAGTCAATGTATATGTCATGTATGTGGGTAATATGTTTGCATGTGTTTCCAGTATTGACCAGCTGACAGAGTTTGTGCAGAAGCACATTGAGAATGCAGTTCAGATCCATCATGAGCTCGTGCTGCAGAGCGCTGATTTCTGCGTGGATGGAGACACACGTGTGGTGGCGAGTCCAGCATCCGCTCCGCGCAGATCCCTGGAAAAGCCCAAAAACAGCACTCTCACAGTCCAACAGCTGCACGTCCTCTGCGCTCAGCTGAGCAAGACCGCCCCGACGGGTCAGAATCAGCGTTACTACACAGAAGTCAAACATGCCAGGGATTGTTCACAAAAATTCTGTTACTTGTTTTTTGATTGAACAATTCCTTTAAAATTGTGTGCTAAACTGAATGAACAAAATGAGAGTTAAACAGAATTGAACTGGATATGTTTCAGTTTAAGTTTGTAACTTTATTGTGTTGTGTGTTTAGGTCTGCTGTGCAGTAATGAGTTGACTGAAGTGCATGAATTAACTTTTAACATTTGTATGTGTCTATCAGTTCAGTTTATCATCTGTTTTGTTCTATGATCAGGTTGAATTGTGGTTTCCCAGTGAAAGAGATGTTCCTGTCCCGGATGACCCAACTGAACCTCTGCCCAACGACAGACTAGCCAACCTTAAGAAGGTAATGCAACATGAAGGGTTTTGTCAACTTTAAAGGGGGTCATAATATTATTATATTTATGCTTGTTATTATCCTTTTTTGCATTTTTTACATTTAGAAAAATTCACTAAACACTCTGCATTGACATGCCTCTCAAACTGTTAGATACTTGAAATAGCCTTCAGCTCTTGGGGTCCATCTGAGGTGCTGAAGATCAGAAAGAGTTAATTTTCCTGAACAGTTTCAATAAATGGCCTTTTTGAGGAGGACATTTCTGAAGCTCTGAAAGTTGATTCCTCGTGATTTGACTGACCTCTTTAATGCTTCGAACCGTTTGAACATCACTGAATACAGTAAATGCATTAATATTGATGGCCTTGAAAGCCTGTAATAGTTAACTAAAAATGTTCTGAACATATAATCTGCGTATGAACATGCATATGTTTTTCTTTATGTGTGTAGTTTTTCTTCGGTCTGTTTGCGAGCTCACACTCTTCTTCGCTGATGCTGGACTATCTGAGCTTGCTGCTGTATTTCTGCTGCCATCCTGAACCGGCTCAGGGCTTCATCAGAGCGCTGGGCCTCGTGATCGGACACACACTGCACTACAGTACAAACACACCGGCCCACTCACACAGGTACACACAAACTATTGCTGAGTTCACATACTTGTTTCTCTGAAAAACACTTCTACAGATACTAGATACTAGTTATTTTACTTTGAAATGTGTGTTCTGGTCTGTGTGATCTCGCCCACTGTCAGTTCACCCAATAGTATTTCGACACCCAGGGATGCCAGTTGGTAGGAAACACAGTGGATTGCAGCCAGCAAAAAAACTGGGTCAGAGATCGCAGATTCTACCCAACCTAAAAAACCTCTGTATCCATCTAAAAATCTCTATGAACGATAGCATATTAAAACGCGGATAAACCAACTTACAGTGTATAAGAATCCATAGCTTTCGTTGTCAAGTGCGCTCGTTCCAGTTGCGTGTCCTCAAACTGGCAACCCGCGTGAAATCTGAGGAGGAGGGGCGGGGAAACAACGATCTCCAATATTTAGAATCTGGACTGCAGTACATATTTCGACCACTAGCTGTCATTCTTACAGACTGCACCTTTAACCCTAAAACAAAGTCTTAAAGGGGCGCCAGAAAGTGAGAACTGGCCAAAACTTTTTATTACTGTAATGTGCAAAAATAATCCATTATTTACTCTTGTATTGGTTCAAACCACTGTTCCTGCTGTAGTCTGTGCCGTATATGGAGGGCGCTGGAGTCGAGGCTGATGAAGAGGATAGAGGGGAGGAGCCTGATGAAGAGGAGGAGAGAGGGGAGGAGCTTGATGAAGTGGGCGTGTCAGTTGATGATGTGCTCAGAGTTCTGAGTTGTGGAGACGATCACGTCTCTTCACATCTGAACCGATTCCAGCCGAACCGCAGGAGCAGAGATGAATTCAGAGAGGTAGAATATAACAGCTCTGATCCAAACCTATAAAGATCCATCAGCCCAACTCAAACCCCATTTCATTTGAACTATTTTAATTCAAAATATAAAGAAATGAGAAACTTTTACATTTAAAATAGCAAGCAAATCCATAAACATAGCTAACAATTATAACCATAGCCAACAATGTGCATGTGTTTGTCACTCTCATAAATGTAGAGCTATTTTGTGAAATCTTTGTGTGTCCAGTAGATGTTCACTGGAATGTTTTTCACTCAGTTTTGAAGCAGAGCAACATAATCTGTGTTTCTGTAGATCAGCAGATGATCCTGAGTCTCTACAGGACTGTATTTAATGTGTTGTCGTGTGTTCAGGAGCTGCTGAAGGTGTTTAAGGAGTTGGGTTTAAGGGTGAGGAAAAGGTTGATTTCTCCACACTTTCCCAGCATCCCTTTCTGCAGGATCTAATTGAAGGATCCTCACAGTACCTGCTTCCTGTGAGTATAACACACAAACACGTGATCTCACACACATACAACAGAGCTTAGTTGTGAGAGCTAAATACAGTTCAAATTAATATATAAAAATGCTATTTTAATTAATTATCTCAAAATGGAAGATTCCAGGCACTAAATGTATTAAAGTCCCCAATATACTACAAGCAAAATTGAAGAACGAACTGATGTGATGTAATTTCTTACAAAATCAGGCTGAAACAAAGTTTGTTGTGGGAGTTCGAAACAACTTGCCAAAGCGAACTTTCTAGAAAACATGAACCCACTGGAGAGCTTCTTTGTACTTCTGATGAAACGAGACACTGACATTGTTTTTCATGTTTAATACGGTAAAACTGCTTGATTTTAAGCTAATTATTGTTTAAAGTGTGCCGAATTGCAGAGCTTGTGCAAACATATCCATGTTGCTATATGATCAGATGCTTTTCTTATGGTTTATTAAAATTCTTGCTGTTTTCTAAAATTTTTTTGTGTATATTTTGTTATTGAGACAAAAACGTGCAGCGTATTCCTCTAACCGTCGCTCTCAGCAGTTTGCTAACAGTAAAAAAAAATGCTGGTTGCGTATTTTGAACTTTGTTTTCCACAAAGCGAAGAACGAAAAAGAACTTCACTGTGAGTATAACGGGCCTTAATTCTGCTTGCATTAAACATCCATTTGAAACATTTGTTAAGAAAGTTTTGGTGCTTTTATTCCCTGTTCCATGCAAACTTCCAGTTTCAATAGGAAATAAGTCAACACAGGACAGAAAAATTGGATATTTATTGTAATTTAATATGTAAAAAAACAAATTAAGTTTGTATTTACACTAAAACAAAAGAGTTTTTATTGTTTATGATTACATGTCTTCTATAGGACATTCACAGAATTTTCCTGACCAATCAAACTGAAGATCCTTGAAGCTTCTCAACATGATTAACACTCAATAACACCACACACCAACATGACTCACACAAGGTACATGCTAATGGAATAATACATGTAAGTGAAATAAACATTAAAGCTATATTTGGTATAATAATGGTTTTATTTAATGTAATTTACATATAAATTCATCATTAAGAGCAGTGATCTGCTGAAATTTTCCTAAATGTTTCTAAATGTATTTACTATTACATTAAAATACTTTTATTTAATTGTATTTTGATTGTAGCTGTGTTTTCTTGTCTATTATTACAGTGATTCTGTCAAATTGAAAAATTTGGTGTATTTGTGATTCAGAGATGATTGATGGTGATGCTTGAACATGATCACTTACAACAAAAGCAAAACATTAAGATAAATCAATGTAAAATCAGCATAAAATCCTCAACACAAATGTAAAGTAAAAATAATATATATATATATATATATATAGTGTGAGTGAAAGATTTATGTTAAATGAGTATGTTAATGAACATATACATATATATATATATATATATATATATATATATATATATATATATGAATACACATGTATGAATAACAATGTAAAGAAAATACAATAAAGAATGAACTACAACTGTATCTTTAGTCTCTGCGAAATTTAAGAATATTCACTTTTTCCTGCTCTCTTCGCACAAGTCAGACACACAAACACCTGCAGATGAGATACATGACATTACATTTGTCAAAAATAATGGAAACAGCTTAACCTCTGCTTTTGAACACAATCATCTCTAAAGGTTTTATGAAAAGTGAAACCCCTTAATGACATTGAAAAATCTCAGTCTGATTTTTAGGTCTCTCAGAATGGAAGAAACCAAAAAAATGTGACAGACTTGTGGACAGATTCATTTAAGACACTCCGGGCTCTTCGGCATCAACCATTTCAACATCAGTTGGATTCTGTTGATCTGCAGCCACAGATACATTGCTTTTATTTCTGTATTTTTCTAAGTATTTGACAATCTCATGCAAGTCATGTTTGTTACAGTATGCTTCAAGGTGTTCTAGGATGGGCTGCATGGAAAAGCCGTATTCCATAATGCTCCAAGTTTTAGTTTCTTCTTCTTTGTACTTATAGCCACCAGTGTGGATGCCAATCAGATTGCAGTCTACATCAAAAACTGGAGAACCAGAAGATCCGTGAAAGAAACAAGAATCATAAGTAATCTGGTTTTCATATGCTGAAAAGTCCCATTTCTGTTTTTCGTACACCTCCTTAATAACATTCAATAAATGCTTATTCTCAGATGCATGTTTATTTGCAGCCTCCACTCGATTCTCTCTCTCAATGATGAAGCAGGGGTCCATTTTCTTGACCCCTTCTCCTGGATGTCCCACAATGCAGATCTGACCTCTTTTAGGAGGGTTTGGACTGTAATAACTCAGCAATTTAGGATACTTTGCAATTTTATCAATAGAATCCAATTCAAGAAGAGCATAGTCGAGATGCCTACCACTGTCATCTTTCCCATGATAGCAAGCTATGATTTTTTTAACTCCTATTTTCTTGATCTTCTTTGCTTTCCAATCTTCATATCCAAATACAGCAGTGAATGTCTTTGAGAAAGGGTTATATTCTCCAATAACATGAGCATTAGTGAGAATGAATCTGCCAAAGAGTAAGAAACCGGTTCCTTCTTTAGACTTCCCGACTCGAATCTGACACACAGAGTCAGAGAGTCTCATGAGCTGCTTCACTTTCTTCACCTCCAAGAAATTCTCAACACTTTTATGATATTCTTCTCTAAAGAAATTCTGAAACTCAGACTTTTCGTTCTCTCGCTGCTTTAACGTCTCCAGTAAATCTTTATACTGATCACGCAGAATTTTCAGAATCTCTTCAGATTTGTCGATGGGTTTAACTACATACCGCTTGGTTGAAGGATTGGTCGACTTTGTTGTGTTTCCATCTTGTTGTTTTTCTCGCTCAGTGTTGATGTGATTCTGGCTTGGCCCGGCATTTTCTGCCGCATCAGCATCTGAAGCTTCATTAGGCTCAGTTTGGACAGGAGTCGCATCCTCCTGACTCTCTGGCTGATTGTTGTCACTGATAACAACAACCTGTAAAGTCTTTCTGTCAAGATCGTCTACAGGTGATGAAAATTCATGTTTCGTCTCTGTACCAGACTCAGAAAGTGCACTGTGTTTCTTGAAAATGACTTTCTTGAATCGTCCATCACGTTTAAGAGCAGTTTTGACTTTCTCTCCTTTGAATGCAAACACACAAACATGACGAACACTTTCCCTCAAAGCTTCACTCGTCAGTAAACATGTCACTTTTGGCCCTCCTTCTTTTTCAACCAAAAAGTTGACTAATGTTTCAGGTTTACCTCTTTTACTGAGGAGTGACGGATCTGCAGTGGTTTGTTGATTTGTAGTACTATTTTTATCCTTTTGGATGAAGTTTATATCTAAGATCTCATCTTCTTCAATAAGACAGCAGGGGAAATCTGTCTTCACAGCAGCTCCAGGAACTTTTCCATTGGATCTTTGAATGAGTATTTCTTTCTGTATGTTGTTCTTTTTGTCTTTTTCATCCCTGAAAATTGGTCTTGTATTAAGAGCCTCAAGAACAGTCATGGATGTTTTACCTGACACTGAATATGTCTCTTTTAAACTAAAGTTGAAACGAAACCGGAATTTGTGTTCTTTTTCTTCAGCTTCCTGTTAAATGAGAAAAAAAAACTATTTACATTCAAGTGAATTCCACTGAAGAAATGTTTGTAATAAATGATTAATTATGCATATATGTGATACAGAAAGTGATCTACCAGCTTCAGATCTTTTGAGGGTCCCTCTTCAACTTCTTTCTTAAATGAATGAGCCGTCGTTTTCTGGGAAAATGTCCACAACAGTGAAATTAATGCATTGTCTATATCTTTCTACCATAATTTAAATCATGAAAAAGACAGGTAAACGCACCGTTACAGACCTATCACACCACGCACGTATGATGCCGCAAAGCAAAAAATAATAATTTTCACCCTGAGAGGGAAACACATCTACCTCGAGAAAATACAGTATATAAAACACTCAAAAACATCTGCTGTAATAAGTCAAAATCAGTGATATTTTATTACAGCTCAAACAGAATTATAATCTGTGTGATTGGAAGTTTTAAAATTAAAAATTTTCATGTAGTATTTAGTTTGTAAGTGGTCAGACACAGTGAATATTAACAAACTCCCCATCATCAATATCTCTGAATGGGAACAAAAAATCCTTATCAATGCCCATCATTTATTTTGGTGATCTATGAGTCCATATTAATATTGCTCCACACAGTCCTCACTTGTAACACAATCCACAGTTGTCGTTTTTCATGGATATTCCTGATTGTCCTCACTTATCCGTACTGGTCATATTCTTTGAGTACTTTGGCTTCTTCAGATGTTCCATTTAGCCGTATCATCACTTTGCAATTCCTTGTCCATGTAGCTTGTATCTTGTTCCGTTTCCTCAGAATGCATGCGCATCTAGCAATATCGGCATTCTTCTTTGTAAGAAGTTCATTCAGATACACCGCTGTGCCCTTCAACTTCTTAGCTTGCCTCAGTAACTCGGTTTTGTGTTTCCGATTCACAAACCAAACAACTATGGCAGGCTTTGCTCTGCTGTTACTTCGGGGAAGGGTATGACAGGCCACCACATTATCTCTGAATGTTCATATTCTTACTTTCAAAGAACTTTATTACTTGTTTTTTTTCTTCAGTGGCATTTTGTGTGTCTCATTTTCGAGTAATTAAACAATATCTACAATATAAACAAAATTTAGCTTAGTTTAATTATTGTCTCTTTGTTCTTTCTGAAGTAACTGCACGCCACAGGGTTTCCACCATCTTGAATTGCCACCATCTTCATGATGGAGGAAACAAATATACTTCGAGAAAATGCAGTATACAGAACACTTAAAAACATCTGCTGTAATTGACAAGTCAGAATATTCAAAGTTCAAACGGAATATTATTGATTTGTTACCATTCCACCTCTGATTTCTTTTTTTCTACAATGAGAGTTAAAACGCTGCAAAAGAACAATGATTTCTATAAAAATTGTGTCTTCTATAAGAATATCATTCCTGTCTTCCATAAGAATATCATTACCATTTAGTCATAAAACCTAAGGAATTAACAGATTTAGCATAATGAATGGTTTTATCAATGTGTTCCAAGTAAACAAAGACGCTGTGTCCAAATATGCCGGCTTCCATACAATATAGTTGGCAAAAAACAGTATGTTGAGCCGAGTAGTACACTGCCCGGTGTTGTAGAAAAATTGATATTTTACTTTTTTTTCATTAACTTTCTAAGACATTGTGTGGTTTTAAGCATTTCGTTTCTCTTCTAGAATTTATGCATGTTTGTGCACCTGGCGTAAGCAAGACACACACAGTAAGACAAATGGTTAAAGGGATAGTTCGCCCAAAAATGATATTTAAGCCATGATTTACTCACCCTCAAGCCGTTCGAGATGCATATGTCAATCTTTTTTCAGACGAACACATTTTCAGTTATTTTAGAAAATGTCTTAGATCTTTCAGTGGTTATAATGTGAAGCAATGGGGTCCAGCTGATTCACGTTCGAAAATGTGCATGCATCCTTCTCAAAAATAATCCATCCGGCTCCAGGGGGATAAACGAAGGCCTTCTGAGGGTAATCCGTGCGGTTTTGTCGTAAAAATATACATATTTAAAACTTTATAAACGAAAATAACTGGCTTCCGGTGGCAGTCGGCGCGCGTTCATGGAGATAGAAGCGTCGTGACGTAGAACGAGCGTGACAGCGCAGCCAGAGAGCAGAGCAAAACAAAACTCTGCGTTCGTTCTACGTCACGACGCTTCCTACGCCACGTCCTACGTCATATGCCAGCATCTATCTCCATGAACGCGCGCCGACCGCCACCGGATCCCAATTTAAGAAGTCATGATTTATTCCAAGGTTACATTGCAAATATTAATGTCCTTTTAAAGGATACCTGGAAATCTTACCTTGTCCGAGTAAAAAGGGAATTTAGATGGTGTTGGTCAGAATCTAAACGTGACGACTTAACTTCAGAGTTTCTGTTCTCACCTCATTCGGTCCACGCTCGCTTTGGGCTTTCAGACCGGGTGACAACTGGATTTTTTTGGTCATATTGATGGTCTACCTCGATGTGTGTAGCAGCGACAGGAACATCTAATTCCATCTCTTCCGTAAGCGACTTGGAGATGGAATTCTTATTTTTTCCTTTGCGTTTCATCGTGCTATCCTTGGTTTCCATGTGCGTTCAAGAGTTCAGTTAACGATCGCCAACATAAGGAGGAAATTAAGTAACTTAAATAACAATTTACTCCGCCTAAACAAAACAGAAAATGGCCTAATGCATAAACAAACGATTTGATCCGTCCGGGTTTAAATAGAGTTAAAATATAGGGGATGGAAAGTAAAATTGAATCAGTTGCATAAAACTGCGACCGCACCGGCTGCCATCTTGTGCCACCAGTGTGCATGCCAATCAGATTGCCGTGTGCATCAAACACCGGGGAGCCAGATGATCCATGAAAGAAACAAGAGTCATAAGTTATCTGGTTCTTGTATAGATTTGGCCAACATTGCCATGATACATATGGACAGGACACATTCTCAGATCTGTGTTTGTTTATACTCTGTAGTTGATTCTCAATCCCAATGATTAATCCCAGAGATCCATCTTTTTAATCCCACAATCCGGGTGTCCCACAATGTAGATCCCACCACTGTTAGGAGAGGGGCCATGCTTATAACAAGTGAGCAATTCAGTGCAGTTATCAGGTGCAGCTTCCAATTCAAGAAGAGCATAATCATGGCACCTGAGCTTCTCATCTTTTTCATATCTGTAAGCAATAATGTCACTCTTTGCTTGGAGATTTATTGTCTCAGATCCGACAACTTCATAATTGAACACAGCTGTCAGAGTCCCTGAAAGCTTATGTGTGTGAGGAGCCTCCAGTGGAGAATAAACAAAGTCCTCAACAACATGAGCATTAGTGAGGATGAATCTGTCAAAGAGTAAGAAGCCGGTTCCTCTGGCAAAACCATCAATTACTATCACACACACAGAGTCAGACAGCTCCATGACTCGCCTCACTTTGTTCACCACAGTGAA
The DNA here is from genome assembly GCF_963993115.1 of Abramis brama. NCBI lineage: Eukaryota > Metazoa > Chordata > Actinopteri > Cypriniformes > Leuciscidae > Abramis > Abramis brama. Next base: position 5,699,364 of record NC_139967.1, on the reverse strand, counting down.
ACACTCATCAACACCTTTATCATATTCTTTTTGCAATAACTCTTGAAGCTTGGGGTTCTTTTGCCATTGTAGCTGATTCAATACATCTTTCAATACAGTCTGCAGAATGTTCTGAATGTCAGTAAAGAATGAATTTCCAGAAGTATTCTGAGTTGCATTCCCTTCAGTTGAAGGACCTGCGGATCTTGTCTTTCTCTCTTGAATTGTTTTTTGTTCAGTGTTAGTGGGATGCTGGCATAGGTCATTTTTTTCTAAATCAGCAGCTGAAGGTAAATTTGTTACACTGCTGGTTTTAGTTAGTTTCATTTGGGTTTCAGGCCGTCTGTCAGCAGTAGCAATTATCTGAAATGTCTTCTGATTAAGATCCTCAGCAAGGTCAGACATTTCATACATTGATCCTTGACTCTTCTCTGCTTCACCTTTATACTCCTGAGAGAGGACACAGAGTTTCTGGAATATTTTATCAATGAATCGTCCATCACGCTTAAGAGCAGTTTCGACATCCTCTTCTTTGAATGCATAAACACAAACATAATCAGCTGTGTTTGCCAATTCATTGTTCTTCATTATGTGTTTTACTTTTTTCCCTCCTGTTGTTTTGATTTTAAAGGTGATTAAGTCTGTCTGTCTGTGGAGTGGAAAATCTTCATGTGTCTGTTGCTCTGTAGAAGCCTTTTTTTCCTTTTTGATGAAGGTTATTTCTAAGATTTCTTCTTTGTCAACAAGACTGCAGGGGAAATCTGTTTTCACAGCAGCGCCGTCAGATCTCTGGATGACCATTTCTTTCTCACTGTCCTTTACATTCTTATTAATGTTGAAAGTGTCTCTTTTAATAAGAGCATCAAGAACAGTCATGGATGTATTACATGGCACAGACACTACCTTAGAATGAGAGTCGAAACGAAACCTGAAATTGTGTTTTTGCTCTTCTGCTCTCTGTTAAATTCAGATAAAAAATCCATCATGTTCAAACAGACATTCAAGTGAATACCAATGAAAAAATGTTTGCCATGAAATGATGATTCATTATAAGTATATATGTGATACTCCACCCAAAAATGAAAATTCTCTCATCATTTACTTACCTTACGTCCCATATGTATGCCTTCTTTCTTCATATGAACACAAATGTAGATTTTTAGAAAAATAATCCATCTATCCCAGAGTTGACAGATGGCCGAAAGTACCGGTTTAAACTGTGGTCTCACTAGACTTTGAGCATGTGAAATTTCTACAGACATTGCTTCGGTCATAAAATAATGGCATGCACTTCACTGCAATCTTGCAGATTTCAAGTTTGCAGCTAAGAGGTCAAACTGTGAAACGTTAATCTTCTATCAGTCACATATCTTTAATTTTTATGAATTTGCAGGATAGAGTTCATATTTAAACTCAAATTATCAAAATAATTTGCATGAGCTTGCATTTCCATGTCTCCCGCATCCACATGCTTATAAATTGTCAATGGAATGAAAAGTGCAGTGTGACCGTTTAAAGTAGTAAAGTTTAAAATATATGAATTTTCTCACACACACCCCTATATTTTTTATTCAAAAGACATTGATTCATCCACTGGGGGTTGTATGGATTACTGTTCACTCTATGTAACTTTTGGGGTCCCGTTAACTATTATATGGTCTCAATGAGATGGATTATTTTTCTAAAAATCTTCATTTGTGTTCATTTGAAGAAAGAAAAGTCATGCATATGGGACTGCATGGGGTGAGTAAATGATGAGAGAATTTTCATTTTTGGGTGGAGTATCCCTTTAAGGTACCTTACCTGCTGCAGATCTTTGAAGGGTCCCTCTTCAACTTCAGTCTTCAATGAACAAGCCATAATTTCCTGGGGGGGAAAAACTGTGAATTTATGGGCTTACCACTCTTTCTATCAATCAATCAATCAATTTTTATTTATAAAGCGCTTTACAACAACCAAAGTTGATCAAAGCGCTGGACAGAGACAAAAGTAAAGGCGAAAAATAAATGAGTGAAATACAAAACAATACAATAAAATAAAATACAACACATCTATAAAATCATTATGCTAATCAGTTGTCCATCAGGTGTCAAAGGCCGATCTAAAGAGATGGTGCTTCAGCCTAGCCTTGAACAGGGGCAGGTCCATGATGGAGCGTAATTCCAGGGGCAGAGCGTTCCAGAGTTTTGGCCCCGCTACCGCAAAGGCGCGATCACCCCACTTTTTGCACCTGGACCGTGGGACCACCAGCAGATGTTGTTCAGAGGAGCGCAGGGCTCTGCTGGGCTGGTAAGGGGTCAGCATGTTACACAGATAGAGAGGTGCAAGGCCATGGATGGAGCAGAAAACAAACAGTAAGATCTTAAACTGTATTCTGAACTTGACCGGGAGCCAGTGGAGAGAGTACAGGACAGGAGTGATATGGTCATGTTTACGGGTGTTGGTAAGAAGCCGGGCTGCTGCATTCTGCACAAGCTGTAGACGGTGCAGAGAGGCCTGATTTAACCCAATGTAGAGGGCATTGCAGTAGTCCAAGCGTGAACTAATAAAAGCGTGAATTGTTTTCTCGAGGTCACTACAGCTGAGGAATGATTTGACCTTGGCCAACCGGCGAAGCTGGAAGAAACTTGACCTGATCACAGAGTCTACCTGTTTATCGAGCTTCAGACTGCTGTCCAAAATCACTCTCAGATTCCTGACTACAAGACTGAGGTGGGTGGTCAGAGGTGCAAAATCGGGAGCTGCCTTTGTTGAACTAGAGGCATCAAAGAGGATAAATTCAGTCTTTGATTCATTTAGACAGAGGAAATCTATCATGATTTAAATCATGAAAAGGACAGGTAAGTGCAATGTTATGGTCCTATCACACCAAACAGGGTGCAGCAAAGCAAATATGCTCTTGTTTGATTTATTTTATTACTTGACTTGTATTTTCTTATACTGTAGAGCAATTTGAGAAGCTCCTTTAAAGGTGCTATGAAAATAAAGTTATTATATATTATAAAACAAATCAAACACTGAGAGGGAATGAATATGTACTGAGAAAATACAGTGCATGGAAAAGGCAAAAACATCAGCTGTGGCAGACAACAAGCATTTTGTCGGTCAGAGTGAAAAGTAGCTGTAGTGATCCAGCGCTCAGATTTAATCAAAAATATCTTAATTTGTGTTCTGAAGATGAACGAAGGTCTTACGGGGTTGGAACAACATGAGGGTGAGTCATTACTGACAGAATTTTAATTTTTGGGTGAACTAACCCTTTAATTGTTGCCAGTTTTAGAGCCATCCAGTTGAAGTTTCAGTTTACGCTTTATATACTTTGAGCTATTAATACACTGTAAAACCCAACAAGTTAACTCAACTCAAACCGATTAAGGAAACTAATTGCGGCAAACCATTTAAGTTTTAAAATAAATACATATGAGTATTGTGAACTTATATATATTGAGTCATATTCACTCATAATTTAGTGTTCGTTTAGTCATTCATTTTGAGTATATGTAACTTGAATATTTTAAGTTCATTCCATTAAACTTTTAAAGTAATTTAAACCATTTAAACTAACTGGTTTGAGTTCATTTAATAAATCTAATCAAGTCATAACAACTATATAGCTACTCAAATGGTTTTAGGAAACCGATTGCGGTAAATGATTTAAGTTGATTAAACTCAAATTAATAAAGTTTTATAAGACAAAGGAAAAACATTGGTATAAAGCAGGGTTCCTCAAACTCGGTCCTGGAGGGCCACTGTCCTGCACAGTTTAGCTCCAACCCTGATCAAACACACCTAGCTGTGAGTTTCTAGAGATCCTGAAGACATTGATCAGCTTGCTCAGGTGTGTTTGATCAGTGTTGGAGCTAAACTCTGCAGGACAGTGGCCCTCCAGGACCGAGTTTGAGGAACCCTGGTATAAAGAAATGGTCAAAGAAAAGGATGCAGTTATTAATAGTATTTATTGAAAAATAATTTATTTTACAAAAGGTTCTCAGTGATGAATGTTGTGAAAGATGGTCAGTCAGTCTCCTCACTGTCCAAAATACAAAACTGCACATGACTTCTGTCTGGCGAACTGTGAATAAACAAACAAACAAAAAAAAACATTAATCTTCCACTGACAAAACTGGTTTACTCACAGCATAAATGCTAGAATAGAGGTTATGCGTGACGTCACCGTCGGCTAAGTGGCAAAAAGACTGAGCGGCAGCATTTGTTTTCACTATAAAAACACACAAACACATCTAAAATGGAAAAGAGCTTTGAGATTGACAGTACAACTAGATTTGACAAGATCCAAAATGACTTACATTGCATTTCAAGGTGCACATTTTACATTCTTATCAGTTCTCAGTTCTTGCTTTCCCTGGGAAATTACCTTTTTCTTTAGTTTTTGCCATGTGAATGACAGTCACTGGAGGATAGTCAGTCAGTCTTCTTACTGAAATAGATCCAAAAATGCGCAGGACACGTTTGTCTATTTTGAACTGTGAAAAAAAAAAAAAAAAAAAAATTAATACATTTTCCACTGACAAAAATATAATTTACTCACAGCATAATAAATAGAATAGGTCAGTTTGTAGTACCTTTTTCTTTCATTTTTGCCACGTGAATGGCAGACGATGTGGAGGACAGTCAGTCAGTCTCCTCACTAGACCCTAAATTGCACGGAACACGTTTGTCTATGCAAATACGTGAGAAAACACAAAAATATGAATTACTCTTACACTGACAAAACTGTAGTTTACTCATCATTATAAATGAGGAAATATGTCAGCTTGTATTACCTTTTTTTTTTTTCGTATGAATGACGGTCGGTGGTTGATAGTCTCCTCACCGATATCCAAAATTGCCCAAGGGACACATTTGTCTATGACAAAATGTGAGAAAAAACACAAAATATTAATTAGTTTTCCACTGTCAAAAAATTGGTTTACGTTACTCACAGCATAATAAATAAAGGAATAAGTCAGCTTGTATTACCTATTTCTGCAGTTGTTGCCATGTGAATGACGGGCGGTGGATGGTAGTCTCAATCACTGATGATGATCCAAAATGGCTCGGGACACTTTTGTCTAAGCAAAAATGTGAGAAAACACACAGAAATTAATTAATCTTCCACTGAAAAAAATTAAGTTTACTCACAGCATTATAAATGAAGAAATAGGTCAGCTTGTATTACCTTTTTTATTTAGTTTTTGCCGGGTAAATGTCGGTCGGTGGACGATAACGTTATAGCTGCTAGTCTCCTCACAATATCCAAAATTGCGCGGGACACGTTTGTTTACGCTAAAATGAGAAAACACAAAAAATATTAATTTTCCACTTCTGTGGTTTACTCACAACATAATAAATTAAAGAGTATGTCAGCTTGTATTAACGTTACCTATTTCTTTAGTTTTTGCCGTGTGAATGACGGTTAACGTTAGCACTAGTGGAGTCAGTCAGTTTCGTCCTCACTGATAAATATCCAAATTTGCGCGGGACACGCTCTGTAAAAATGTGACAAAACGCACACACATATAAATTACTGTTCCAGTGACAAAACTGTCGTGTACTCACAGTACAACTAACTTACTGCCGCTGATTAAAAAAAAATCTCTAAGTTAGTGCTAAATGCAATGTCGCTTTGGCTTGGCGTTTCTGTGACGTGACACAAATGGCATAACTTAGTCTTATTACAGTAGTTAGTAGCCTACGTTACTTTAGCTAGTCGGTCTTCTTAAGATGAAGAGTAACGACAATACAACGTTAAACGTACAAGTGCTCTAAAGAGGACGAAGCATTTTGCCGTGCTTACCTGTTAAATCTCTCCATGGCCGCCATTCTGTTCCGACTCCGAGTTACTTCGTGTGTGAGCTGAGCTGTGGGGGATGGGCAGATTGAAATAAATACGCGGGGTTTTCCGGTGCGTGAGGGAGAACGCCGTAGAGAGACCTAAATGTAGGCTTCAAATGAAGCAGAAAATGTTAAATGTATGTATTTAAGTGTTTATTTCATCTCCTTATACAAAAGTAATTTCTTGAAAAATAAAATTTAAAAGCTAAAATAACAAATAGGTTATTCATAACTTATTCGGTTTAAGTTCTGCTTAATACATTGCAGTTTTTGAGTTAATATCACATATTTTATTAAGTTAAACTAACTTTTTAAAAAAAATAAGTTAAATGTACTCATTTAGTTTAGTAACTTTCAGTCTTAGGTTTTACAGTGTACAAAACTCAAAATATATTAAGTCAAGTGGCTTAATTTCAGTTAGTTCAAGAGAAGTGTTTTGTATGTCATAGTAGCTGTAGTGTTAAGTGCTATATTTTCCATCCTTCGGATAAGATGTTAAACCGAGGTCTTGTGAAATTAAACATTTATCGTTCTTAGTATTTTTTTAGTTAGCTTAGATAGTAGCATAGCATACAGCTATCCGAAATGATGGGGAGATGTAAAAAAAAAAGAGAAAAACTTTCATCGCAATAAGAGTAGGCTATTGTGATGTCAAAACATTTGGTAGCCTAACTAAACATAAGTTTATTAAGTTTAGGGACAACGTGTTACCATGTTTACATGGTACAATGACTGGCAGGCTACTGCTTTAATTATTGTTTGATACAAATTTGACAATTTCAATTAAATTCAATTCTTGTGGTTTGATTCCGATCTTGATACAATATGGATTTAATTGGATAAATAGTACAGTAGATACATGTTCATTTTTCTCAAGAAAGAAATTCTCAAGTAATGCTGAAAATAGCCCTGCTAGCTGGTACTATTAAAGGTTAAAAATAACAACTGAAATGAAATATAATGCAGTTTTTATTATAATAACAACTTTATAATATAGTAATGCGCATTTGAATTTATTTTCGCAGGTTTGTTGTAATAGTGTAAGAGCGCCAGGGCTGTCTTATGACGACACACAAGATGGACCAAATTCATACTGTAACATTAATACAATGGAGACGACCATGACAGTGATTCTTATAAAACTTCTAGATGATGCACAAGATTGTTAAATTTACAGCCTAGCAGATTTAACATTTGTCAATAGGTCCCAATTTAAGAAGTCAGAGACATTCCAAGGTTATATTCAAAATAGTGATATTGTTTGTACATGGAAATCTTACCTTGTCCAAGTTAAAAGAGAATCTAGATTTACTAGAGTTTACTTACCTTACTTACTTACTTACTACTCCACGCTCGCTTTGATCTAATTTCCTGCTCTTCAGTCTCTGCCCACAGTAAAGGGAATCGAAAGTAGGCCTACTAGAATTTATGATGAAACAAAAGCTATTCACTTGCATAAAGTATCAATTGTACAATAAACTCGCAGTTTTTAAAGTTAAATGAATAAAATCTTAAATAATAAATACTTAAATTAAGGCTTTATAAGGAAAACCTTCATTTTCATTACTTTTAGACAGAGTAAAGAATTGGAGTCAAGAATGAGGCCAATATATATTGGCCTGATTAAAATAATTATGAATATTTAACTTTTTTCAAATATATAGCCTAATTTATAGGGTGAATACTTGTAAAGTGGGACAGTTAAGCTTCTTAATATCTATCTTTACATGTACATGATTCCATTACTAAAAATCAACACTGAGCTTATCATAACATTACTTTAATATGTATAGTGTACAGTTCACATAATTTGGTAAATACAAATCTTCATATAATCCAGTTGTGTGAAAAAATTCTATTTTATAGGCTACATTTTTCACACAAGTGGATTGTAAGCGATTTTTTATTTCTGGGATGATAACGGGACTACTTGCTGAATTAGCAACGCGAGGAGATTATGTGACAAATCTACCTCTGGATTAGTGGCTGTTTGCACTCACTATTTCTGAAAACAGAAGTTCTCTTACGAGAGGTTCTCTCGTATTGCGTAAGGAACTTACGCTACGGGAAAAGTCATCTTTTCTCGAGATACTGAAGCCAAAAAATTATCCTTAATTTTTCATAATTTGTCAACGCAGTGCAGCAGGCAATAGTATCCAGCTGCAGACTCGCAGCACCACCAGTTTCAGAACACCAGTTTCAGAACCCCAGCGCCAGAACCGGAAGTGAGGGCGGAGTTTACCGCGAGTAGCGCCTAGGTTTTGGAGTATAATTAGCTTTTATTACACACGAAACGTCATTCTTTATAGACTGCAGCAGGCGGCACAGCAGAGCTAGAGCGGGCAATACTGCGTGCTCATTGGCTGCCGCGCGGCAACTGCTTAAGCCTACCAGTGAGCCCCGCGTGACGTCACGCCCAATCAGGGCGCGCGCGCCCTCGTGCGTCACAGCCCGCCAGAAGGGGCGGCGTCAGAGCGTATAAAAACAGGGCTCGGAGGCTTAATTCTCTGATTTCTGTCTCTTCAGCGAAGCTCTTCGCATCGCTGCACTCTGAGAGAAGCCGTCGCCGTCGAAACCAGCAACGAGCCAGCCTAGGACAGCCTGAGGAAGCCGGTCGAATCTTCACCGCCTTCAGCCTGCCGTGCCAGCTCAGCTATCCGGCGATATATCCTTTCTCGCTTGCTTTGTGTGTGTTTTTCTTGCAGCACTCACTAAAAGAGCAAAGGCGTTTGTTTCAAAATGCCTCGAGTTTCATGCGGTTCATGCCGCTCTCCGCTCAGCGACAGAGATGGCCACGTGGTCTGCGCTCTCTGCCTGGGACGTGACCATGCAGCCGTTGCCTTGTCTTCGGGCGGCTGCGAATTCTGCGAGGAACTGCCGATGTCGACCCTGCGGGCTCGACTCGCCTTGTTCAATGCAGAACCCGCTCCAACTGTCTCCGGGCCGCGTAAGAAGAAACGCCGCTCGCAGAGACCACCGGAGCCGGAGATTCGAGCCAGGCCCTCGCCGGAGCACCTCTCGCGAGCCTCGCTCTCTCCCTCGCCTCCCCCGCTTCCCGACGCGCAGCCACCGGCTACGGCCCGCGATGCCGTCGCCTCTGAGGATGAAGCGGAAGTGGACGCGCTTCTGGACAGCTGCTCTCTTCTGGCGTCAGACAGCGAAGAGTGGTCCGGTTCACTCCGCTCCGCCTCGTCTTCAAGAGTGTCTGGCAGGACCCATACCGGTGTGGACGCCGAGCTTCTCCGCCTCCTCACGACGGCAGTCGAGCGCTTAGGCCTCGAGTGGTCCCCGCCTGCGGTGCCTCCACCGAACAGGCTCGATGGATGCTTCCTGCCCAACCGCCGCCAGTCTACAGCGTCCAGACTAGAGCCCGACCGATATGGATTTTTGGGCGCCGATGCCGATACCGATAAAAAAAAGCCAGATACCGATATATCGGCCGATATTATTTGTGTGTATATTATAATACAGTAGCAATATTATTTATGTGTATTATAGTACAGTAAGTTTGGACACACTTTCCAATTGGTGTGTACAAACTTTTGATGGGTACTGTATATAGAATACACAGTATAAACAGAATAAATATATAAACGTTTTGCAATGATCACTCAAATGTGGTGATCAAACACTTGTGTGACAAAGATATGCAATGGAGGCAGGGTGAATGATAGAATGAGAATTTGAGCTGTAACCAAACTAGTTTGCATTGCATTTTATATTATATTATAAATACTCTTCTATTGTTAATCTTAATTTAGTGGAGGAAGAACTCAGATCTTTTTAGTAAAGTAAAATTAATAATATCATAATGAAAACGTTTATAATTACATATGTACAGTAGTTTTATACTATTTTAAATAAGTAGTAAGCAAAATGTACTAAACGTGAAACTAGGCTACAGGGCTGGACCCGAATATTCGTTCGGTGGGTTGGTATTCGATTTGAAAATTTGACATTCGAATATTTGTTGTTGTTTTTTTTTCACATCTGGGATCCCCCACGAAACGGTTCTCATTCGCGCTTGAATAAGGCCGGCGACACACTGACTGCGTGGCATGGCCGTTTTTATTTCGGCTCCCATGTTAACAGGTTGGAGTTTGCACACTGCCTGCGTGAGACACGCGTCTCTCAGGAGCGGCTCGAGCCACGCGGAAAACGCGTGCATGCCAGAAATAGAACCGACGCGCAAGTCTTCTCTGGCAAGAGCGCAGAACAGCGGAGTTTGTATGGACCGAAGTGCATGCCTGAGCTTGTGTTTTGGATTAAGCTGTGTTGCTTTGACATTGTGGAAAATAGAATAATAGAAACAAAATGTATTAGACTTTTTACCCGTTATTATCAATCTAAATTAATCTCGTTTTTTAATTTAACTTAATTTCGTTTTTCTTTATTTAAATTTCGTTTAATTTCTTTATTTAAATGTCGTTTAATTTCTTTATTTAAATTTCGTTTTTCTTTATTTAAATTTCGTTTTTCTTTATTTAAATTTCGTTTAATTTCTTTATTTAAATTTCGTTTTTCTTTATTTAAATTTCGTTTTTCTTTATTTAAATTTCGTTTTTCTTTATTTAAATTTCGTTTAATTTCTTTATTTAAATTTAATTTTTCTTTATTTAAATTTCGTTTTTCTTTATTTAAATCTACCCTTTACTGTGTCAGTAATTTTGTTAGTCAGAAAAATATTAGACTACCTTAAAAGTATTGCTTAATTTAACAGACCTGTGTGTGTGCGTTTTATATCACTAACAGTGTCCGTTCTCGGACGCGTTCTCTGCCCGCGTGAGGTGCGCCGCTTCCCGCTCGCGCTGTTCTGTAGTTTACTAAAAGTGTATTAATTCTGAACATGTTGCGTCTCCATCTGGCTACTTTTAATGCAAAATGGCCCTATATAAAGTGTTATAATTACATAAATTATTGGAATATTGCTTTATGTTGTAACGTAGCAGAATGAGCTTTAACACTGTGTCTACACCGGACGTGGCTGTTATTTTTTTGCCACTTTTGCCAGTTCTTTGTAACAGCTTTTAGGTGCTTTATTGGCAGCGCCATCCTTACATAAATCACTGCACGCTGCATTTTTTTAAATATTAATTTATCGGCCGTTATAAATGCCGATACCGATAGTTAGGAAAATGCCTAATATCGGCCGATAATATCGGCCTGCCGATATATCGGTCGGGCTCTAGTCCAGACCAGCGCCTTTTCTGCCCGAGCTCCACGAGGAACTCTCCAAAGCGTGGAACGCTCCGGTTTCGGCCAGGCTCCGCTCTTCAGCTTCAGCTACTCTCTCCCGAGTGGACAGAGCCGCGGAGAAGGGATACAACAACATCCCTCCGGTCGAACAGGAGGTCGCAGCGCACCTTTGCCCCCCATCCGCGAGATGGCGCTCAAAGTCTGCCCTCCCGTCCAAGGCCTGCAGGACTACTTCGGCGTTCGTCCACCGCGCCTTCTCGGCTAACGGACAGGCCGCTTCAGCCCTGCACACGATGGCGGTCCTTCAGGTCCTTCAGGCCGACCTCCTCCGCCAGCTGGACGAGAAGGGCCCCGACCAGACCACCTTGACCGACCTGCGCAGCGCGACAGATCTCTCTCTCCGCGCTACCAAGGTAGCTGCACAAGCTATCGGTCGCTCAATGGCCTCGCTCACCGTCACAGAGCGCCACCTGTGGCTGACGCTAGCCGATATGGGAGAATCAGAGCGGTCCGTCTTCCTTAACGCCCCGCTCTCCCCCACCGGCCTCTTCGGACCAGCAGTGAGTGGCCTCATGGACCGGTTTACGGAGGTGCAGAAGGCATCACAGGCTATGAACCTCTTCCTGCCTCGCCGCTCGAGCTCCGCTGCAGGCCGCTCTAGCACAGAGCCTCCTGCACGCAGCTCTGCCCAGCGCTCTTCCCGCCCTCCGACCACACAGCAGCGCCAGCGCGGCCGCCCTAGGTCCCGCTCAACCAGCCAGCGCAGGCCGCCGCCCCCGCGAGGGCCTCGGCCTCGAGTCTCGCTGAAGTCCGAGCCTGCGAAGTCCTCCTAGCACTCGTCGGGAGGAAAAGACTGCCGGGTCCCGCTGCGGCCGGGCCGCCGTCAAAATTCATCTGTCTTCCTCTGCCAGTCCCCTTAAAAAAGGCTACTGCAGTAGTGTTTTCAGCAGCCAACGAGCCAGTCTGTCGACTCACTCGCCTGCACTCAAACGCCGTTTTTACAGCGACCCAGATAAATCACAATATGAGCATAATATCTGGCCATTCGGCTCATGCCGACAGTGTTATGAGTGTAGTAAATATGCCCACAACCCAGTGTTCATTTCTACACACAAGCACAAATCCCCCTGTGTACCCTACAGAGCACACTCGCATAAAGCGCGCTCTTGCCGCTCGAGCGATAAGTGTAGGAAATGTGCCCGCTCACGAGTGCTCACAACCACACACTGCTCGCTCTGTCTCACACATTCAGGGTTCAGATATCGCCACCGCCACCGGCCGTGTTTTAATAAAGAGTCCTGTGCCCGCTCCCCCGCGTTCACACTCTGCTGTAAACACTCACGCGCGCTCTCCCAGCGCAATTCGGCCGGTCACTGCTATCAGCGAGTCCCCGTCTCGCAGCACTGTCTCAGCGCGCAGCGCGCGCCCGCCACTGCAGATTCCTCGTCCCGCGCTATGCGACGGATGGGACTCAGAGGCCATTCGACCCCTAGCTATGAGTGCGAATGCATGGAAGGCTATTCCGGGTGTGTCGACATGGGTGCTGGACACGGTAATACAGGGCTATTCGCTACAGTTCAGTCGTCGGCCTCCGCGCTTTCTAGCCCGGACCGAAACGAAAGTGAACGCAGAAGCAGCCCATCTGCTGCATGCAGAGATAGCGAAGCTGCTGCGAAAAAAGGCGATAGAGAGAGTTCCTCCTTCTCTGACCGAGGCGGGCTTTTACAGCCGTTATTTCCTCGTGCCCAAGAAGGACGGCGGGCTCAGACCCATATTAGATCTGAGACATTTGAACAGAGCCCTCATGAGACGGCCGTTCAAAATGCTTACGACCAGGCAGATCCTCGCGCTAATTCGCCCGAGGGACTGGTTTATATCTCTCGATCTGAAAGACGCGTATTTTCAAATCCAGATTATACCCCGTCACAGGCCATTCTTGAGATTCGCCTTCGACGGCCAGGTGTATCAATATACCGTCCTGCCGTTCGGCCTGTCCCTAGCACCCCGCACATTTACGAAGTGCATGGATTCAGCTCTCGCTCCCCTGAGAAAACAGGGCATGCGAATCCTGAACTATCTGGACGATTGGCTCATTCTAGCGCAGTCAAAAGAGGAACTCATCTCTCACAAGATAGCGCTTCTCAGTCATCTGGAAAGCCTGGGTCTTTCGGTGAACTGGGACAAAAGCTCACTTATCCCCAGTCAGTCTATTTCCTTCCTAGGAATAGAACTGGACTCGGTGGCGATGACTGCCAGGCTGTCAGAACAGCGCGCGCGCTGTGTTCGACACCTCGCCGCATCCGTCCAAAAGGGCAGATACCTCCCTCTGAAACGTTTCCAAAGGCTGTTAGGCCATATGGCATCAGCCGCAGCGGTCCTACGGCTGGGTTTACTTCGTATGCGCCCGCTACAATGCTGGCTGAAATCGAAAGTACCCCGCGGAGCGTGGGTTTCGGGCAGCGCTCGAGTCAGCGTAACTCAGGTCTGTGTCTCAGCCCTGCAGCCCTGGCTAGCGCCCGAATGGTACCGTCAGGGAGTGACAATGGGAGCCATCTCACACCGCAAAGTGGTCTCGACAGACGCGTCCAACATGGGTTGGGGAGCGCTTTACGAGGGCAGACCAATCTGCGGCCCCTGGTCGGGCCCAGAGCGGAACCTCCATATAAACTGTCTGGAGATGTTAGCGGTCGAGAAAGCTTTGAAGCATTTTCTCCCATACTTGCGGGGACACCACGTGCTAGTTCGCTCAGACAACATGTCAGTGGTGTCCTACGTGAACCGCCAGGGCGGACTCAGATCCAGAGCCCTGCGCGCTCTAACAGAACGCCTTTTGGTCTGGGCTCAGGGCTCGCTGCGCTCGCTGAGAGCCGCGCACGTGCCCGGGCACCTGAACGACGGCCCGGACAAACTGTCCAGGGACAATGTTCCCCCAGGGGAATGGGCGTTACACAGCCAGACGATACAGACGTTGTGGCTCCGCTTCGGCGAAGCGAAATTGGACCTTTTTGCCACAAGCGAGAACGCTCAGTGCAAAAGGTTCTTTTCGAAGAGCGAGGACGCGCTGGCCCAGGCTTGGCCCAGTGTCCCGTTGTACGCTTTCCCACCGATCTCAATGCTGCCTCAGGTATTAGCGAAGATCAGGGAAACGCGCTGCGCAGTGCTCCTCATAGCCCCGCACTGGGAGAACCAACCCTGGTTCCCGGAGCTGGTGAACATGTCAGACACAGCCCCGTGGCCGATTCCGGTGAGGAGAGACCTTCTCTCTCAAGCCCGAGGGTCAATTCTGCATCCCCATCCAGAGCACTGGTCTCTGCATGCGTGGGTAATCAACGAATATTCGTTGATCTGCCAGAAGGGGTAGTTAACACGATCTCGCAGTCCAGAGCCCCCTCGACGAGGCGGCTCTATGCGTCTAAATGGTCAGTGTTTAATAAATGGTGTACAGGGAAGAGTTTGAACTCTCAGTCCTGTGAGGTTCCACAGGTTCTGAACTTCCTCCAAGAGCTCTTGGACGCGGGCAGGTCCCCCTCCACGCTCAAGGTATATGTTGCGGCGATTGCTGCGTTCGCCGACTCGGCGCACGGCTGCGCACTTGGAAGAAACGAACTCGTTACCCGTTTCCTGCGAGGCGCCAGGAGGCTGAACCCTCCGCGGCCACCTTCGGTTCCGATATGGGATCTGTCTTTGGTCCTGGAGGCCCTTAAAGCTTTTCCCTTCGAGCCGCTAGACTCTGTGGGTCTCAAATACCTCACTTTCAAAACCGTTTTTCTGCTGGCCCTCGCCTCAGTAAAACGCATGGGTGACTTACATGCGCTATCAGTTAGCGCGTCGTGTCTCGAGTTTGGACCTAACAACTCGTTAGTCATTCTCAAACCCAGACATGGCTATGTCCCTAAAGTGTTGGGTACTCCTTTCAGAGCACAGGTTATCTCCCTCTCAGCCCTGCCGCCGGCAGCCAGCGAGGTCGATAATAACCTCCTTTGCCCTGTCAGGGCGTTAAGGCTTTATATTACGCGCTCTGCAGCCTTCAGGCTCTCAGAGCAGCTCTTTGTTTCGTTTGGTGGGCGCACCAAGGGTCTCGCCGCCTCGAAACAGACGTTATCCAGATGGATAGTGGATGCTATCGCGACAGCATACGCGTCCAAAGACCTGCAGTGCCCTCTGGGCATACGGGCTCATTCCACCAGAGGCGTTGCCTCATCGTGGGCAGGTCCAGTGGGATTTCCATTTATGACATTTGTACGGCAGCAGGCTGGGCCTCCCCGTCTACATTTGTTAGGTTTTATAACCTGGAAGTTCCCGCCCTGCAGGCTAAACTTCTTGCAGTCTAAAATCATGTTCATGCCCTGCTCTTTCGCAGGCTGGATATTAGATTTGACTCTTCTGGTCGAGCCGCACTTTCAGGGAAAGCTCTTATATACAGACCGGCTGCGCCGCTCTGTTTCTCCCTATGGGTGCTTATGTACATGTGTTGGCCC
Organism: Abramis brama; assembly: GCF_963993115.1. Taxonomy (NCBI): domain Eukaryota; kingdom Metazoa; phylum Chordata; class Actinopteri; order Cypriniformes; family Leuciscidae; genus Abramis; species Abramis brama. Next base: position 5,683,876 of record NC_139967.1, on the reverse strand, counting down.
GCATTGCTGGCCACCTCTCTCCCCACTCTTCACTCCCCGGGTCCCCTCCCCCTGGAGTTGTGTGTGGATGCATGGCGCGCACGGCGTTGACAAAGGGTTCCCGTAGCGTAAGTTCCTTACGCAATACGAGAGAACCTCTCGTAAGAGAACGATACTTGGTTACTCACGTAACCTCGGTTCTCTCTAGAGAGGGAACGAGTATTGCGTTCCCTGCCGTGCTTGCGCCTCGAGCTCATGTCGCTTCATTCGACAGAAACCAGAGAATTAAGCCTCCGAGCCCTGTTTTTATACGCTCTGACGCCGCCCCTTCTGGTGGGCTGTGACGCGCGCCCTGATTGGGCGTGACGTCACGCGGGGCTCACTGGTAGGCTTAAGCAGTTGCCGCGCGGCAGCCAATGAGCACGCAGTATTGCCCGCTCTAGCTCTGCTGTGCCGCCTGCTGCACTGCGTTGACAAATTATGAAAAATTAAGGATAATTTTTTGGCTTCAGTATCTCGAGAAAAGATGACTTTTCCCGTAGCGTAAGTTCCTTACGCAATACTCGTTCCCTCTCTAGAGAGAACCGAGGTTACGTGAGTAACCAAGTATCGTTAAATGAAAGCCTATTGCAATTTAGGCATTTGATTGAGGACACGTTCGTCGTCCAGCAAATCTTCATTCACGAAAGCCATTCCGCTCCCCATTGTTCGGCGAAGGACGAATTAATTCATTAAAGTCTAGCAAATAATATTCTCTTTCGCAGCCCGCAGTCTTTGAATGCAGGAAACCCCCGCTAAAGCGCCTCACGTGACAGTGATTCGTCTCATGATTCATTCACGGACGAAAAAACATCAATCCAAACCATAGACTGTAAAAAATAGATCCAAACACATTTGGTATCATCGCGTTTCAAGAATCTTTGATGTTCATAGATACAAACTACAATGTAAGTTTTTTTTTTTTTTTTTTGGTAAATTCGTTCACAAATAAGCACAAACAAAGCGCATTTTATCCTTTAAAGCATTTGTTTGTTTTATTTCCAGTGAAAACATAAAAGTATAGGTGTTTGCAGTGATTCAGGTTTGTATTATTGAGAAATCATTCATGCTAGAATTTTTTTTTAAACGTCTAGGGTAATATTATAGTTAGTTGAATATGATATTTTGTTTTAAAAAGTTACCTTATATATGAGGTAAAAATATGAAGCTGGAGAAAGTGCGTGTTGTCTGCTTTCCTCTGTGTGTGAAGTGCATAGACAGTAAAAGAAATGGACACAGCGACCCCATTGGATTCAACAGAGACAAAGTGAAGCCCATTAGAAACTCTTACTTCCTGGGGGTCCAGCGTACTGCGCACTCAAACTGAGCTTGACGACGTAGATGTGACGTGAGCAAATCGTCTGTCTTCTAGTAGCTGTGCCAAGAGAAATCTGAATCATTCCCTTCCGAAACTTGCAGAGACGGAGAGCGTGAGTAGGAGCTGTCCATGAGCGAGGAGCAGGAAAAACTTTTAGTAGGTGTTCTGATTAATTACTTTGTCATTTTGCCTCCAGGTCCTCCCGATTGCGCGCGAGCTTCTCCTCCGGTCCATACGGTAATTTCTTACTGTGCGACAGAGAGTCGCGTGGCTGTGACGCAATCGTTAGCCTACTTTTACAAAAACTGCTTCTACAGGGCCATAACATAAGCTACAAGGTAATGGAGCATTTTATACATTGTCGTGTTTCTTTAGAAATAAATAATGGACAAATGGAGTCTTTAAACGCCTCAGATGTGAAGTTATTCGCTGTCAAAGTGACGCCAAAATGAATGGGAGTCAATGGGATGCTAACTGCAGGTGGGGTTCCGTTAGCCAATGGCGGCGTCCGGGGGTACCTTCAAAATAATACAAATCCCTGCCCCCTTGGGTGAAGTGTAATCTGATCTCAGCGGTGGCCGCAAAATATTTAAGATTCTTCTTCTAGTGTTTTGGCGGGTTGCTGACCACTGTAAAAGCTGCATACCGCCACCTACTGTATTGGAGTGAGTAAATGATAAAATCAAAGTACCTAACTGTTACAGTCTTTGGTCTAGAGATCAATCAAACCATGATTTTTACCAGTTTCACATAGAAATAAACTTTTATTTCTACCTATAAAGGTTTTAATTTTAATAGATTTTTAAATTGTGTAGAAACGATCTCATGAAAGTGCGTATCTATACCACGGATATTAGCCTATGTATCGTGCCATTTATACGCATATTATATGCATATGATACACAGTTTTCACGTGCATATGATACAGACTTTATGGCATGTAATACGCACGTACTTTACTGTTTTCGTAAAGGCCCTATAGAAATATAGGAAATACTGCAGAAATATAGGACTTACAATGGATGCTAGATGCTTCACATCTGCTTTGGTTAACAAAGAAATATATTTTTCTGTTGATCACTGGCAATAAATACAGTCCACTTTGATATTATAAAAAAACATAAAAAAATATAGAACATCATGTAGAGAAACATCCAGTTGTCTAAATAATATGTGAGATAAATACCCATATAGGGCAAGTGTGCCCATGTACCCTTTAAGGCCACTTTCAACTCAAATTAAAAAAGAGAAAATCATATTTTATGCAGCTCGTTTTGTCCTTAAGTCCCTTATGTATAACCTGGCATAACTCGGGAGCCAAGCCCAGTTAAGGCTCGAGACTCCGGGCATGGAGAAGTTCCAGAGGGATCCTATTTTCTACGGTTCAGACCGCCACTTCCTATCCAGCTTTGACCAGGCATTACTCGGGACCCAAGCAGTGTTGGGGCTCCAGACTCGGGGCATGGAGGGGTCACCCAGTGGGCCCCATGTGCCGGGAGTGAACTTGACTTGGCTTTGTTCCCAAGATATGGTAACTTGGATCTTTGACCAGGCATAACTCGGGGAACCAAGTTTGGTCATAACTCGGACCACACTAACGGACCACAGAGTCTGGAGCCCTAACTTAGCTTCCTTACCGAAATACTCCCGGTCAAAATTTCACCTTTTATGGCAAGCCGTTTTAGCTTAAATTGTACCCAGCGTTACTCGTCGTAATTGCATTTTTACTAGTAAGAATTCAATTAGAGAGCTCTACAATTCAATTCTTACTAGTAATTACAATTAGAGAGCTCTACAATTCAATTCTTACTAGTAATTACAATTAGAGAGCTCTACAATTCAATTCTTACTAGTAATTACAATTAGAGAGCTCTCTTATTCAATTCTTACTAGTAACAATTCAATTGTAGAGCTCCGTAATTAAAAATGAATGGAGACATATGACTAGTAAAAATTCATTTGTAGAGCTCTCGAATTGTAATTGCTACTAGTAAGAATTGAATTGTAGAGCTCTCTAATTGAATTCTAACTAGTAAAAATGCAATTACGACGAGTAACGCTGGGTACAATTTAAGCTAAAACGGCTTGCCATAACATTTGACCGGGCATAACTCCAGAGTCAAGCCGATTTAAGGCTCCAGACTCCCAGTGTGCTCTAATCAAACATTAGTAAAAGGAAATTTTTAATACTTCAGTCACTGAATAAATGTATTTATGTTTTACTTCTTTAAAATAAAATATTTTTTATATTTTGTGAATCAGTCATGATGTGGTCTTATTTGGAACACATGTGGGCTTAAATTGTGCCAAAGTACCAATGAAGCCCATGCCAGACTTCTGACTTTATTCATAAAATATCTTAATTTTATATTCTAAAATCTACATCAACTAATTGATACATTTTCAAATGAGAGATAAATCTTGCATTTTAACAAATGATTTTTCTTATAAACCATGCCAATATCTATGAAAAAAAACCTAGACTTAGATTTTGTGGGCTTGGTACACTTAACCTATCGTCCCCTTGGAATTATAAGGTTCTATCTGCTTTCCGAGCAGTTTTGAGATATTGAGCTATATTGTTTCATATCAAATTATTTTACATAAGAGCCATATGGTGCTAATGGGACTTTGCTACAGTCTTGTGTGAATGCCATTCAAAATCTCAAGTACTTTATAGGCAGAGGCAGCACAAAAACAGAAATGGAATTAAAACTATGAATTATGGTATTGTATAATGTATGATTTCTATAGCACTTTATACAATAGATTGTTCCAAATCAGCTTTACAGTGATAAACAGGAAAATAATTATCAATGATGCAAACAGAATTCAACTGCAATAAAGCAGCTCTAAAAAGACAATAAACCATCATTATTCAGGTGAAATCAGTTCAGTGTTGATTCAGTTTGGTTCAATAACTGCAAAGTTAATCAATTATGAAATGAGTTCAGTAATAAAGCAGCTCTGTAGAAAAGAGTGATATCATCATCAGCTCAGTTCTTATTCCAAGAGGGTCGGTGCAATCAAATCAATAATATTGCTGAATATTAAGTGTCCTCAAACTAATCAAGACAGAGATGACAGTAGCAAGGAACCCAAACTCCATCAGGTGACAGAAATGGAGAAAAAATAAACCTTGGGAGGAACCAGGCTCAGTTTGGGGACCAATATGGTGTGGTTATGATTCTAGGCTAGACTGGGTAAACCCAGCCCGATCGGCCAGCGATTAGATTTCGCCCTGCAGCTCAGGCTGGAAATCTGTATTCTTCTATCCTGCTTCCGTTACAAATTTGCGGGGACCAATCACGAACTGGCTTATCCACCTGGCGCGCTATTGGCGGGTTTAATCCAATCCAATTCCTTCTAACCTCTCGACGATGCTCAATGGCTTCTTTAGTTTAGCAAACAAATCCCTCGAGTGGGTGTAAATACCACTCAATTTCATGTTTTTTTTTTTGCACAACCTGCAAAAATTGCTTGATGCCATTGCTGCTTCTGCAAACCGCTGATCAATGCTACAAACCAACACATTTGTTGACACGTTTCCTGCCTGGAGTTTTCGCAGCAAAGTACGTCACCTGGATCGTTGGTCTGATTGGTTGAAGGACTATCCAATTGCATACAGAGTCATTTGAACTATGCCCGTTGATCGCGCTTCTTGTGCAGTAGAAAATACAGACCAGACTCCACAGACTAATGTTCAATCTTAAAAGATTGAGCTTGTTCTGGTGATACTAATTCTTAGGCTGCATCACAAGTTAAAATTGTGGATTGATATTATTCAGAACATTTCATCAAATTCCTTCTGTGTCAGAATCAGAGTACATCATGCCAACATATGAAGGCGGAGGAGTTGAAGCTGGCCATAGCGTCTGTGCAGAGGACTTGTCTGGTTCTCGTGTGCAGAGGATATGTGCCGATGGCTCTTGTGTCTCATTGTTTACAGTCTGGAAGTGCTTATAGTCAAGAATGAGGCCAATATATTTTGTTCAGCATGATTATTTAATATAGCAAAAATAAGGCACAAGGTTAGAAAAAATAAGACAACAGGTTTATAAAAAGATATACAATGTATATGTGTAGCTGTAGGCCTATTTTTTTTACAAACATCCGCAGAATTGAACAATGCTGGAGCAGTCAAAGATATTTAAGAAGAATGTTGATCTTTTAAAGGAATACTTAATTGAAATGAAAATTCATGAATATTTATTCATGTTGTCTATTTTTTCCCCCAAAATATATTTCTTCTGCTTAAGAAAGTCATGCAGGTTTGAAATGATGAGGGTAAATAATTCATGATAGCATTATCATTTTGTGTCTATCACTTTAAAATATAGCATTAAGGATTTCTGGAAATTAAGCAGAATATCATTTATCCTTTGGAATCATACAGATACAGTCTAACAGAGATCAGGATATTAAAGTTACACAAGAATCAAGTCAATAGACAATGACATAGGGACAATGAATAGACACATTTGCATAGAGTAATCCAGGAATCATACAGAACTTATAACTCTACACATAATTGAATTAAATTGTTTATTAAACATGCCTGCATAACAGTGGCGGATACAGAATGTCATTAATAGGTGGGCCTGGTGAATATACGGAGGGGCCTCGGTTTTTTAAGCTTATATACATGCCCAGTGGCGTAACTTTGCTAAATCAGATATATGTACAATAACATTACGATGTCCAGCAATCGATTTAAATAGTAGGCTACATGGGGTTTAATTTGTCGTATCCGCCTATTAGATAAACGTATAACTTAATGGTCCAGTGGTAGAACGTTTGCCAATCGTGCCAGAGGTTTTCGGTTCTTATCCGCACTCGTATAGTTTTTTTTTCTCGTATAGTTTTTTTCTCTCATCAAAACCGATTATGTTCATCAGTGGTTGTATATCAAGCAGGGACACGTCTGTGTGCATTATGTTTTGTGATTTCACCAGAACGAATAGAGAGTATCCGCAACGGATTGAAGCGCGCGTCCGAGTGAAGACTGTGCGGCGTGTGCGCGAGCCACACGAGAAAACACTGTATCCGCGCCACTGATCGCAGTGGCAACGAGCACTTTGATCACTTGATTTAAAAAACACATTTCAGCGCTAGATCGTCTCTTATTTAAAAAACGAATGAAATGAATGCTCTGCCAGTTAACTGGAGATGTTTTATTTTTTTGTAGAATTGGTACATTCGTGCCGCGAGATGTTTTAAAAAGTGGTGGGGACAATATCGACCCTGGCAAAAAGTGGTGGGGACATGTCCCACCCATCCCACATGCACCACCCGCAAATTACGCCTATGTAACACGCCTGATAAATATGTCAACTATAGCACATCGGTACTTCGGTAGTGAATTTAAATAGGCCTATGCCTTGTACTCATGTCAGTCAGCCCTCCCGGCTGCTTTAAACCTGAAGGTCATCTGTCTGTCACGCGACTCGCATGTAGACTATCACAACGTTAAGTCAGTGCGCGCACGGAGAGCGGTGTTGCGTGATAGCATCACTGGACTGACACGTGATATGCCGACATAATAGTTTTCTTTTGTAGCTATTTTTCGTACCTACTGTACATAAATGTCCTCAAGAAACTATTAAAATGAAATGATTTGTTAATTCATTATTATTATTAAAATTAAAATTTTAAATTGTTCGTATTAATCTGATTGGGAGGGCCACCGGTCAATCTGGGTGGGCACATGCCCAGGCCCACCCATAAATCCGCGCCTGCTGCATAATACCCCAAGATATATGAATATGATATAGACACAGTGGTGCCTATCAAAACTCAAGACTCTGCTGTCCCATTATTCATCTACAGTCTTCCTGGTTTTATGGATCTATTTCCATGTTCACATCATTGTCTTCCAAGTTAAGATTTAAAGATTTATATTCAGAGAGTAATTTTAGGATGTCAGATCTCTCACTTTTCTTGGCCTGTGTGACGATACTTTCCAGGATGGGCTGCATGGAATAGGCATATTCCACGCTTCTAATTTGCTGTTTTGCTCCTTTGTACACATATCCACCAGTGTGCACACCAATCAGATAGCAGTGTTCATCAAAAACTGGAGAGCCAGAAGATCCGTGAAAGAAACAAGAGTCGTAATGGATCTTGTTGTCATGATTTTCCCATTTCTCTGCCAAACACTGTTGTGTAATCACATGAATGAAATCACGATTCTCAGATACGTGTTTATCTGCAGCCTCCAGTCGTTTCTCTCTCTCAATGATGAAGCAGGGGTCCATTTTCTTGACCCCTGCTCCTGGATGTCCCACAATGCAGATCTGACCTCTGTTAGGAGGGGGGGCATGAATGTATTGACTGAGCAATCCAAGACCGTTAGCAATTTCATCAGTGGCTTTCAGTTCAAGAAGAGCAAAGTCAAGATACCTGCCCATGTTGTCTTTGCCATAATAGTACGCTGCAACCTGTTCCTTGATCGGCACATACTTGGTCTCATTTGCTTCCAAATCTTCATATCCAAATACAGCAGTGAATGTCTTTGAAAGCTTCTTGGAGAAAGGGTCAAATTCTCCAATAACATGAGCATTAGTGAGGATGTATCTGTCAAAGAGTAAGAAACCGGTTCCTATGGCGGATCCCTCCACTCGAATCTGACACACAGAGTCAGAGAGTCTCATGAGCTGCTTCACTTTCTTCACCTCCAAGAAATTTTCAACACTTTTTTGATATTCTTCTTTGAAGAACTTCAGAACCTCAGACTTGTTCTTTAGGTTCTCTCGCTGCTGTAATGTCTCCAGTAAATCTTTATGCTGATCACGCAGAATTTTCGCAATCTCTTCAGATTTGTCTATGGGTTTAACAGCATACCGCTTGGTTGAAGGATTGGTCGACTTTGTTGTGTTTCCATTTTGTTGTTTTTCTTGCTCAGTGTTGATGTGATTCTGGCTTGGCCCGGCATTTCCTGCCGCATCAGCATCTGAAGCTTCATTAGGCTCAGTTTGGACACAAGTCGCATCCTCCTGACTCTCTGGCTGATTGCTGTCACTGATAACAACTACCTGGAAAGTCTTTTTGTTAAGCGTTTCTGTTACAGGTATTGAAAATTCATGTTTTGTCTCTGTACCAGACTCAGAAAGGGCACAGTGTTTTTTGAAAATGACATTGTTAAATCGTCCATCACGTTTAAGAGCAGTTTTGATTTTCTCACCTTTGAATGCAAACACACAAACATAACGAACCTTTTTCCTCAAAGCTTTGCTCTTCAGTAAACATGTCACTGTTGGCCCTCCTTCTTTTTCAACCAAAAAGGTGACTAATGTTTCAGGTTTACCTCTTTTACTGACTTGATTTGTAGAACTATTTCCATCCTTTTGGATGAAAGTTATGTCTAAGATATCATCTTCTTCAATAAGACAGCAGGGGAAATCTGTCTTCACAGCAGCTCTAGGATCTTTTCTATTGGTTCTTTGGATGAGTATTTCTTTCTGATTATTCTTCTGTTTGTCTTTTTCACTCATGAAAATTCCCGTTGTATTAAGAGCCTCAAGCACAGTCATGGAAGTTTTAAATGGCACTGAATATGTCTCAGAGTTTAAACAAAAAGTAAAAGTGTGTTTTTTCTCTTCGACTTCCTGTTAAAATGAGAAAAAAGTATTTATGTACACAAGCATTCAAGTGAATTCCACTAAAAAATGTTTGTAATAAATGATTAATTATGCATGTGTTACAGAAAGTGATCTACCAGCTTCAGATCTTTTGAGGGTCCCTCTTCAACTTCTTTCTTAAATGAATGAGCCGTCGTTTTCTGGGAAAATGTCAACAACAGTGAAGTTAATGCAGGTGTACCACTGTCTACATCTTTCTACAATAATTTAAATAATGTAAAGGACAGGTAAACATTTATGGAACATTCATGTTATGGAAATTTCACAGCAAATATGATGCCGCAAAGCAAAACAAATGTCTTTTCACCCTGAGAGTGAAACAAATATACCTTGAGAAAATACAGTGTATAGAACATTCAACAACATCTGCTGTAATTGACAAGTCGAAATCAGTGATATTTTATTACAGTTCAAACAGAATATTTTTGATTTGTTACCATTCCATCTGTGTCTTTATTTCTACAATGAGAGTTAAAACACTGCGAAATAACAATGATTTCTTTAAAAATTGTCTTTTATAAGAATATCATTCAAGCTGGGTGCACACTGTGTGATTTTGGCCACGATTTGGCCGCCTGAGACAAATTTTGCAAATCCTAAAAGATTCCTCTGATCCTAGGATAAAATCTGAAGTCTTTGATCATTAGTTTGACATGTTCACCGACAGCCGATTAATTGCGATCAAATTTTACCTCAGACGAAGTTCTGGCAGAATCAGAATTGCAGTGTGACTTCTACGATGACCGTCAATTTGTCTTCGTTAATCAAGACAAGCCATGACCAAAATTAACATCAGAGATTTCTTTGTGGTCACCATTGGATCATTATTGCAGTGATTATTAGGTTTGTAGCATGATGCTGCATCAACTTTGGGCAAAGTTTTGACATGTTCACTTAAGCCTTGTTTATACTTTCGCCTGGCACCGCAGCGCGAGTCTCTGCAGACTGCGCGCGCACCTCCGCAAATGGACGAGGCATTTATACTTGACGCGCTCGCCGTTGTACTATTCTTTGAAACGATAGGGGGCAACTCGAGTAATTGTCCTCTAAACCATCAGGAATCAGCGGTTAGCAGAAGAAGCTATACACACGTGACAATGTTTATTTTAGTACACCACCACCAGTACCACACTACAAAAAGAATCATGCAAAACCCAGTAAACCCTGAGATTATTACTAGTGACAATAAAACAAAATATATGGATATAAGAATGTGTATACAATATAACTAAATTAACAATCTCTTACATATTTTCTAATTTCACTAAACATTTCATTAAGTTTTGTGAACATTTTTATTAAACATGGACCTTTATGTTCATTAAGGTCACACCAAATGAATAAGCCTCAGGCATATAAAATGCATATTTACGCCTGTACAGTAGAGGGCGCCACTCAAAATAACCTTTCAGCTGTGCTACCATTCTGGATTAAAGAACAATAGGATAGAGGAGAAGGAAGTTCAATGCTCTTATTTGTAAATCTAATCTAAAGTCCTTTTTGCTTATTAGTATGGTTGAATTAGACCATTGAAGGTCAGCAGCAAAGACATTGGTAAATAAAGTGAGATTAAATACATAAAGTGTATTTGTGTAATTTAATATAGTTAATTTATAAACGTTTTGCGTAAAATTCTGAGATTGTATTTTATTGTTTATTCATTTTGAGGAATACTGAATGTTTTTGTGCAAGTGAGATGAGTAAATGCATGTTCACATTTAGTCTAGAACTAAAATAACCATCATGTTTACACAGCGCACACAACACCTCACTTTATTTCTACTTCTCACTTTAACATGGGGACAGGAGAGCTGTTAGTCAATAAATGTGAAAAAGTAACTAGCGTTACCTATTTGAAAAAGTAACTTGGATATTTTGTTGTAAATTGAAAAAGTAATGCATTACTTTACTAGTTACTTGAATAAGTAATCTGATTATGTAACTCAAGTTACTTGTAATGAGTTATCCCAACAGCATTTGGATTTAGCAACTGATTACATTTTTAAGTATAATTGGGATTTTTTATTGGAATGTTGATAACCCTCACTCAGGCACTATAATTCACAGTAAATTGTGACAAGTGTTTTTTTGTTTTGTAGGCCTTAAGCACTATAAAACAATCAACAAATATCATGTCCTTACCTGAACATTTTCACTCGCTTGTGACGTCTCCCCAGATTCATTGTCTCTGGCAGTCTGTTTCTGAAAGAGACAAAAACATTTCCATTACAACTAAGCCTAAACCCAACGCAGTGTCTAAGCAGAGAGGATGAGAAGAATAACAGTCACCCACACGGCTCTGTTGAAAGGAGCTCCGAAGGTCGGTCTGCTTCAGTTTTTTGTTGGGTGGTACTTTAGGCATGTTTTTAGACTTTCTTCTGAGCATCTTTGAACAGAACAAATGATGAAGAGCTGAGAAAGATTTTTAACTTGCATAACTTGGTTATTTTAACAATGTAACCTTAAAATTAGTGACAGTCACCTATTATTCTTAAAGGCACACTATGCTAGATTTGTACCTTATTATAACAGTATGAAATCATTTCTATGGTAAACAAACTCGAAGTAGAGCGAATGGGCGCCGCTGGCAAAACCAGCAATGCAAGTTTGAGAGGTGGCGCCCCAACAAATCTCACGAGAATCACGACTTGCTTTACGGCACGACGTCACATACATCAACAACATATGAAGCAGCCTCTATGGAAGACACTAGCACGCATTTCAGACGTGAATCATGGCAGAGTCGACGAAGAAAACCAAGAAAGCGCGGTCGGAAGAGTGCAGAGACGGCTCTGCGTGAGTGATATTTGCGACAGTAACGTTGTTTGAGAAAAACGGAAACTGCATAGTGTGCCTTTAAAGTAGTATTACCTTGCAATGTGTTATTGTGTTATTCTTCTGCTAACATTAATATTTAATTAATATTTTCACAGTCAAATAAGTATAGTTGGCATTCAGTGAGTTATCTTTGAGTGCTTAAGTATTTATCTTTACTTAATCTTTTTTTAGCCCATCTGTATGCAGCTTAATTGGCTGGTTGGTTAGATTTTGTCCTTGTTTTGAAAAATTAAAATGGTCATTTACTCAAACTTAAGTTGTTTCAAACCTGTGAGTTTCTTTCTTCTGTTGAACACACAAAAAAAGATATTTTGAAGAATGTTGATAACCAGACAGTTAATGTAGCCCATTGACTTCCATAGTAGGAAAAATATACAATGGAAGTAAACGGCTAAGTTACCGTCAACTGTTTGATTACCAACATTCTTCAAAATATCTTCTTTTGTGTCATCTTCGATAATAACAGTGATTCGACACGATTAGTTCAAGAACGAAACACCACTAATCAAAACACCTTTGATAGTATTGCATTTTAGAGCCTCTGATGTTCATAGATACAATGTAAGCTTTTTGGATTGTAAATTCTTTCACAAATAAGTCACAACAAGTGCATTTTATCCTTTACAGCATTTGTTTTTAACCAGTGAAACATACAATTAGGTGTTTGTAGTGATTTGTGTTGATATTATTGAGGTAAAAGAAATCATTCGATAAAACATTCATTCTAAAAATATATTAAAAGTTGTTGTAGACATCTAGGGTAATATTATATTTTGTTGAATATGATATTTTGTTTTAAAAAGTTACCTTATGTGAGTTAACAGTTTAAATAAAGCAGGAGAAAGTGAAGTGCGTGCCGTCTCGTCTGTTTTCCTTTGTGGAAGTGTAATCTGATCTCATAAAGCGCGCGTAAAAAAATTCAAATTCTTCTTCTAGTGTTTTGGCGGATTATGGACCATTGTAAAATCTGCATACCGCCACCTACCATATTAGGTGAGTAAATGATAAAATCAAAGTACAGTTTTTGGTAAAATCATTGATATCTAGACCAGATTCATGTAGAAATAATTGTCTGTTTGTACTTATAAAGGTTTTAGTTTGAATAGATTTTTAAATATATTGTTTATTCTCTACCTATACCCCGATTATTTTGCCAGTGTTTGTCGAAGTTGCTTTTAATTTTATTTAAATATATGGCTACGCTCATTACGCTGTGATTTACAAAAAAATATATGTTTGTTAATCACTGGCATGGCAATAAACAAATACAGTTAATTTTATGAATTGTTATGTTTTGTTCAGCTCATAATAGAAGATCATAGAAACTCCAGTTGACTAAATAATAAATTAGATAAATACCCATATATTGCTTCATATCTGATTATTTTAGAGCCATGTGGTGGTAAAGGGACTTTGCTACTATGTTGTGTGAATGCCTACTTAAAGCACTTGAGATTTATTTGAATGTCAGAGAGACAGCACAAAAACAGAAATGGCATAAAAAACTCTATCCTTTTTAGCTCTAACTCTGAATTATGGTGGCATGATGAGACCTAGATTGCAATTTTAGATGTTCTTTAAAAAGTAATCAGATCTGCCATTGAGCAGTATTAAATGATCAAGACTTTTTTTCTCATTCAGTAATACACAATTGTAGGCTACAGAAAGGTAATTCAAATCTCAGGAATATTTGTTTTAGGTAGGCTACTGTGAAAATTCAAACAAACAAGAACACAAATAAAAGAAAGCAAGCTTAGGCTATCTAGTTGTTTCATTAAAATGCTGAACGAGTAGCCTATAGCTACAATTATGCCGTGTTCCAGGCAACCTGTAACCCGTGTTTTTCCAACTCGTAACTGGGAGTACATCGTTCCAGGCAACCTGTAACCCGTGTTTTTCCAACCTTATACCCATGAAAGTGCACTGGAACGGCAGTCAAACCCGTGACTTCCCACCCGTGAACTCGCACTAGATCGATGTGTTACGAGTTGGAAAAACACGGGTTACAGGTTGCCTGGAACGCGGCATTATTATCTTCACACTAACTATAAAACACAACCCTTCCTTTTTTTGTTTTATACATTATACATAATATATAATATTGATCATTAAAACTGACATTTAACAAAAATAGACAGGGTTGTGTAATTTTATTTTATTATGTAGCCTACATAGAGTGAAGAGAATGTACATAAATATTTTAAATATAAAATAAAATGACAAAACCTTTTTTGTTAAATGTCAGTTTTGATGATCAATAATAGCCATTATAAAAGTATAAGTTGCCTAAAAGGTATAAGAAGCTATAGGCTACAATAAGAATAAAGCAAACGATTCAGTAAAACACAAGTCACCTCTCTAGTAGGCTACAACGTTAAAGTTAAATAGCCTAAATATATAGTTATGAAACTTCACTTTGCCCTCAGCCAAAAGATTTGCAAGGGAACAAATTATAGATTAAAGAGACCAAAGATCACCTGTTAGATATACACAAGAACGAATTATATCTCGAGACTATAGGCTAAAAGTTATAGAGAGCCAGCGGCAAACGTCAGAAGGACTAGCCGATGAAGGGCTGTTCCAGGCGGGGTACATGAGCACTGAGCGCCTGGTGATCACCTGGATCTCACAACTCCAAAAACGTCAGATCAAATTTTAAAATAGGCGCTATATTTATAAATAAAACACATATTTGATCTTTAATCAACTACATTCTCGCCTGAAAAACCCTTAAAACTACATTTCGTGACACAATAACAGCAGTATTTTTAAATTACGCGGGGTTGTGCGAGATGCATTCTGGGATACCTGGCTGGCTCAAGTCACCTTCTTCTTCTTTTTCAATGGCGGTTGGCAACCAGCTTTTTGGTGCATTACCGCCACCATCTGAACTGGAGTGTGGATCAATATGTCAACCTACACTTCCTTAAATTCTTTTTAATAAACCCAGTTATCTTAAAAAACAAAAAATTTCACCAGATCCTCTTTTCAGTATATCATGCAAATTTAATGTCATCTGGTTCTCACCAAGTTGTAAAATCAATCTTTGTCTAGCTTGATGGTATTTAGGACAATACATATTTACATGCTCTATTGTCTCTTTTGCTATTGCAATATTCACATATTCCATCAACATGCTTTTTCATTATAAATAAAGTTCTATTTAGTCCTGTATGTCTGGACACCACATCTTTTTCTCGCTTACTTCTGTATTTATTCCTGTTCTTTCCCACTTTTCCTTGAATACTACCATGGGGAAAGTTACAGTATGTGTTTGTATTGTCCGTATCTCAGGAGATCAAAGTATCTGAGGTTCTTAATACTGTGTTGTTCCCTGGATGATCAAAAAACGTTTTTATGTTTAGTGATAGCAAGTCCCTTTTTGTCCTGAGCAGTTAAACTGCTCAATATAGTCTTCAGGAAAAACCTCCAGATGCTGGAAAACCAATGAAATTGCTAGACCTGGAGGTCATCTAAATGCAAATGTACTCCTCAAAGTTGAATGAATTGACTTTTTAAATTAACTTTCAATATGTCTGAAACTTCATGTTTTACTGGGAAATAGATACATAAGACATAAGACAACATAAGACAGAAAACATCAAGTCTTTTCATGTTTTATTTAATGTATATTGTATGTGTAATACAAATTAAATTTTCCTATTTCTTATTTACAGGAAATTCAAAACAATTTTCAGACCCAACAAACTAAAGATCCCAAAAGCTTGCCAACATGAGCAGCAATAAAACCTTAACCAACACATGAATCACACACTAATGGAATAATGAATGTAAGTGGAATTAACATTAAAGCTGTATTTGTTACATCAAATGTTTTATTTTATTTGTTGTAATTGACATCTACATCCATCAAGCAGGTATGAAGAACAGTGATCTGGGCTTTTTATTGATTGTGTATTGTTGTCTCTTATTACAGTGATTGTCAAATCAATTAATTTGGTGTATTTGTGCGATTCAAAGAGGATTACTGTTAAAGCTTGAACATGATCTCTTACAACAAAGACAAAACATTCAGATAAATCAATGTAAAATCACTATATCAACAGACATAAAAAGTAAAAATATAAGAAAAATGCATTAAAGATATATGAGTGAATGAATTGTAGCATAAGTGAAAGGAGTATGTATGGATATATGAATACACAAGTATGTATGAATAACAATGTAAAGAAACAAATAACTCTAATTTTAGTCTCTGCCAAATGAACAACGTTCACTGTTCTGCTCGCTTGGCACGAGTCAGACCCACAATCACCCGCAGGTGAGATGCATGACTTTACACTTGTCAAAAATAAGAGAAACCAAGTGTAACTTCTGCTTTTGAACACACAATCATCGCTAAGAATTATATGAAATGTGAAACCCTATAATGACAGTGAAGAATCTCTCAGAGTTGAAGGCTTGATGTCATGTTTTCCCAAAGAAATGGCGGCACAAATGTGTGGACGGCTTCAATCAGAAACTTCCATCTCATAGTCGGTCTGAATCTCTTGATCTGCAGTTCCATACTCATAGCTTTTATCGCTGTAGGCTTCTTCTAAGATATTAACAATATCATGCGAACCTTTTATCCTTGCCTGTGCTTTGATCATTTCCAGGATGGACTGCATGGAATAGGCATATTCAACAATGCTCCTAGTTTTACCTTTTTCTCCTTTGTACACATATCCACCAGTGTGCACACCAATCAGATAGCAGTGTTCATCAAAAACTGGAGAGCCAGAAGATCCGTGAAAGAAACAAGAATGATAATTCATCTGGTTTTCATAAATGTCCCATTTATCTTCAAAACTCCTCTGTGTAATCACATTAATGAAATCACGATTCTCAGATATGTGTTTATCTGCAGCCTCTTGTAGATCATTTTTCTCAATGATGAAGCAGGGGTCCATTTTCTTGACCCCTTCTCCTGGATGTCCCACAATGCAGATCCCACCACTAGGAAGGGGGCCAGGACTAAAACTATCGAGCAACTCAGGACGACCTGTGATTTCATCACCAGCATCCAGTTCAAGAAGAGCAAAGTCAAGACGCCTATTGTTGGCGTCTGTTATGTTACAGTAAGCAGCGATCTGTTTCTTGACACGCACCAGCTTCACCTTTGAGTCCAGACGTTCAAAATCAAATGCAGCTTCTAAAGACTTTGTAGAAGAAAGCTTGTCTGGAGACTCGAGAAATTCCCTAACAACATGTGCGTTAGTGAGAATAAATTGCCTAAAAAGTAGGAAGCCGGTTCCTCTAGCGGATCCCTCCACTCGAATCTGACACACTGAGTCAGAGAGTCTCATGAGCTGCTTTATTTTATACACCTCAGAGAAACTCTGAACACTTTTATCATATTCTGCTCTGAAGAACTTCTGGACCTGAGTCTTGTTCTTAAGGTTCTCTCGCTGCTTTAACGTCTCCATTAAACCTTTAAACTGAGAACGCAGAATTCTCAGAATCTCTTCAGAGTCCGGAATTATTTTAAACGATTTAGCTGAAGTATTTGTGGATTTCATTGCGTTTCTCTTTTGAGTTTCTTCTTGTTCGGTGTTGACGGGATGCTGGTTAGGATCAACGTTTTCTTTCAAATCAGCGGCTGAAGTTTCATTCATTTCAGGGCTGACATCACTCAAGAAGTCTTCTTGGCTCTCTGGCTCGTTTTTATCACTGATAACAATGATCTCAAAATGCTTTTGATCAAGATGCTCTACAGTGTTTGACATTACATGGTCTATCTCGCTCCCAAACTCATGGAGTGCACACTGTTTATCAAATATGTCATTGATGAAGCGTCCGTCACGCCGAAGAGCATCCTTCAGTCTGTCTTCTTTGAACGCGTACACACAAACATCCTCAACTTTCTTCCTCAGCTCATGGTTTTTCATTAAGCGTTTCACTTTATCCCCTCCTTTTGTTTTAATGTAAAAGATTACAAAGTTTTCTGATTCATTGGAGAATGAAAGCCGTCCAGTTGTTTTTTTCTTTGTATCAACATTTCTAGTATTTTTGATGAAGGTTATGTCTAAGAGCTCATCTTTTTCAATAAGACAGCAGGGGAAATCAGTCTTCACAGCAGCTCCAAAAACTTTTCCATTGGATCTCTTGATGACTATTTCTTTCTCCATGTTTTCTTTTTTAATCTTCTTGAAAATCTTGTTTGTTTTAAGGGCATCAAGCACAGTCTTGGATGTATCACACGCCACTGCATGCTTCTTGAATTTGTAGCGGAAATTGAAACTGTGGCTTTGCCCCTCATCACGCTGTTAAATTCAGAAGAACAAGAATTCAAAAAGCATTTAAACATTTATAAATAAATGATTTCCATAAAATGATTACCATATTGTGCAACATTATGATATATACAAATAATAGACAGCAAGGACGAGTATCCATACAGTTTTAATTTGATTTAATTTGGATCCACAAGTCACTGATCACAATGTTCATAATGCGCACTTTTATTTTTTAATTCTTTAATTTAGGTGTATTATTCTTCAGGTAGAAGATCAGCCACTGATTACACGGCGATCTGCGGAGACGCAATACAGGTAAAGGCATTTGAATTGATAAGCACCAAGTATCATTAACATTCACAAACCTGCAGCATTTGGCTTTTTGATGGAACCTCTTTAACTTTATCCTTGAAAACATCATTCTTCCTTTCCTGAGTGAATGTCAACACAACAGTATAGTTAATATGAGTCCACTAAAGGTTTACCATCATATTGTAAATCATAAGCAATGCAATAATTTGTCACTCTAAAAAGATATGGCTTTTTAAAGCAGCGTTGTCTTTCCAAAATGCTTTAGCTAGAGTAATTCCACACACTTTTTCACAAGACCCTTAAATAATCCTCATCCAATGATACAGATATGTCAGTATGCAACAAACCTTTAGAGGATCACGGCCATTGTTGACTTTTCCTTTTCCTATTCCATTTTTCTTCCTCGTAATATTAATTATTTTCTAGAACAATGGCATAAGCAACATTAAAATAGCATATATTATTATTATTAATTGAACACATTTGAATCTAATACAATTCAAGACATTACCAAAATTACATTGAATTTTATATTGCCACAAAAAAATTAATAAAAAGTGCACTCAAAGTATGTAAGATTGTTAGTTTCTTTAACGTGAACAATTTAAAAATATGATGTCTCAGAGTGGGAAAAAAGTTCATTAAACTTTCTATATATTGCAAGTCTTCTAAAGCCATAGAGTAGCTTTGTGCGAGGAACTGACCAAAATTTGGTATTTGTATTCTTTTAATATATGCATAAACAAATGTGGAGGGAAAAACGTTATCTTTAGAAAAACTTAGTTGAATAACGGCATTTTTTGGTCTGTTCGTCTTCCTCACATGTGACAGGATCCAGAGGTCTGGGAATATAATGCACAAGCTATATAGACTACATTTATAGTGCTATTTTATGACTTTGACAACTCAGTGACTCTGAACTAATGATTAAAGACATGGGTTTTTAAAAAGTTTTTTTTTAATTTTGAAATAAAAGAAAAATCTTTGGTTCTTTTGCACTTGCTTATTTACTTGACCTTGATATCTTCATTAGCTGAGACATGAGCAATTACCTAAAACTTGGTTTCTTAGATCTGAATCATTATTATTGAAATATCATAGGCTTACCTGCACCTTTTCACCAGTTTGTGACGCCCCTTTGGCTTCACTGTTGCTGTCAGCCGGCTTTTTCTGAAATAGACATTCCACAATCTTTACCATAATTATTTAGATTAAGCTAAACATTTCAATATGATCCCCATAAAGAATGGCAATAGCCAAGCTTAGAATTTGAAAGTCAATATTTATTAATCAGATATATGTCACCGAAAAATAATTCAAAATGCTGTTCTCCATTTTCTTCGCTGGTGTTGATCGAGAGTGATGTTGGCAAATCAGTGTTTCTGTAAAGAGGACAAATTATGAGTTTAAGATTAATATCTCAAAGAAATCTGATTAAAAAAAAAAATTATATATATATATATTATACTACATTACTAAAGTATGTATAGTGCAGTCTACATAATTGGTAAATAAAAATTATCTTACAATCCAGTTGTGTGAAAAATGTCTTCCAATATTTTGACACAACGGGATTATTTGCTGAACACGAGGAGATTGTGACAAAAAATACATTTGTATTGGTACTGTTTGCACTAGTGAAATGAAATGAAAACATTAGGCAAATCACATTAGGCAAATCACGTTCGTCGTCCAGTAAATCATTCACTAACGCCATTCCCAGCCCGCAATCTGTGAAAGCGGGAAAAGCCCCAAAGCGCCTCACGTCACGTGACACTACAGTGATTCGACACGGTTTTATTTTGTTCACGAACGAAAAGCCACTAATCCAAAAACCTTTGGTATCATCGCGTTTTAGAGTCTTTAATGTTCATAGATACACACTAAAATGCAAGTTTCCCCCCAAAAAATCATAAGCAAGTCACAACAAACGCATTTGATCCTTTACAGCATTTGTTTGTTTTATTACAAGTGAAACCATTAAGTATAACCGAAATCATTCATGCTAGAATGTATTTTTAAAAGTTGTAGTAATTATATGTAGTTGAATATGATATTTTGTTGGAAAAAAGTTACCTTATGTGAGTTAAAATAGCTTAAAAGAAGCAGGAGAAAGTGTGTGTCGTCTGTTTTCCTTTATGTGGAAGTGTAATCTGATCTCGAGTCAAACAGCGCGCGCAAAATATTAAAAATTCCTCTTTGTCTTTTGGCGGGTTACAGACCATTGCAAAAGCTGCATACCGCCACCTATTATATTGGAGTGAGTAAATGATAAAAGTAGTCTTTGGGAAAATCATGGCTTCATTGATCTCTAGACCAGATTCACGTAGAAATAATCTTCTGTTTCTTAGCCTACTTATTTTGCCAGTGTTTGTCGAAGTTGCTTTTAATTCGTATTTTACCTTCATTTGTGTCTCTATTTAGCTAATTTGTCTATTTAATTTCCTTGTAGCCTACCCCTATAAATCTGGTATCCAGCGGAATTGGAGCTATTTTTTTTTTTAACTCAAAATACTTCACATATAAACTTATGTAGAAATATTACTGTTAATCATTGGCATGGCAATAAATAAATAAACTCCACTTTAATTTTATGAATTGTTATGTTTTGTTCAGCTCATAATAGAACATCATGTAGAGAAACATTCAGTTGACTAAATAATAAATTAGATACCCATATATTGCTTCAAATCTGATTATTTTAGAGCCATGTGGTGGTAAAGGGACTATGCTACAGTGTTGTGTGAATGACTTAAAGCACTTGAGATTTTGTCAGAGATGTCAATGTCAGAGACAGTGCAAAAACAGAAATGGCATAAAAAACTCTATCCTTTTTAGCTCTAACTCTGAATTATGGTGACATGATGAGACCATAGATTGCCATTTTAAATGTTCTTTTTTAAAAATAATCATATCTGCCATTGAGCAGCATTAAAACATCAAGACGTTTTTTTTCTCATTCAGTAATACACAATTATACAGAAAAGTAATTAAAATCTCAGGAATATTTATTTGAGGTATTGAGGAAATTCAAAAATAAAATAAAAAAAAATAAAACAGCTGCTATTCAGATGTCATCCAAAAAAAAAAAAAAAAAAAGCACAAATTGTCCTTCAAAATTTCAGTAGCTCTGAGCAGTAATTTAATATTAATTCAGAGACATTTATAATAAATAGAACATAATTGAAAAAGTAAAACAGCATTCATGTTATATGCATTCACTTTTTGATCAAAGAGATTTGAAGTTTACAGTACAAAACACGAGCTGAATAACCAAAATGAGACATATTCTTCATATTTTCTTCTATAACTTTAAAGTGTGATCTGTTAAATAATGAACGGTTAATCAAAATACTCAAACAAAAGACAGAAGTGTTTCCTGTTGGTGATTTACTGGTCAAACAAGTTCTCATCCTGAGGGATGAAAGTTCAGAGTATGAAGTGTAATGAACCTTAAATAAACTTAAATTAAACTTTTTGAATAGAACCTTTAAACTTCAAATTAGGATTCTATAGAGAACTAACGTGACACTTTTTCTTCCCTTTTTCAGCCACATAATAAAAATGTTCCTCTGCATGAACACCAACCGTCACTGCTGTGAAGATGCTGTACCTTCAGTGCACTACACATGTGTACAGTATGTAGGGTTTGCTATTTTGGCTTCATCTGGAAGTAAAGGGACAATGGGAGGTAAGAGCAACACACACACAAACACACAGAAAACACATTCAGTACAAAGAGACACAGAAGCGTTAAAGCTGCAGTCCCTCACTGGACACTTCAGGAAGAGTGTGAAGATTAAAAAGTGCAAACAGTTTCCCTTTATTGTTCTCCTTGTTCTCATACATCATCAAAGATGCGGCTACGAGACGCAGAGGTCGCGAGGTAATGTCCTCCAGCGGTGTACCTACAGAGAGATGATCACATCCATTAACAACGAGAAATACATGTTCTTCAATGAAAACCTATAAAATGCCTAATGTCCTAATAGTTTCTTCTTATATCTTACACTTGAAATGTGTCATTGTGTGCGGCAAATACCATTGGCTCTTATGATAAATAGCCTGTAATGTTCATCATTTTCAAATTACTTTCAGTAAAAGCATCAGTGAGTAATGTAAATCAAATCAAAATCCCTGAACGTTTACACAATGTCATCACACAATTAATGTATTTAATATTAAATAATTATTGTATTTAATATTAAACATAAGTATATATATATATATATATTTGATTTTATTTTCTCTCTCTCTCTCTCTCTCTATATATATATATATATATATATATGTATATATGTATGTATACATGTATATATATTTACTTTCTCTTTTACGTGGGTAAGAAGTGTTGTATGAACAAAATAAATATTCAATAATCCTTAAATATATAACTATATATAACATTTAGTCTTTAAAAAAAAGTGTTCTGGGCGACAGCATAAAAATGCATAAGAAAAACAATATTCTCAAGCTCATGCTATTAGTTTCCATGACTGAAAGTATGTTTATGTTATGAGATATAATGTAATAATACAGACCTCCTGTTATCCGTTTCCAGCTGTTCTTCTCCAGTGAAGTCCAACGGTTCAACGTCTTGTAGTAATTCAGCCTTGTCGTTTCGATCTCTACGAGACTGAGCTGCACACACACACACACACAAACCCAATGCTCTTCATCACATCTGACCAAGAACTCAAAGCTAGAGTATTATAAGACTAACAGCGTGAATCGTCCTCACCTCTGCCAGAGTCTGTGCTGGAGCCGTCCGTCTCCTTCAGCTCTGAGTACGCACTTCTGCTCCTCCCGCCATATCTCTCCCTCTGATCACTGTAGCGTTCCCTCCATTCCTGACAGACAGAGACGTGATGAACGGGGTTCAGACAGGTACAGTACTGTAAACTATCCTCATCATTAAATGTGAGGCAGTTTAGGCAGAAACAAACTCACTCTCCGTCTGGTCTCGCCGTCCTCTGTTCTCTGACGTTTTCTTTTTTCTGAAAACAAGAGCAATGTTTAGAGTGTTTTAAAAACAATGAAATTCTAACATGACATAACTTTTTATATTTTAAAATTTTTTATATATTTGATGTAATTTACAAATATAAATATATTATTGTTATTTTGTATTTATATACACTATTGTTTAAAAGTTTGTGGTCGGCAAGATTTGTAATGTTTTGGAAAGAAGTTTCATGTTCACAGAGGTTGCATATTCGTTCAATAATACAGTAAAAACAGAACATTTTGAAATATTATTTCTTTTCAAAATAACTTTTCTATTTTAATTAGTATTTATTTATTTATTTGATTTTTTTTAAGGATTCTGTGATGAATAGAAAGTACAAAACAGCATTTATTTGAAATATAATTTTTGGACGTATAAAATTATAAATGTCTTTACTGTCACTTTTGATCAATTTAACGCATCCTTGCTGAATAAAAGTATTAATTTCTTTTTTGAAAAAAAAAAAATATATATATATATCTTACTGACCTTTTGAATGGTTGTGTGTGTGTGTATATATATATATATATATATATATATATATATATATATATATGTGTATATATATATGTATATATATATATATATATATATATATATATATATATATATATATATATATATATATATATAGAATTTGTTCTAATTGCAATAGGTCTATGACATTTTAAAAGCATAACATTTTAATTCTATTCAGATTGAAAAAGTCTTTGAAAAGATTTGATTTTTGATTGACTGAAAAAAATCTGATTAATTATATTCTGATTGAAAATATACTTTGAATAAAATATTGATATATAGAATCTAGCAATATCATCCAGTCCTTCTTTGACTGTTGCGATTACATTAAATAATAATAATAACAAAAATAAAAATAAATGTAATTTGTGTATATCTGCTAAAACTATTCTATCAATTATCAATTAGGTTTGGACTAACATAGATTTGGACCAGTTTTGAATTTGGTACTGTACCTCTCCGGATGAGTTCTCTCCCCTCGTCCACCAGGTCAGAGGTCAGATCATTCTCACCCATAAACTGCTGGAAGCCCAGCAGATTCAGACAGCGTGTGCCCAGACTAGAAAGAACAAGAGGAAAAACAAAGAGCTAACAGCCTTCCAACAACAACAGCCTCTGTAATATTTCAAAGCTAAATATTTGTTGGAGTTACATCTTACCTGAAGTAAGTTGCAATGCAGAGCAAAACGATGAGCATAGGATAATAAATATAAAATCCATTAGCGATGAATGACAGGACCTGCATGGATCCCATTATCTATCATAATCATAGAGAGAGAGAGAAAGATTTTGGAGTGATGTGGCCATAAGTATCTATACGGCTGGGTGATTTACTGAGTGTTCATGATATAAAATATGACATAAAATTAAGCAACATCATTAATGCTGTAATTTTAATATGCTTTTTATATGGCCAATTAGTTTTCCTATGGACAAATTAGACAAAGATATTTTAATGGTGTCTCTGATTTAAAGTACAGTAGCAAAAATAGTAATTTGAGACACAAAAAACACAAATTCTGTTATATTTATTGTTATTGTTAAAATATTTAGTTTGCAACATCAATAAATGTGCTAACAAAGTCACCATATTGCATTTTTAGCAAATAATCATATGGTCATACATGGTGTATAACCATAAATATGATTATTTGCAAAAAATGCAATATGGCGCCTTCATCTTTTGTCTTTTCAATACATTGTTTGCAGGGACTGCATATAAATGCATGAGAAAAACAATATTCATTATTCTTATTCTTAAGTTAATCGCAAATGAATGCTGTGATTTTAATATGCTTTATGTAATGTATGCCAATTAGTTGTCATTACAGACATTAGACTCGCAAGACAAAGATATTTTAATAGTGTCTCTGACTTAAAAGTCAGTAGTAAAAATAGTGGTTTGAAAATTCCAGTTCAAAACTCAAATTCAGTCCATCATCAATAAAAAGTGTTCATAGAAGTGGTCATTGCATTTTTAGTAAATTAAAGTTTAATTTAAATGTAGTTAAATAAAGTCAACATTGTTGTTTATTACCAAGTATTGTTATATGCATACATTTAAATAAATCTATCACGTCATGAAGATATACTTTGAATAAAATAATGAAAATATTATTATTATTATTATTATTATTATTATAGTAATATAATCCAGCCATTTAAAGTCTTACATGCTAGTTATATAGATGTGTGATGTATTTTAGCATGAGAGTGGTGTGTGACTCACTGAATTGTACGCTGTCTGCTGTCTCTTCTGATGGGAGATGGTGGAGTCCATGTGAATCACACCCAGAAAGTTCAGACACAGCGGAGGCGTCAAACGACAAAACAACCTGCACATCAATCAGAATGAAAAGCTGAATACTGATACAGCAACAGATCAAAACAACCCGAGATGGTTTTTGTAACAGCCACGTGGTGTTTCGTACATGCCGCTGAACTGCAGGCTGTAGGCGTCCGTCTGGTGGTGAGGGGCCAGGTAATAATAGTTAAAGACTCGGATCCGGAACACAGTGGAGTACACGCAGTAACACAAGAAGAATATGGTGACAAAACACGCCATCTAGAGGACACACACAAAATAACAATGTACAGGTTGTAGTTTTTTTTTAACCTCACCAACCACTTTTCACCAATAATTCCCAAGTCATGTTGGTTTACATATTAATGTGACATTATGCAAGTAAAATGGTTTGCAAACACCATTTTATTTTGACTTTAAGTACAAAAATTATTACCTTCAAAGCACCACGTAGACCAGTCACTAGGGCTGGCTAAAAAATATTGATTTCTCAATTTTAATCGATTCTCATTTTTACGAACCGATAACGTTTCTTAAATCCCAAAAATCGATTAGTCATCCTGTTTTCAGTTGATGAATGAATGTAACATTGTAGCGCGCATCCCATTCAATAAATCGCAATAATCTTTGTGCTTTGTTACTTTTGATATGAAACAAAGTCTCAGATTTCAAATTACGTCCATTTTCTTACGAAATTAAAAAACATAAATACCGTTTTGGCGCTGTGGCGTGAGATCGCTCTGGCTCAGCTCAAGAGAAGCAGCAGCGCGCACATGATCTTCTCTTCCACCTTAATAATACCAGTTACATCGAGAAATAGTAGGCTAATGAAGCCTAGTATGCTACAACTGACTCCCATAATTTACAGCATTAGTTAAGAGATTTGTTTTCCTTGAGAAAATTTGCCATGTATTATACCTGATATCCAAAATAATCAATATTGAATCGGATCGAATCGGAATCGAAATCAAATCGAATTGCAAGCTTGTGAATCGAAATCGAATCGAATTGTGAAATTTGTGTCAATACCCAGCCCTGCCTGTCACGATCATGAATTTTGTGCTGACGATTAATTGTCATACAAATAATTGTGATTAATGATTTGATTCTGTTTTGTTCAAGTCACTTACAGTGTAAACCAAATCTGTTTTTTTCCCCCACTTGGAATCGTACATAAAAGAAAATAAAGCAATAAGCCCCAAGAAGCGGTTGTTTACAGTGAAAAATATTTGTAATAAAAATAATGCAAAATACGTTTTCATGCATGTGGCAAAAAGTTCATTTCACGCATTTCTCAGCCATGTTGGCGGAAGTACGCAGTTTTCTGATTGGCTGTATGCAGATGTGTAATTGTGCTTGTGTTCCTCACCTCTATGTAAACGTAGTTGTAGTCTCTCTCTGCGAGCTGGATGAAGACAGCGAAGAGAGAAAGAACGGGCTGTGTGCTGAAGAAGGTGCATTCAGACCAGACCACGGCTGCAGAGAACAGGCATAAAAGCACAGCCAGCACGCGATAACACCAGCGCCGGAAAACACACTCCCAGTACCACTCTACAGGACAGAGAGAGATGCATGAGGTTATTACCTATACAAACTGCTCCTTTGACTCATTATCATAGCTTATGATAGCATTCATTACTTAAGGTTAGCGATTTGAACAAATCCTTAACCCTAAAAATCAAACTTTACTGTGCAATGTGTGCGCTCTGACATGAATGATGTCTCAAATTGTGCGGCTTGTTGATTAAAAGGTGTTCTGTTCTGTAAGCGATCAGACTTGGATTACAAAACACGCAAAAGTCCCATAGACCTCCATTGACGGAGGGGTCCGAGCCTTTGAGAACAACTTAGCAAAGAGAATTTCTCTTTGTGCTGGTCACGGGTAGGTGGACCGTGGACAATAGTCATATGTGTGCTGAAATGAACCAACCATATAGAGAGTCTTTTCAAAGTGGATTGACATTTGATAAGAAAACTATTAATATTTCCATTGGCATTTGGCAAAAAAAACCTGTTCCACAAACATTGCAATCTTGCTAAACTTGTTTTTGTGGAAGTCTGGGTTTTTTTTATTTTTATTTTTTTAATTTTTTTATATTCTTTATTTTCAAACAGGAAAATTGAGTAACAGTACACAAGTAGTAACAATAGCTGTCAATTTGCTGTTGTTGTTTTTTAACAGAACATATACAACAATTAGGGAGAGAAAAAAATAAAAATAAATAAAAAATAAAAAAAATAAAAAGGGGGAACTTGTGCATTACAAAATGTACAAATTAGGCTACTACAATGTTTGGGACAAAAAAAGATAAATAAAATATAGTATAAAGCACAGGATCATTAATTCAGCACCTCAACAAAGTCCAATCTTAAAGGCTTTACATATTTGACCCATTTAGACCACCAGCTAACAAAAGTACTTTTCTTTAAACGAATGGAAAAGGTAATTGCTGTGGAAGTCTGGTTTTATGAAAAATCTGCTCATCTGTTTCATCAACGCAAGCTTTACCTGGGTGGTTTCTGACGCTCTATATTTTAGGATTTTTCATAAAACCAGACTGTTCCACAAAAACAAGTTTAGCAAGATTGCAATGTTTGTGGAACAGTCTGGTTTTATGAAAAATCCTAAAATATCGAGCTGCAGAAACCACATAGGTAAAGCTTGCGTTGAAGAAACAGATGAGCAAACACAGTTGTAGGCATCAATTAAACGGTGATAAAGGCGCCTATAAATAAAATGCATTATTAAAGGTAATAAGATGTAAGCCCTATTCGGATGTGCCATATCAGTAATCATTATGGACAATGTCAGTGAAGATTACGGCGACTTCTACCTTCAGTAAAAAGGTCCGGAAAAATGACCTCAGGTAATACTAATCCCTTTGAATAGACTCGCTGTAAATATGTACATAAATATTTCGTCATTTCCTGTTTAAAAGTAGTTTTACGTGAGTTTTCAAGTATGGAGACGCTTGAAAAAGCATTCAGTTGCGTTCTAGACTCTAAACTCGAGTGTTTTCCACACACCATTCTGATCAGAAAGAAGATCGAACGTACTTGTTAGAGGCACGAAACATCTTTTAGCGTTAGATAAGTGCCTGTTACCAACACAATCCAATCTGAAGTTACTTAATACATCATTCGACCAGACCTAACTGTTTTATATATATATATATAAATATAGGTTATGTGTTTGCGCACGTGATATCAGGAAGCAAAGTAATAACACACATGACGACAGGAGGGTGACGGCGATGCGCAAATCGAGTTACTCTCCCACTTCTGCTAGTTTTACTGAGATATCTTATCCCGTGCGAATTGTCCATTAATATTACAGACGTCCTGTGGTAAATTTACATTACTCCATCTACCCTTGTAAAGTTAATCCCGTCCGAATAGGGCTATAGACCATCTTCACAAAAAATCTTAAGGCTAAAAGTTATTCCTAATGTGGAAATTTAGGGGTGTGTCGCTCCTAATTTTAGGACTGGTAAATTTTTCATCTAAGAGTAATTCACAAAGCATTGTAACATTAAAAGTATCTCCTAAACCTAGTACAGCTCAGAAGTCCTTCTGAAGACTTCTAAAATCATAAGAGAAACTCAAAAGCATGTCCTGCAGCATTGTTTGTCAGGAATGCATTGTTTTAAAGGTTTTTTTGTTGGCGTGCTCATTGTGAATGAGCCTTTACTCTGTTGAACTGCAGATCTCTGTCTCTCTCATAAAGGTGTTATTGTAGTAAGAGCAGAAAGGTATTTTCGACTACAAAAGAGAGAGAATGTGTTCACAGGTTTCCTCACCCACGCTGGGCGTGTACAGGTACTTGCTGATCCATCCAGGGGGTTCTGCAGAGGGGAAGCTGTGAATGAACTGGTGGGTCAAGCTCGTCTCATTTTTGGCCACGTCCTCCAAGTGAAAAGCCTCGTCCAATAGAATCTGCCACTGGACTTGTGTGCGGTTATGCCTCTGAACAGCATAGATCACCTGACGGGAGATAACAATACAATGCAGAAGTCTCAATCATGATATCTGAATATAAATACATTCATATAATACAAAATATTTCATTTTATATTTACATTTATAATTTTACTTATGAATAATACAATTTTACATTTGAAATTAACAAAACTTAAATTTACAATTTTAAATGCATTTAATATTAAAATTAAATTACATTTTAAATATTAAAAGTGACATATTTATATATATATATAATATTTATATTATTTATAAATAATAAACATCAGTGAATTTGCTTTATATTAATATTCAATATATCTGCAGTGTTTTTATTACCTTTTTATGTAGTTTGACTAAACTATTTTTACTAGGATAAGGGTTTCCTTTGTCATCAAAGTCCTCGTAATCGTCCATGTTTCTGCCCATCTTTTCCTGGTATTCTACAGGACACTGAGAAAGATGTGAGGTATTAATACTCCATAGGTGCATCCCAATTCACATACTTGCGCACTATTCTATGATGTTTTGTAGTATAAATAGTGTGAGTAGAGTTTAATAGTGCAAAGTGCACTTTAAATACCCAATGAAGCACTTAATTAACTGGAAAAACTAAGTGTGTAATGTTGGACACTTCATGCACTCAACTGTTGCAGCTTTAATTACGTAGTGGAGGGGGAGGGGCATCAGACTCAGATGTTGAATGATAAAATAACCTATATAAAATTCATTCACCACTTGTTTGAGTGCATAGTGTATAGCCTGTCATTTGGGAACCACCACATATTTACATATGCACAATCAGTAGGATGAAGATTACATGAAACGTACCTTTCTCAGAATAGTGTCAATGCATTTGCGTAGAGGATGGTTGTATTTGATTGTTTCATTAACCGTTCTGACATCCTGCAAAAGAGTGGACATTTAAGTGTGCATTTATTTTTTGATAAGACAATGCATGAACTTTGATCAAAGAAATCCCTCACCTCCATAACATCTTCCAGGTTTTCTTCGGCGTCTGCTTTTTCCGTCATCAGTTTCGCTGCTTTAAAGTACGTCTTTGCCAGCAGCTGTCCGTGGCACGATGCCCTCCAATAGGAGCGCGGGATTTCCACCAGGCCGTATCCCAGCAACAACACCAGCAGGAACAGCCCCCAGGTGTTGGCGGCGGTAATGCCAATCGTCCGCAAGTCAGACCTTTACAAATATAGGAAAAATATGTCAGCTAGGGAAGTGAGATGTGCATTGGTCTTCAAATGAAAGGAGTATTGTGATTGGCTGAAGGGGAAAGAAGAGGGCGTAACACTAACCAGGAGAGGTGCCACTTCGGAGTGACGGCGACGTAGATGAGCAGGGAGCAGAAGATAAGCAGGTATGTGCCATAATAAATGGCGTTTTCTATCAGGGCTGTTTTTATTTTCCCTGAGATGGAGAAACCTCCTGAACGTGCATACGACTGCATGAAGGGAATCAAGAGCCTGCGCACACGGGAACAAGATGTTAGAACATGTTTCAAATCCTTTATACTTTTGTAAGAGCAAAATCTGACACTGAATTTGTAATTATGTTTACATATATGTTTATTGCAGAATATTTAAATATATATACAAGTATTACATATATTAAGTTGTATATTCAACTTCAAGAGTGGGATTTTACTGCTGAGGTTATTTGATGTAATGTCCATTTCTGGTACTGTTCTCGTATCTGTCAAAAATTGCAGAATTTATTTGTTTTATTTCAATGAAATGATTGTACTATATTTCAATAATGTATTTAATATTTTGTGTTATTAGGGGATTTTAATATTAGAGGATTTTGCGGGACTAAATTATATTTATGTAGTGGTTATAATCCATTTATTCACTTTTTGAGCATGGATCTAAAAAAATAAAATTTCCAACTTAAACTGTCATAAATCTTTAATGTTTTGGAGCTCAGACTTTAATTTGGTCTCTTTTTAAAGACGACACTTGGTTTTAAAAAATAAACTTGAAAAAAGTTATACAATTTTACATTTATTCTTATGAAAAATAACATTTTTTAAATTTAATATATATTTTCCAAAACATGTTTTACTCTAAAACTGTAAGAAAATCAAAACCATAAATCTAAATCTAAATTGAGGTTGAGATCGCAAAAAAATAGCTTTCAGTAAGTTTTTGTTTGGGCGCAGTACCAAACACTTCCTCATTCATTTCCAATGCGGTCGTTTTTGACCACAAACAAGTGTGACTTGTGACGAGTGTAAAAAAAAAAAAAAAAAATTTTTTTGGTCAAAGATGACCGAACAGTACCAGAGGGTTTAAACTTATTTTTTTAAATGAATGAAAATATTGCATTGCAGCGAAAACCATTTAACAATATCAGATCTCATAGTAGATCTGTCTTGAAAAGATGTTTATTTCCAGAACCCTACAGTTGCACTTTATTTTTATGAACACAGGAATGACATAATTTCTCTCGCACCATGTCAGGAACTGTGACGTCCAGTACACCACCCTCCAAAACACGGGAAGAATCCCATCTGGGATATAACTCCAAGGCTTATGGCAAGACTTTGCGACCCTATAATCAGGAGAAGGTGAGGTGATGTGGATAAAGTTAATGTATAACCATATTCAGAGTGTTAACTAAACATAAAAATCTTAGCACTATTTAACAGTGTTTAAACAAACTTCAAGGCTTTATTTCTTCCTAGAGCTGTTCATTAGACCAAAGCACTCTTTACCTTTGTGTCGGAAATACCGAAGAGTTGGAGGAATTATCACGTTGCATGTTGCTCGGCATCAGGTGGACACTATCAATCTCACACTGGTTATATATGGTCTGCAAATGCACAAGGAAACAAGCGTTGAGAATACAACAGATCTAGGTTTTATTTGTGTTTTGTTAGTCCTTCTTTTCCCCGCAGGAAATGTCCTGTATTGCATGCATGCCATCTGTTGATCATGTCAGTCATGCATACAATAAAGCATGTTTTGTAAATGGCTCTAGATAACAGCATATGTTAAATGCCTTATTATAAATGTAAACATCAGTCACTAGTCTAACTCTACTCATTATGAATTTGTCATTTACAGAGTTGTAAATTTACAGAATTTTCTATACTTTCCATTAAATGTCCAGTTATATTGCACAATCATTTCAAATATAATTTCATGAAGATTGCACAAAAAAGCATTTTTAAAAAAACATTTCTTAACATTTCTAAATTTCCCATGCATTTAGCTCACACTTTATACATACTGAGAACACTTCTTATGTTTATGGACCTGGCTGCAACCTTTCAGTTTCCAACTACTAAACCACAACACTTCTTCTAACTACAGTAGTCAACATTTGAAGTGGATCAAAAAAGTACATCAAAGTTGTCCTAAGACAAGAACGGGTATTGTTGTAATTCATGTATAACTTTGATGAAAGGTTTTGATCCACTTCAGATGTTGACTAGTGTAGTATGGTCTGTAACTGCTTCCAGGAGGTCTCACCGTGCTGACGTCCAGCGGGAGGATGAAGACGATGAGGAAGCACAGGAACCAGGCGAGGAGGGTGGCGAACAGGACCATCCGATGCTGCTTGTGAAAGTCTCCATAGCGGTGCAGCAAGAAGAGCGCGAGGAAGAACACCACCACCACCTCCAGCGCGAGCGCCACGCCACTCATCCCGACTGATCTCTCTCTCTCTCTGTCACATGTAACCCGTCAGACTGGCACAAGACTCGCCATCAACACAAGCACTGTTTGGATAGAGCAACTATATCAGATTCATAACGAACATCTAATATTGACATTAGTAACATTGTAATCAAAGCCAATGACACAAACAGGGTGAATCTTGCAAAGAAATTCCCAGGAAATATTTTTACCTCCAAATAAAAATTATAAAAAAATATATTGCATTTTTAAAATGTATGTATGTATGTATGTATGTATATATATATATATATATATATATATATATATATATATATATATATAGTTAGTTACAAAAATTAATTATTTTTCTTTTTAGCAAATGAAATATGAGTGAAATATGCTAAAATAATATATTAAATTAATTAAAATTATAAAATAAAAAACAATTATTTCAAATAATTTGTCATTGTATTATGTACATTTAATGTTTCCATTACTTAAATTATATATATATATATACACACACACACACACACACACACACATAAGCAATGAAACAAAAAAGTATTAACATACTGTTAAATCGATTAACAGTAAACATGCATTATTAAAATGATGTAAACAATAATACGTTTTATTCTTTTTATTAAATAATCAATGTTTAACGTTACATTAAATTATTAACTAAACACTAATACAAAGAAAATAAAGGTAAAATAGGAAAAAATAGAAAGTATCAGAAACCCAAGTAAAACTGGTGCTAAACTATTGAATTTACTACCGTTGTAATATCGTGTTTGAAATTATGTCGTTAAGGTTGAATACCTAAAATTACCGGTCGCTAAATGTATTTCATGACACGTCAATCATTGCGTAATTAATAGTACAGAGTCAAAAAGCTTGTGTTCTGTCACAGCTATCGGAGGACTTTTCCGTTACAACTCATTCTCTGACCGTCAATAAAACATTAGAAAGACATGGACAGAAACTTACGAGTTAACCAGACTGTCAGGACGATATCTGAAGGAAGAGCGAAGGTCCGTTGAGTGAATGATCACATCTCGTGATAGAAATTAAGCTGTCCGTGACATTTGTGTACAGAAGAACCTCTTGACGTGTCACGTAACTGAGCAGTGATGCGTTTCCGGTTCTCGTGATGCATTGTGGGAAATGTAGGTTTTCCACAGGTTTATGTAAAATAAATTTTAGTAACATGAAAACACCGGGCAATTAAAGTTTCCTCCGTCTATTTATATTTCATATTACTGTGTTTACATTAAATTACATTTTATGAATAATTTTGTGATGTAAATTTTAGTTTTAATAACATGGAAATTTAAATGTCCCTATGTTTATTTATATATCATGCTGTGTTTACATTGATTTAGCTCTATTGGTAAAATATATATATAAAGTATAGCTTTAGTTTTAGTAACATAAAACACATGGTGATTAAAGGCCCTTCAGTTTATTTGTATTTCATACAATCTACTGAATTATTTTTGTTTGCAATTTTGTGAAGTAAATTTTTGTTTTAGTAACAACATAAACACAAGATTAAGGTCCCTCAGTTCATTTATATTTCATAATACTGTGTTTATATGGAATATACAACCATTACAGTGTTAGAAGAAATTAAATGTCACCATTAATCAAAGAAATTAGGCTATATAGAGTTGTCAGATGCCAATAAATAGTTTACAACTCTACATGAACCAAGTGCAAACTTTTCTTGCACTCTCAGAAAAAAAGGTACAAAAGCTGTCACTGTGACGGTACCGTTTCAAAAGGTACACCTTTGTACCTAAAGAGTGCATATTAGTCCCTCAAAGGTACATATTGGTACCAAAAGTGTACATATTAGTCCTAAAAGTGTACATATATTAGTACCTAAATGGTACATATTAGAACCCCTTTGAAGGACACTGTCCCAGTGACAGCTTTTGTACCTTTTTTCGACTTTTAGGCCCTATTTGAATGAAGTTGAGCAGAATATGATGAAATCAGAGTCCGTCAGAACGCTTTGCTGCATTGAAATCCTCTGGATCGTTGTTCTCCGTTGCTTTGTAAGAAGTAACATGAAGGTCTAGATGTTGAGGAAAGCCCAGGCCGAGAGATCGTCTGCCCACAGCGAGCCCAGGAACTGAGCACACACCACTCGGTCCTCCAGCAAACACTGCACCTGACCGATCAGATCCAAACTCAGATTCTCCAGTAATCTCAGACACAGATCCCAGTCCTCCATGTAGTCCGTGTTCCCCAGAGAGTCGAGCAGCAGAGAGACCAGCACATCAGCAGACTGGAGCCAGGCCTGAACGCTCGTGCTCATGCTGGAGGTTCAGTCCGTCCCTGCACTCACTGCCACACAAGAGAGTCAGATCGCCACAGTTAACAGGTGTGTGGATGTTAAAGCCATCTGAGCCTCTGATCTTAAACCCTTTAAGCTCACTGGATTACGGTGTATATGGCAAAGTCATCATATTATCAGCAATCATTTTTATCTATTTTCCTGTTTATTTTCCCTTATAAAAAAATGGGTCCTGTAGGCCTATACATGTTACTGCCAATATTTTATATATATATATAATAAATATAAAATATTGGCAGTAACATGTATACAGGACCCATTTTTTTTTATATAATAGCCTATATTGTTTTATATTATATATAATATTTTTTATATTATATAATAATTCAATATTATATATAATATTGGCAAATAATGAGCTACCACATTGTTTTAATAAAATGAATTTGTATTTATAAATGTATTTATATATATATATATATATATATATATAATCATTTTTTAAATTCAAATTCTATTTAATTATATTGCCACTCATAAACAAACACAATGTTTTAATAGAATATTAAAAAAAATATATATTTTTTATTTATATTTATAAATGTCTTTAATTTCTTATACATATATGAGTATATAGGCTCTTTTATAGGCTCTCTCTATATATAAAAGCATTCCAGAATTGACCTCATGAAGTGATGTGGAGAATATATTCTTTATAAGAGTATATAATGCTTTTTAAATATAATGCTTTTTAACCCTTGTATGGTGTTCGGGTCTGTAGGACCCGTTTTCATTTTTTATCAAAAGAAAAATGATACGATTAATTATTTTTTCAGCCTCAGACTCATTGGCCTTGGCTCATTTTCTGTGAAGAACATATATCAGAACACATTTTCAATGACCACACACTGTACACCCCCCTACACATTTATATTACACTAAGGATGTTCTACTGGACCCGGGGCTAATAAAAGTGTGGAAATTTTAGGCCTGTTTACCTTTACTCTGTCCTCCTCCTGTCAGGGCTTGCTGTTATTGTGTGTGTGTGTGTGTGTGTGTGTGTGTGTGTGTGTGTGTGTGTGTGTGTTGTGTGTGTGTGAGTGTGTGCGTGCATGTGAGACAGAGATTGTGTGTAAGTGTGAGAGAGTGTGAGTCCAAAAGTGAGTTTTGTTTCTACCCCTGCCGTTCCTGCACAAGGTTGCAATTCTTAAATGTAATCTAACAAAGCTAAAGAGGAAATATTAACCATAAATGCTGTTTATATTGCTTGTAATTGGGATGAAGTAAACATCCGTTGAGTATTTTAACATAAATTGTTTGATTATGTTGAATTAAAAACCCAAAAACGCAGCGGGTCCACCAGACCCACGAACACTGGCTGAATAACAAAAATATGAACACCACACAAGGGTTAATTTTCAATTAATTTAAAGCATTTAAAGCACAAGCATTTAGACCAAAACTATGCACAAGCATTTAGACCAAAACTATGCAAAAATTCAGTCTAGATATTTTTCTGCTGGTTAACTGTTTGTCCACCAGGCGGCGATATTTGTGCTAAATATCGAGTGCACATTTCATCACTAAAGTTTGGACGCGATTGCCTGCTTTGTCCACCAGGGGGCGCCTTTTAGCATTTTGCTTTTGTCCCAATTGAACGTGCACAATTACATTTAGTTGTCTTGCACGTCTGTTTTTCTTTTAAAAGTGATTTGTTTCATGTTCAAACTCTACAGTGACTCAGAAACCATTCACAATGTAATTAGTTTTGTCCTTCCCACGGCTGGATTTCAGGCCGTCTCATGCTGTACTCTGATGAATGACAAAGAAATCAGATGCCTGAGAAGATCCATAAAGTGCTATTGTTACACCAGCAGCCTTTTATATTCTCTCCATTATAAACTGCTATTGTTAATCTTGGCTTATTAAATACGTCAAACCACATCATTTAAAAGTGAAGGCATCCCCTATTGCACTCTTGTTAGAGAGAGAAACCTAAAACATGCAGCGCACAAAAGCTGTGGCAAACTGATCCTGATTCTTCCCTTGGCTCCAGCCAGACCGATCACAAAGTGTAGAACAAACCACACAATAACCACCACAAACCCAGCCAGACGACTGCTTTACCTCAGTTATTTTCAACTGTTTTAGACATTATTAAGCTAAACATGTCCAGCTGTTCTAAATGAATTTGCATGCAAATTTCACTTTTGTCATTTTTATTATTATTTTATTAAATATTACTATTTAGGTTTCATTTATTTTCATTTCAGTTTTAGTTTTTATTCATTTCTACTTAGTACTTTTTGTTACTCATAGGTTTAAAACAACTTGAGGGTGAGTAAATGATGTCAGGATTTTCATTTTTGGGTGAACTATCCCTTTTTCCACAAACACCACATGGAGTTTCAGGATAAATGAAACTTACAAAATGAAAGTAAAGGCTAAGAAAAGGGAGGAAATCAGTGACTTTAAGAACAAAAAGTCAAGCTACTTTTGTGAAACACACCCAGAAAACTCGGACTTAGATGTCAGCTGTAAGATTATGACTGATACACTATGTAACTTTTTTATTCAAAATTAATAATATTTTAAAGTCAATAAATTATCAATGCTTCTTCCAAAATGTGTTTTGTCTTACAAATTATTATACAAACGACGAACAGAGGAGAGTCTGCTGGCAAAAGGAGAACGAGACAGAGCTCGTAATAAAACAAGAATCAACATTGGCTTTGCTTTTCAGAGACGGGAGAACTGACGAATTTGAAACGTTGTAAAAGTGACGCAGAGATGATGGCGTTTTTATTACTCAACAGGAGAGTTGTTTTATTGAACAGATAAATTACCATATATAGTTCTCTAACAGAGTTCACTGTAAAGCATTATCTATTGTGAAGGCTCATTTCATTATGATTGTTGTAACTCTGTGTTGGAATTTATTTCCAAGGACGTACCGTGTCAACTAATGAGTAAAGATACAGTAATGTCTTCAGCTAGTCAGCTTGAGATCCTTTCCATCTAAACTGTTTAGCTTTATCTCTTAAGCCTGTAAATGTTTGATAAGCAGTATAGGATAAAATTATACTGCTTATCAAACATTTACAGGCTTGAGAGATATAGCTACAGCTGATTATTATGAGAAAGAACCATATTCAGTTTAGCAGGGCATAATCAAAAGTCCACAAGTTACCTAATATAACTTTAAATGTACATATCATCACTATTATCTGGTTGGCCAAAGTTTGGACGCACTTCAGTGAATTTATGTTTCTCGTGAGAATGTTTGGGATTAGCTTTGTAGACAAACATAAACTGTGTTTATATGAAATTCGTTAGAAAACTATAACTTTAAATAATAACAATAAATATTAGAAATTTATGATTTGTTCCAGAAAGCAGTCAACATGTGTCAATCATGTTGCTTCTTGAATAGTTTAAAAAGCATCCCAGGATGCACCTCATCACATTTATTCAAGAAAATGTCCAGTTGCAGTGACAAAGCTCAAATATAAGACCGTTTCCATTTTATGTTCACCACATACTGTACGTTTCATAATTCCGTTGTTATTTCATTATTTTGATGACTTGTAATCTAAAATTTTGATAATAGTCATAATAACGAGTTGTGTGTCAATTTTGTTCATGCACAAACAGATGCGGATGCATAAGCACCGGATATCTGACAGACAATAAACTGAGCAAACAAGTCCCAGACTCATTAAGAGATCATATCGACAGCATACCCTGGTATTCAGACTTGAGATCAGCCGTGTTTATTTAATTCAGTTAGTGCATTAGCGTGTTTCGGTGAGTCCGGCCCTTGGTTTCCCTCCTTCTATTCAGAGAGAATGTACTTAGGCCTCCTTGTCCTGCGAGTGCTGCATAACAACAGTGCAGCAGCATGGGGAGGTTACGATTGAAGTTTGATCCTGGGAACCCCATTGCACAATGCCACAGCCTCACAAAGCCGGCCCACAACTCCCCGCGTTCCCACTGTCTCTGTTCTCTGGAGGGTAGAGAAGAGAACGGATCGCATCACCTGCCCCAAATACAGCCCTCTCCCCTGGGAACCCCCACCCTGTCTCACCGGTCTGAGATGGATGCTGTAATGCCACAGAGAGGTAGACGGGTTTTAAAGGTCTACTTGGAAGGGATGGACAGAGAACGAAGAAAGGGATGTAATGTTGCCTGGGAGTTCGAGCAAACCTCTAAGCAAGTACTTCGTCCAACACTGTTTGTGTTATACAGACTTTATTGATAAGACATCCGATTTATGATTTTCACCTGGCGAACGATACAAAAATGTAAAACTATATTTATTATATATATATATATATATATATATATATAATTATAATATATAATAATATAATATATAATTCTTAAAAATATAATGTATAATATTGAATATAATACATATTATATTATAAAATATATATTATATATATATATATATATATATATATATATATATATATATATATATATATATATATATATATATATATATATATATAATTTCACTTTAATGACAATTAATAGGTATTTTAAATTGCCATTAAAGTGAAATAACTGAACATAAACATACAAGCTTGATAAAAATGATCATTTTAGAAGAAAATTTCAGATAGCACTTAGAGGCTTTTGCATCTGAAGTCTTCATATATATATATATATATAAACTTTTTCATATTTTTTCTTTGTGGTGGTGACATGAATGCCAACATAAAATATTTAAATATATATAAAAAATATAATAATAATTTAATATAATATTTGTTTAATGTTTTATATATTTTTAAATATATAAAAAATGAGAAATGAAAGATTTTTTTTCATATAAAAACTATTTGTTTTAATATTTTATTTTAAATTAAATTGTTTTTGGTTTTTTTATTGCTTTATTGGTTGTTTATATAAAAATATGATATATATATATATATATATATAATTAATATATATATATATATA
Organism: Abramis brama; assembly: GCF_963993115.1. Classification (NCBI taxonomy): domain Eukaryota; kingdom Metazoa; phylum Chordata; class Actinopteri; order Cypriniformes; family Leuciscidae; genus Abramis; species Abramis brama. Next base: position 5,643,303 of record NC_139967.1, on the reverse strand, counting down.
TATATATATATATATATATATATAATTCAAATATATTTATTTTTCTATTTTTATTTTTTTCATATTTTATTTTTTAAAAAGTGTGTTATTTTTCGTTTTTGTTGTGGTGATTGAGACAGAGGAATCAGTCAGATCACACTGATGATGAAATGCATGACTCCTGGGCCGATACACAACATGCATCAATTACACTAGAAAATTAGTTGCCGTTCGTCTGAAGTCATGTATTGCGCTTTAAAGATAAACACACACTCTTCAATGATGTCACACTTACCATATATCGCCTGTCCTACAACAGTCAAAGTCTGTCTCTTACCTTACTTTAACCTCCCTTTATTGATTCACCTGCAGGGAAAAATCTATAAAAACAAATACATCTTCTGCTGACACTTGCTGCTACACAGAGATTCAGAAAATCCTGATATGAAACTACTATTAATTGGTTCTTCTTGTCTACATTCAACAAAACCTGAAAAAAGAGCAGACACAAGCAGATGTTTCCCAGTCGTTCCCAAACAGTGTTGCCATGGAAACTCCAAACCTAAGGGCCAGTTACTTGCTCCTAATTCAGACATCCCTCTTTTGTCATTTCCCAAAATGCCCCTGACCCGCTGTGTGATTGAATGGGTCCCTCAAACACTTTACAATGGCATACTCTATCAAAATGACTTCCTAACCCTGCATTCACCCCTCCACCTAAAGCTGCCTTTACTTCAGCGTCAGACATTTGCTGTTGTTGTTTTGTTTTTTTACTGAATATCTGACCTTTTTTTTTTTTTTTTTTACGATCATTTGTGTCAGATACTTGAACAAATTAGTTGAAATAACAATCTGAACATTTATGACTGTTATCTGTAAACTTTACATTCAAAAGTATCTATAAATATTGCACAAGATATTATAACACAATAAACACTGCTAGAATAGTGTCAGGTAAATGTCCAGTCTATTATGTTAGATACAGCTTTATAGATTTTGATGTAATTTTTTAAAACTTCATATTCAGTGTTTTAGAGTGCTTTTTTTTTTATTGTATTAAATAAAATAACATGAAGAGTTCAGATGCAAAAGCCTCTAAGTGCCATCTAAAATTTTCTTCTAGAATGATCATTTTTATCAAGCTCGTATATTTAAGTTCAGTAATTTCACTTAAATGGCAATGAAAATTACCTATTAATTGTCATTTAAGTGAAATTACTGAACTTAAATATTGAAATATGAACTTAAAATGAACTTGAAATAAATATGAGCTTAAAAATTATCATTAGAAGAAAATTTCAGATGGCACTTAGAGGCTTTTGTATCTGAACTCTTCATATATTTGCTTTGGATAAAAGTGTAAAATAATAATAAAAAACTAAAGATCCACAGAAATTACACTTATCAGGGAAATCATCCAACAACCAACTTATTTTTTCCTCTGCACATTAAGCAAGCCAGGATAAGAGAAAGTATTTTAACATGAGTCTTACATTAGCAGTCTTACATTTGACTGGTCTAAATCTTTATTTCTATTATATCAGTGCATTATGCGTTGATTATATGCAAAGTAGAATCAGCTGATACCACCATCAAAATCATCAGGTTGTTGTTGAATGTAATTGCGAAATAACTAATATTGTTGCTCAGGGTTGCCCAATATTCTCTTTGTAATGATCCCCGGGGCTTTTAGCAGACAGTGTTCAGGTTTATTCTGCTCGTTTCTTGTTTCAGGCGAGGAAGAAGCTGCTGAAAAAGTGTTGAAAGTACAGAAAGTACTTGGAGACACACAGGAGAACACACACACACACACACACACACACACACAGATGGGTTTTCATGCTTTATGGGGACTTTCCATAGACATAATGATTTTTATACGGTATGATTTTTTTCTCGTGGGGATCAAAAAATGTGGCAACAATGAGAAGGAATTCAGATATTGTTATATTAACGTAGGGCTTACCTGAACCACAAACTAACACACACACACACACAATTATTTTTAATTGTCACATTAGCTATTGTACAATTAAAAAGAATACTTGAGTCTTTTGTGCGCTCAGAGTGTCTATTTATAGAGTTAAGTTAAGTTCCCTTTTCATCAAACATATGATGAAACACTGTTGGCTTCCTGGAAAAGAGAGAGACAGTGCAAACAGAGGCGGGAGAGAGTTGTGATCAGCGGCCCAGATTTCACTCTGGTGACTCTAGGTGCCAAAACTAAACCACAGAAAGTCACATATCATCTAATCAGCCCGACTGGTGGAGCAGAGCTAAAGAAAGCTTTCAGAAACGCAATAAATCCTTGCAGGAAACTTGGATGGATCGTATTAAAACCTTAAATTAAATAAGCAAAACTTATTTTATAAACTTAAAACTATATTTAATGTTTACTCATACAGGCCACATGAACACATAAGCATGTTAAATAAATACATTTTTGATACAAAAATGTCTTTCTTTTTTTTACTTTTTACAATTTTTTTATATTTAATGTTTGCTCATACAGGCCACTGTTATTCATTACAGCAATAAATATGTATTAAATGAATAAATAAACTTTTCATTAAAAACCTTTTTCTTTTTGTAAATGTGTTCAAATTAAACATATATTTAATGTTTGCTCATGAAGGCCACTGTTTCACTACTTTCACTGATTACTGCAATAAATATGATTTACTTGAATAAATGCATGAATCAAATGTCTTAATTATTAACCTTCCGCTCAAGTTTAAATAAGTTGAACTTTTAAAAAACGCACCTCTAAACCTTTTTTTCATTCCACTGACCTGTGTCTTTGTGTTTTTAACAGCAGAAATGCACTCTGTGTTAACCAGCCCTTAGCCAGCATGCTATCACAAATTCAGAATGTGTAAGATGTTTAAAAATGTATTAAAGGGGTGGTATAATGCCCTTCTCACAAGATGTAAAATAAGTCTCTGATGTCCTCAGAGTGTGTATGTGAAGTTTTAGCTCAAAATACCCCACAGATTTTTTATAGCATTTTAAAATGGTCACTTTTTGAGGGTGAGCAAAAACACACCATTTTTGTGTGTGTCCCTTTAAATGCAAATTAGCTGCTGCTCCCGGCACAGAGGGCGGAGCTTCAAGAGCTCATGTGTGTTAGCAGCTCCGATTACCTCAAGTGGTAGTTGCATAGGCTGTCAATGGATGGACAAAAAGCTCTCAGATTTCATTAAAAATATCTTAATTTGTGTTCCAAAGACAAATTAATGTCTTACAGGTTTGGAACGACATGAGGGCGAGTAATGACAAATTTCATTTTTGGGTGAACTAACCCTTTAAAACTAACCCTGTGAAACAGGTTTCTTCCACATTTGTAAAGGCTTAATGTGAATGGATGAGCAAGTGCAATGAAAGAAGAAAAAATAAACACTTACATTGAAGTTGCATATCTTTGAACAAAATGATTTTTATCCTTTTCATTAGAGCTAGCAAAGAGTTATATTTGTTTCTGAGATTTTGTCTTCAAAGTTGATGAATAAAAACATCAAGTCAGAATGTCAGTGAGTGTGAGTAAGGGAGAGTAAAATCCTCTTCCACTAAACACTGAACAGTTTGTTCCTTACTCCGTGAACTCTGGCCGAACATGCCTCGCCTCCAATTTTCATGAGCACTTTTTGGAGTACTTCAAATGTACATTTGACCTCTTTGGGGTAAGTGATATCCAGAGCATAAAGAAGCCCCGTTAGTACAGCAAAGGCATTTGACACGTCCTTTAAGCCGTCAAGCACAATCTCCTCCTCTAACACCACAGCCACATCAATTATTTCCTTTGGGAGGAGGTTTGCAGTGTTCTCCTCTGTGACCACCAAGAGTCCAACATTCATCCCCTTCACCACCTCTTCCTCATCAGTTGGCTAATAAGAGAAAAAGGAAATTACTATGAATCATAAAATTACAAAGCATTTGTAAGTTAACAATGAATGAGTTTTAAACAGAGGCGAGCCTGCATAGTCTAGAATCTATAGTACAATTAATGGTAGATGTTCGTTAATGTTTTAATTATTTTAAACCAATAATGCTTTAATAAATTTAGGTCTTGGCCACGTCAGTTTAAAATAGCTTAAAATTATTTCAGTTACTCCAAAGAACTTTACATTCTACATGGGGTAGACCCCCTCCCCTGAAAAAAAGAAAAGTCATTGGCCAAACTCCATCCCCATAAAAAAACAAACAAACAGATATGACACTAATGATGTGACACAAATTATTTTACTGAAAAACTTTTAGCAATGTGCAATGTGTCGATAAAATATTTTAAAACACAAAAATAGACTTTTCTTGGTCTGGACGATATATCGTTTTAGCATCGATACTATATGATATGTGTATCTGCGATAGCCAGTAGAAAAAAATCCTTAGCATTGAACCCTGACTTTATTGTATTACAACAAACATGATATTTACATACCTCACAAATTTTGATGAACTTGGAGGGTTCCTCTTTAAGGAAGTAAGGAAACCCAAAAAGGACAACTGCTCTTCTACGTTGGTTTGAGCTCTGCAATGAAAAACATTGTTTTAAATAAAAACTAGTAGTCATAAGCCACTTTTCCAGTGTCAGGCCAGTGCAAGCCAGGGCAAACAGCGTGCCGGGAGAGGGCCAATAGCCTCGGACCTCGAGCACCGAGGCCAAAATCAAGTTGCGTTTCCACTTTCAGGCCAGTAGCTCTGCAGTGATTCCCTCAAACCCACCCTTAACATGCCTCAGAACAACATCAGACAACCCCACCATTACTTAAAGACTTGGGATTCTAGTATCGATATTTGACCAATGTTTTACAATAAAAATGTTACAGTGACATTAACTTATTACTTTGTGTCAGGAGTGCTTATCAATCATTCTGAATCAAACTAGTATTTATCATTTCATATAAAAGAGCATCAACAAATGGAAAAAAAGGGAAAGGGAAAAAAGAGACATATAAAACATGTGTATTTATTATCGCTATGGTTAGCATAAGCAGCCTTTAGCATCACATATAAATATATATCTGCTTCAGTGATCAGAATCTCCATTGAATCGCAACACTCGCTGGTGTCTTAAAGCGAGTTTTGAACTGAAAATTGCTAAAATTGTCTTAAATGTTGAAGTTAGCTGGTAGCCTGATAAAATAACATGATACATTTATTTTATAAAATAAAAAACCTCCAAAAAGCTCTGGCCATTTGCCCCAAGGAAGCCCATTTGAGGCCTGATCAAGCCCTGGAAGTGACAGTGGAAGCATGACTGGCCCTGGCACGCACTAGCATGCTCGATTTTGGCCCGATAGTGGAAACACGCCTATGCTGTTGCATGGAAGTTTTAATTAATCAGGTATGTGACACTGGAACCATTTTTCTAAAAATAAATGAACATATACTCACATCATCTTCAAGAGACTGAATCAGGGTCTTGAGTTCTCCAATGTCTTTGGCTTGGTACAACCGCAAAAATCCTTTCAGGTAACGTTACTCATCAAGCCCATGGAAAAAGGTCGCCTTAATGTCGGTGGACACTATGCGTCGAAATTTTGTAAAATCTAGTAAAATGACAGACCCACAATTAGAATATTACAGTTTTTTTATTTTATTTTAACAATTGCTAGGACACATTTCTCAATACTGAGGTCACCTTTTCAGTTTTCAAAAGAGTAGCCTATGTAAACATGCAGATTGGCCTGTAGTTTTGGTAATGGTTGTCTGTAAGAGACAAGAAATCATGCAAAGAAAGATTAATTGAAAGATATATTCATTGAATTTATTTTGTGCCAAAGCAGTGATAAATTATCCACAGTTTAACCCACATAGACCACTGTTGTTGTGCTTACTGTGTGAAGAGTTTTGACTACTATTTTCTATTAAGACATTGAATTTTAAAATGACTTACCATAAACCGTCTTTCCTTGCTTCTCCTTGTATGTAAATCTTAGGGTTAGTGATGTCACTAACCCGGGAAGAAGCTTGTGTAAGTTAGTCCCTATCAGCCGTTTGTTATAGTCCTTGAAAAGCGATTTCTGTAGGCCTAAAAGAAAATATCTCCCTTTGCTTTGAACTTTGAGCGTCGTAACTTTGCAGATGTTGTTTATGCTCAAACAGCAACATTACACACTAACTAAAGTTAAAAAAGTGAAATCGTAATCAACCACCCCTTTAAGCGCAATAAGAACTCCATGTGGTTGCGCTGACTGACATACACCAGAAGCGCGAGCACAGAAAGCAGACAGCATGCGATAGTGAATTCAGTTCTCTTTCAAGATGATTTTGGATGGTCAGATAGATGCATAATAATGCCAAAATGTCCATCGTGTGGAGTATTCACATAAACACAGTCGGTTATGTCTTAAATCAGCGTAAACAGTTAGGTGAAACCGGGATGTGTGTCAGTAAATTGGATCTGTGCATTCAGTCTTAAAGGCACTGTTGTCTGTCTCATTAATGTTAATCAAACAACAAAAGACGCTCACTGCTCTTGACTGAATCACTTTTGTATCTTAAATAAGAATCAGTTCATATTTGATTCATACAGTGAAGACTATGCAGTGTTTTAGTCATACACCTAATTATTCAATTTCTGTAATATTTGTGTTGAATGTTAGCATGTAAATAAACTAGTTGAAAAACAAAGTTTATTTAATTTGTATCTTTGCTCTATTGTATTTGTAGTTTGTAATTTGCTTCATTGTTCTTATTTTTAATAAGATAAGTAAAATAAAATAAAAATAGCTATTTTGAGAAATACATGGTTATCGTGAAATTAAATTTCTCATACCGTGAAATAAGATTTTGGTCATATCGCCTACATATTAGAAAAATGGTTCTAAACAGTACCAAATTAGGGTTCTTCGGCTTGTAACAATAGCAGAACCCTTTTTGGTGATAAATAGAACCCTTTTTATAAGGTTCCATAAAGAACCATGCTTTGAAAGTTCTATATAGGACCTTAATGGTGTTATAAATAACCTTTTCAATTATATTTATTTTCATTAATATTAGTATATTAGTATCTTCATATTATTAATATTACTATTATTACTATTATCTTTTATAAATTATTTATTAATATTGCTTTTTAGCCCTCTGTCTGCCTGGTCTTATATCTTGTTGCCTCTATTAGGGTTTTACATTGAAAAAAAACAGCATGTTGTGTCAATTAGGTACTTTTATTTTTTATTGACATGGCAGATTGTAGCAAAAATTACACTGTTCTTACAACAGAGGTTATCCTCTGAAGGCCAAAATTGGCAAAAATGGACAGTATGAGCCCTTTACATGTTAAAAGAAAAAAGTGATATAAAGTCATGGTAGGCTATAGCTTTAATGTTTTTTGTGACTGGGTGTGTTTAGGCATAAAGTCATAATTAAAAAAAACAAACAATCAAACAATATAGATAATAAATTCCATATCTCTGTTACTTACTTTGTGGAGAAGAGAAGATGAGGATCCTTTAACTGAACAGAGCTGCTCACACTTACATGTTCTGTTAAACAAAAACAAAACAAAAAACAAAACATGATTGTTAGGAAATGATTGTTACATTTTTTTAAGTTATAATTTATAGACATTTTAAGAAAGAAATGATTTACCTGTTGAGAGTATGTTGACAGTGGCTTTGACAGTTACAGATTTGAAAAACAAAAAGGCGGGAATAAAGAACCATAAACTCTAACACAAAGAACCATTTCAGCATATAAAGGGTTCTTCAGGACAATACGGTACTAAATAGAACCGTTACAACATGTAAAGAACCTTTAATGAACCATCTTTTTTTCGAGTGTACCCTTAAGTCACTCCTACATATTTTGAAGTATGGAGTAAAATGGGATGTGACCAGCATTTTAACATTGACTTCAACGGCAGTTTTGACTAGACCCAACATGAACTCCACAAGTTCATACAAAACCTGATGATCATGTTTTTTTGATCAGCATATTAAACCTGATCAGCATGATATGAGAATAATCCAAAAAGCATCTTGAGCTAGAAGCTTGAGCTCTTTTTGCTTTTGCTTTTTTCAAATAATCTCCTTTTATCACATTTTGAAATTAGTTCAACAAATATTTGACTTCTGGGTCAGAGTGGTCTTTGATGCCAGCTGCATGTGGAAACAAACACACATGCTTTTCCCTCTATCTCTTCATCTAGAGGCCTTTCCAAAGACCCTTCCACAACTGAGCTGGCAGCTCCTCCTCTTCAACAGGCTCCGCCCCTTCTCATCTTCCCTCCACTCTGTTATTGGTTCTTCCCTGTCCTTCTCACTCACACCCTCCATGCTTGCAGTTCTTTTCTTCTAAACTCCTGCACTTTTCTTTCTAAGTACACACTTCTCTCCAGTCTCTCAGCGTAGAGGATCTTCGTCACAGGAAGGGTTGGACAGAATCCCTTTATTTTGATGTGAGTATGCGGTCTGTTATTCTTCTGAATGAGGGTGTGGGTTTTCTCAGACCATGTGAGCCCAAGTGTGTGAAAGGGGGAGCATAAGCAGTGTTTGGTCTGGCTGTATTCCTAGCACACGTGGAAAGATTGCTGCAGTTTTCGATATCAAGGATCAGTTGCTCATTTTGAGTGCAGATGCATGGCTGCGTTTCAGAGACATCATTCAGAATAATTTATTGACAGACAAACTAAACCGACATTGTTGTAGTGTGACAGTGTGCATGCAAATGGTAAAACAAGCTAAAGTCCTAATCCAAAAGTTAAAAACTAACAACAAATTTAGATTAGATTTAGGGTTTTAGCTTTAGACAAGCATCACTATTCTTGTTGCTCATATTTGAACAAACCACTAACCCTAATTATTATAATTTGGCTTGTACCTGTAACTCTTTTTTTCACTGTTGAATTAAATCTTGTGGTCCCAGCAAGAAATTTTGCATTTAAAAGATGTCTAATAGCCGTCCAAACCCTGCATGACGTCTAGTCTGAAACTTTGGGCTGTCAGTGAAAATTTTATAGATGGTTAAACCATAGCCCAAGAATAGACTAGTTATCAATTAGATAACATGTCACAGAAATGAAATCACTTGTAATCACTGTTGACTTTGCTTACATGATGGAATATCATACAACTCGCCAGTTATTTTGGCAAAAACGGCATGTAACTAAATTCAAGGTTATTTTGTCTAGAAGCGGGTTACTTACTCATACCTGGACTATATCGGGTCTACAGTTAACCTAGACGGTGAAATGGCGGCTATTGCTTGCTGGGGTCTATTTAGGAGAAGAGTGCTATTACGTTTCTTAGAGATCTTTCACAATCTTTTAATTTTGTTTGATCTGTAACAATGTAATGAACCCCTCACAACATCAAAGCATTGCGGCGGCGATTTTTGTACGTGCAAGTGCCACTCACGTTTTCTTCGTAAAACAATAGTTACTTACCTCTATTATCATTATTACAGTAGTCAACATTTAAAGTGGATCAAAACCTTTCATCAAAGTTATACATGAGTTTTAAACAATACCCGTTCTTGTCTTAGGACAACTTTGATTAACTTTTTTTTTTCCACTTCAAACGTTGACTACTGTATTACGATGATGGATATTGCATTAATGATGTTACCTATATGTTGTCCTCCGCAGTTACTGCCTACAGCGGAGTGTTTCTTGTCAAACGTTCAGCGGTATCTGGTGTGTCCGGTGTGGCGCCCCCTCCAGGCATGACTCAGAGTAACGGGGAGACGCGTCTGCAGCGCAGCAGAGTCCAGCAGCTGCGGGACGGCATCAATGAGCGCTCGCTGCGGGCCCGCAACTCCGTGCAGAACATCACCACCAATGACGTCAAAGGCTTCTTCATGCGGAATGCCTTCGTCATCCTCACGGTCGTGGCCGTCATCGTTGGTGAGATGATGTTTGGTCTTGTGATCAGTTGTGCCTCCTATTCTGAAAGGGATCTTAAAATACAATATCATAATTGAATAAATAAATAAATAAAAATGCAATTAAAGTCCCCCTGTAGTCAATGATTTTATCCCTTAAAGGGACAATGTGTAGTTTTTTAGGTATTTTATTATCTAAAATCAATATTTTTATTCTTAAATATGTCCTCAATGGTGTACAAATACCTCTGCCAATGATCTGACTTATCCTCGTAAACGAAGAATTTATTATCTTTATATACATGGGACGGGTAGGTCCACGGAGTCTTCCATGTAGTTCCGCCATCTTGAAAAACTATAATAGCAGAGAGGGACAAAAAGTACTAGGTCAACGTGTTTCCACAACGCGTTTTCGTTCAGAGCCAGCATCACGTGACTGAAACCAGCAGAAACGGAGGAGCAGAGCAGTGAGAGGCGCTTGTCACTGCCGCGGCAAGTTTAAAAGGCTGCACTGTACGGTTAGTCACAGGATAAGGAGTCCTCGTCGTCGAAAAAGTCCAAAGTAGACCGTAAAAACGAAACGTGACCGGAGATTACAAAAAACAAGGGTTAATGTCGGGATAGCTTTTTCCAGGTGGAAAGAGCTAATGCAAGAGAAAGCTTTCAAAAGAGACGCTGAAGTTGCCTGCTTTCTTCTCGACAGGTAAGTCAATGTTACGGTCTTAATTACAAGCTTTTTTTCATTGCTTGGTTGTGTACTTTATTATATAGACAGACAGTAGAACTCGATGAAGTGCTATTAAAAGACATCCTGTCATAGCTTTATGGTACGTAACAGCTACCCTGGATGCAACACGCATTTGAAAAAGCGAGGCGCTGGAGAGCAATATTCGTTTGAATGCAAAATACAATTTCACCACTAGATGGGAGAAATTCCTACACATTGTCCCTTTAAAACTAATTTTTGATCACCAGAATTACATATTAAAACGTTTTTCCTTGGAAAAAAAATCTTTATGTCTTAAAATAGCTTGAAAGTAACTCTACACCCTTGCCTCATTTAGTATATGCGGTGAATATGCAAATAAGCCCCGCCTCCACTCACTCACACTAGCTCAGAGATCCACTCGTTGACGATCAGACGCTGATCTGATTGGTTACAAGGTAGTTTGTGACATCAGAAACACCAGCGATTTCAAACCGTGTTTTTGAGTCTGTCTTTGGTTCACTGCAGTTTTAAGGACAAAATAAGCAATGGTGTCGACTTATGAATTTGCACATCACCACATAGACAGATAAACAACATTAAAAACTTGATTTTCACCACAGGGGGACTTTAAATCTAAAAGTAAATATTTAATATAATGTGGGGTTATTTATTTTATTTTATTTAATAAAATAAATAAATAAATAAAACAATTGAATATAAAACTACAAATTAAATGAAAATACTAAATATGGATTACTAAATATTAAATATGAAAGTAAAAATGTGTATATATATGAGTGTATATAATTTTATTTTTACAGAAAAATGCCTCTGTAGGTTTTGAAAATTGCACCAGGTGGAATATACAAATCTGTTAATCAGCCAATCAGGAACTGCTATTAATAATCTCAAAATGGCATGATATTTTCTGATTAATTGGCTTAAAAAAACATAGCTTAATATTTCAGGGAACATATAATGTAATTCAGAAATATTTAGCAAAAATATTATGTTATTTCATCATATATTCGACATCTTATATGTTATATCTTATATCTTCATCTTATATATTCGATTTCCGTAAACCAATTTTTTAAAAAATATTTTTAAAATACTAAATATGGATTAGGCTACTAAATATTAAATATGAAAGTAAAAATGTGTATATAAATATGAGTGTATATAATTTTTTTTTTTTAGGTTTTGAAAATTACACTAGGTGGAATAAACAAATCTGTTAATCAGCCAATCAGGAACTGCTATTAATAATCTCAAAATGGCATGATATTTGCTGATTAATTGGCTTAAAAAAACATAGCTTAATATTTCAGGGAACATATAATGTAATTCAGAAATATTTAGCAAAAATATTATGTTATTTCATCATATATTCGACATCTTATATGTTATATCTTATATCTTCATCTTATATATTCGATTTCCGTAAACCAATTTTTAAAAAAATATTTTTAAAATACTAAATATGGATTAGGCTACTAAATATTAAATATGAAAGTAAAAATGTGTATATAAATATGAGTGTATATAATTTTTTTTTTTTAGGTTTTGAAAATTACACTAGGTGGAATAAACAAATCTGTTAATCAGCCAATCAGGAACTGCTATTAATAATCTCAAAATGGCATGATATTTGCTGATTAATTAAACATAGCTTAATATTTCAGGGAACATATGTAATTCAGGAATATTTAGCAAAAATATTATGTTATTTCATCATATATTCTACATCTTATACAGTATGTTATACCTTATATCTTCATCTTATATATTCGATTTCCGTAAACCTATATTTTTTAGTATTCTTACACATCTGATGTCATAACAGAACACTGAACTTCACCCATGTCATGATACTAAAATAATAATATAAAAGAATACTATTAAATACGACATAAACAGTTTTTTTCGCTATTGTGACACATATCTGAGTGAAACGGCTTCTCAAACAAGAACAAATGTAGGGCAAGACTTGGTATTGTCCATGTGGAATTTGATTGGATGGTGTGGTTTGCTATTGGTGGATCTCATGTGAGTGACAGGTTGCCCCGCCCTCACGCCAGTAAACGCATCATCAGAGAAGAGAAGAGATGACGCTGCAAGAGGGAGAGGAAGATATTTTGATTAAAGTTTATGAGGCACGAGAAAAAAAAAAAAAAAAAAAAGTGCATTGATAATATTCTATAAAAAATAAGAATTGTCCATTTTGGTTTCATGGTGACTTTAAAGAATTCCAAAAAGGAACACTTAAATGGAATTTCTATCATAATTTGGAACCAATATGATCCAACTGGATAAACTGAAAATCTTTTTTTGTGGGATCCCATTAGGATTGGTTCCAAATTGGAATATAAAGCAGTGGAATAGTGCAACACACTCTATTTCACAATTTCACAATCTTGACATTTATTTTATTCTCTCTCAATATATTAAACACTCCAGCTTAAATGTTTATGTAATTGTTTTTTTTTTTTTTTTTTTTTTTTTTACAGACCCATTAAAGCTGCATGTGTGTTTCTCTCACAGGTACAATTCTGGGATTTGGAGTGCGGCCGTATAAAATGTCATATCGAGAGGTGAAGTACTTCTCCTTTCCCGGAGAGCTGCTGATGAGAATGCTGCAGATGCTGGTGCTCCCCCTGCTGGTGTCCAGTTTAATTACAGGTACGGTTCCACTGCGGCGCCACCAGGCACTGACCAGACACGGGCAACTCTGCCAGCTAAACCCAGAACAACATGAGCCAGAGATAAGCACATGATGCAGGGGAAGGGGACGGGCCGAATGTGATCTGGTCAAGCTCAGAGGGGGGACAGATTGATTTGTTATGTCTCACCCTTTGTTATGTCACTCGGGGAGCTGAAGCAATTCAATCTGTTTCTGCAGTTATAAATGTATTTGTAAATTGATTTTATAGTCAGCAAACTGTATATGCTTATGAAAATAATTGTTTAAGAAGGATTCAGTTTAGTTTTGAAGATCTTCAAAAAGGCTGATCCAACTTCTACACTGCTAAAAATAATTATCTTATTTAGTATTTTTGGCTTGTTTTGTTTTGTGTCCATTACAAATATCTAAAAATTCTTAAAGGTTAAAGGTTAACCTCGTGAAGGTTAAATCAACATACATTTATAAAGATAAACTCACTTAATTATGAAAAAAAAGATTGAAACGAAGACTTAGGCCTGGTTTCACAGACAGGGTTTAGATTAAGCCAGGATTAGGCCTTAGTTCAATTAGGACATCCAAGTAGTTTTTATAAACGTGTCTTAGAAAACAACATTACTGCTGTGCATCTTCAGACAAAACAATGGCACTGATATATTTTAAGATATGTCTGTGCAAGTTTCTTTCAGTTGAAACAGTCTGGGACTAAACCGCCATAGTATCTTAGTCGTTTTGCTTCTTTTGATTTAAGAATGTTTCGAAATTTGCATTGGAAAACAAGGCAAAAGTAGAAAATAGTTTTGTTTTGTTTAAAAATAAAGTAGATTCCTATAGGAAGGTTAACATTTGTTCTCTGAGGGGTTCGACCAGTTAAGAAACATGGGGGCAGGTGAGAGCGTTCGTAAGGTCAGTGCTTTGATGGTCTATTTCCAAACAGACTAGAAGTCAAGGGTCAAAGTGACCATGCAGAGAAACGAACAAAAGCTTCTTTCAGTCACCTCTCTCTCTCACACACTCTTTCTCTGTGTATAAATAGCATTTGCTGCCTTCTAAATAAAGCCGCAAACTCTTTCTAGACAGATTGATGGCTGCTATGCAGCATTAAAGATTGACTATGGGACTAACACAACTTTACACAACTAATAATGAAGACAATACTTTGTTTTATTCATTTTTTAAAGTTAAATAGCTGCTTTAATTCTGCGAGCCATTCACGAGCCATTTCACATACTTAATCGGACCTATTTCAGTGTGAAATATGGTATTTAAAAATAGAAAATGTTTGGCAGGACTTGATTTTATCCATAGAAAATTGATTGGATTGAGAAAAGTGGATGTTACATACCAGAATGGAGTCAGATGGCTGGAGCGGAGGGGTTAAAAAGGAAAAGATATTCATGATGTCATTTCAAAAGGAAAGCAAATTATTCCATTTTTATGTTCACTTCTTTGGAAAGACCTGAAACGTGTATTATTATGCTTGTTTTAATTTCATATTGACTTACTGCAATGGATATGATAGCATCTGGCTTTAAAGAGCTTTTCAGATGTATGCTGTTTGTTTCTCTCTTGCTTTAACTTGCACAGTCACAAGGCTGAACATCAGTGACACGGTAGAGGCCAATTTAGATCAAATGCTTAGTACATAACTATGCACACACACCCATGTGGTGCGTCAAAGATTGTCGGGTCAGCCAAATCTGTAAAAGCCAAAACAATGACTGTTCAATGGCTGCCATACATTTACTAAGCAGAACACCCAAATATAAATACTCTGTTATTTAAAATGCTGTATAATGTCACTAAAATCAGACTAGAGAGAAAGAGAGCAGTTTTATTGCTGTATAAAAACCTGAGGGAATGAACTAGAAAAACAAGATCTGGAGAAGAAGAAGCTTTTTCTGAAGAAGCTTTATTTTACAGTAATGAAAACCTAATTATATATATACTGTAAAATAAAGCTTCTCTAATAATGTAGTGCTGTCAAATCAATTAATCGCATCTAACATAAAAGTTTGTTTATATCATATATGTGTGTACATATATGTGTGTACATATATGTGTGTATGTATACACACACAGACACGCACACACGCATATACAGTTGGAATCTAAATTATTCATCCCCATTGCAAAACAGGTTTGTTGGCAAAATTTACAGACTTTCAGCTGTTTGCAGTGAACAAATCAAACAAAAGTAACTCAACACAACAAATGTTTCAATTGGCTGAACAGTAAGGCGAATTGCCAGAACTCCAAGACGTACACCACTACTGACTCAAAAAGTATAAGAAAAGGGCTCAAAATCATATAAATAAGCGACAGAAGTTTTGGGATTCTGTTCTGTGTACAGAACTTTTCGGCCCTATGGATCAGCGGTATGTCTTGAGGGAATAGAAGAAGTCATGGAAGATTCTACAGTGGCCATCACAGTCACCTGACTTGAACCCCATAGAAAACCTCTGGTGGGATTTGAAGAAGGCGGTTGCTTCACGCAAACCCAAGAATAATACTGAACTGGAGGCCATTGCTCATGAGGATTGGGCTAAGATTCCTCAGAAACGCTGCCAGAAGCTGATGTCTGGTTATACATCTTGTTTGCAGCTGCCCAGCTAGCAAAAAGTCGTCTATTAGACGTTGAATAGACGTAAATCTTCAACGTCTAATTACAACTTTTCAAAGTTGAAAACAGGTCGATCTTCAACGTCTTGATGGAATATGTAAAACTCTTTCAATTTATTTGAGATAATAATGAACATGGTTTGGTAGTTTATTTTTATTTCAGCATGTATAACAGACTTATCCTGTCTTAGATTATCAGTTGAAAACGTGGTATCTTAGATGATCAGTTAAAAACACGTAGTCGAACAGTCCGGCCGAAACTACTTCGTTGAAATCACGTCATAAACCAGTCCAAGGCGGACCGACTTATTTTCAACCATATTTCAATGTTGAAAGACAGTAATTGTTTACTGGGAGGTCATAACAGCAAATGGGTGTTTTTGCCATGAAGGGGTCGAATAATTTCCAGACTGCAGAAGTCATTAAAAGTTGCGTTTTCAGTTGAATTTGGGGAAACCACTTGAAACACTTTTGTTAAATGTGTTCATTGCAAACAGTTGAAAGTCTGTAAATTTTGCCAATAAACCTGATTTGCAATGGGGGTTGAATATTTCAATTACAACTGTATATACATATAATATGTATATAAATATTATAATATATATATATATATACATGCATATACAGTATTATAAAAACTAACTAAATGCACATTTTTCTTTATGCAAACTATAATTTCTTGTTTTTTTAATTTATTTTATTTTATTTTTTGCATTTAAATGTGACCTGTACATATTTTCACAATTCATCCTCTGTGAATGTTTAGTGTGCTGCTACATGTACAGAATGTGGTTGCTTACAAGTCCACCCTCGAGTCTGTGATAATTTTAGTCTTTAGAGGTGTGTTCACACCATATCATAATTACCATAATTATGAGATCTCAACTTGTAAAAAGGGTAACTTGTAAGCTGGGAATTTTCTGAGACTGATGAAATGCATATAAAGAGCTAGATGTGCTTGATGTTAAAAAGAGTTATATGCGCAATATATCCTGAAAAGGTGCTTGTGCTGACTGGCACACCGCCAAGAAGGCGATCACGAATTTGGGACATACTTGATGTTAAAAATTGTTATTAAGCACAATAAGCAGTGAAAAAGAGCTCAATGTGATGCTCTCGCTGACTGACACACACTATAAGCTCGTGCACAGAATGACTAGTTTCAGCATGCAAATTCATGTCTTATTGCGCTTGAATGGTCGAATACACACGCAATTATGTCAAAATGCCTATCGTGTGGAGTATTCATTAACACAGCCGGTTATGCCTCAAGTGAAAGTGAACAGTTGGATGTAAACTGGATGTGTATCAGTATAATGGATCCGTGCGTTTGGTCTTAAAGTGACAGCAGCCTAATAAACCTGCTTCTCATGTCATTAATGTGAATCAAACAAAAGAGAAAATAACTTACTGCTCTTGACTGAACTTTTTTAGCTTTAATAAGAATACATTTATATTTAATTCATACAGTGAATACTGCAATGTTTTATTTTTACATTTGAGTAAAACTAAACTAACTACAGTAAAACTGTACTAATTCTAACTGCATGTTAAATAAAACCATTGTACCTGAAAAATTCAAGTTCAAGTTCAAGTTCGGTTTATTTCTAAAGCACATTTACTACCAGCCGCTGGCCGGCCAAAGTGCTGTACAATAATTACAATATAGATACACAAGAAAGAAACAATCAATAATCACTTAGAAACAATAAAAGCAGGATAAATTACATGTTAAAAGCTGAGACAAACAGATGAGTTTTGAGAGCAGCTTTAAACTCAGATAAAGTGGAAGCCATTTTAATTTGGGTCGGGAGATTATTCCACAGAGTGGGGCCAGCCACTTCAAAGGCTCCATTTCCCCCTTTTTACTAACTAACTTAAAGGGTTAGTTCACCCAAAAATGAAAATTCTGTCAGTAATTACCCACCCTCATGTTGTTCCAACCCCGTAAGACTTTCGTTCATCTTCAGAACGCAAATTAAGATATTTTTGATGAAATCTGAGAGCTGACTCACTCCTTCATAGGCTTCTAGGTAATCGATATCTGCCATCCCAGAAAAGTTAGTAAAGACATCGTTAAAATAGTCCAAGTGACTACTGTGGCTCAACCTTATGTTTATCAAGCGACGAGAATACTTTTTGTGTGCAAAACCCCCCAAAAATAACAACTTTATTCAACTATTAATTTTCTTCCGTGTGGGCCTCTGAGTGAGTTCACGAGAGCGCCACGACGCATGCGCCAGAACTGAGAAGATGGGTCTCGATTTAGTGTTTAAAATGGTTCTAAACTGCGCATTTCCTGGATGTCCGAATCGTGAGAAACCAACGAGAAAACGTAAAAGTGCCTTACCAATGCCGCAAAATGAATGGCTTACCTTTCACACTTTCCTATCAAATGATCGTGAGCGTCATCTTCTCAGTTCTTGCGCATGCATCGCGGCGCTCTCTGAATAAAATTGCCTAGCAGCCTATGAAGGAGTGAGCCAGCTCTCAGATTTCATCAAAAATATCTTAATTTGTGTTCTGAAGATGAACAAAAGTCTTACGGGGTTGGAACAACATGAGGGTGAGTAATTACTGACAGAATTTTCATTTTTGGGTGAACTAACCCTTTAAATTTGTCTAATTCAGATTTTTGGTATATTGTATTTGTCCTATTTTCTCTTTTTTTTCTTCCTTATATTTAATAACAGAAATGGGATAAAATAACTATATTGTGATATATATCGTTGTCATGAAATAAAATTTCTCATATCGTGAAATTAGAATTTGGTCATATTGCCCAACCCTTAACAATTGCTTAGAAATATAAATATTTGATTAAACAGCTACTTGGTGGAACAGACAAAAATCTGCCCGTCCGCAGATGGCCATGAAGAGTGTGCTCTCATTAGATGAGAATTTCTTTGTGAGGGGTCACACACAATTCGTCTTTGAAGACTGTGTGTGTGTGTATGTGAGGTAATTACTTTGCAGTATAGGAGAATAAGACTTTATAAGACTCTTGCAGGGGAAGTCATCATTACCATGGAGACGAGAACTAATGAGAGCAGCAGGAAGAGAACATGACCTGTGCAGAAGGTTCCCAGGCCACTGTGTCTGTGGGTGCTGGGGTGGAAGCTGAGGGGCTTGAGGGGCTTTAGGGGCTCAGGGGCAGTGAGATCACTAGGAACACACACACACACACACACACACACACACACACACCATACCACAATAATGGAAGACATACATAGTTCAATACAATGGCTGTTTCAGTCCTATAGAGAGAAATGTTAAATGGCAGTTGTGGTCAGTGACCTTCAGGAAATATACTGTTTTACTGCTATAGAATGTATTGTGGTTGAGCATCAATGTAGAGACTTCTTTCTTTCTTTCTTTCTTTCTTTCTTTCTTTCTTTCTTTCTTTCTTTCTTTCTTTCTTTCTTTCTTTCTTTCTTTCTTTCTTTCTTTCCTTCCATCCATCCATCCTATCTATCTATCTATCTATCTATCTATCTATCTATCTATCTATCTATCTATCTATCTATCTATCCATCCATCCATCCATCCATCCATCCATCCATCCATCCTTCCTATCTATCTATCTATCTTCCTATCTATCCATCCATCCATCCTTCCTATCTATCTTCCCATCCATCCATCCATCCATCCATCCATCCATCCATCCATCCATCCATCCTTCCTATCTATCTATCTTCCCATCCATCCATCCATCCATCCATCCATCTATCTATCTATCTATCTATCTATCTATCTATCTATCTATCTATCTATCTATCTATCTATCTATCTATCTATCTATCTATCTATCTATCTATCTATCTATCTATCTATCTATCTATCTATCCATCCATCCATCCATCCATCCATCCATCCATCCATCCATCCATCCTTCCTATCTATCTATCTTCCCATCCATCCATCCATCCATCCATCCATCCATCCATCCATCCATCCATCCATCCATCCATCCATCCATCCATCTATCTATCTTCCTATCCATCCATCCATCCATCCATCCATCCATTCTTTCTTTCTTTCTTTCTTTCTTTCTTTCTTTCTTTCTTTCTTTCTTTCTTTCTTTCTTTCTTTCTTTCTTTCTTTCTTTCTTTCTTTCTTTCTTTCTTGTTCCCCCAGAAACTTTGCAAACAGCAGCCACCTTTTACAGTTCCTCCTGAACCAAAACAAGAGCTTATGCTGAGTTCACTCCCTGTCGTAACCGTAATTACGAGATGGCAACCCGTGACATTTCTAACCCGAGCTGTTCTTCCGACTCGGATTTATGCTTTTCTGTGTCAACACTATCAGCGCTGAAATGAATCTGCAGCAGTCAGGTGGTTCAATTAAGAGCTCTTTAAGTGGTTTACGTTCATTAGAATTGTAATGTTATGAGCTTTGAGTAGCGAGGTAGGTTAACGCCGTCTCTCATGACGCTTTGCAGACTCTGCTGTGTGCGTTCATGTGTTTTTAAGGAGGTGTAGCTTTGGAGACGCTCTGAAGGGAGGGTGGGATCTTATGCTTTCAAAGCTAGCTTGCTATTGCTAGCCACTCCGAAATTGCTTACCCTACCTTTAAATTAGCTTTGTAGACAAACTTGAATTGTCCTTCTTTAAAAATCTTTTATTCAACAACTATGAACTGGACTGGGGTGTGAAGGAAAATCAGCCAACAAATATCCAACATGCATGTTTCTTCTTAATATTAAGGTCACTACATAATTCCTATTGTTACATCTGTCAGCTGCGGGATCCTTATCATGTGAACTAACTCATATTGCGCAGGTATGGCCGCTCTGGACAGCCGAGCGTCAGGGAAGATGGGTGTGAGAGCTGTAGTTTACTACACCACCACCACTATCATCGCTGTATTCATTGGGATCGTCATGGTGCTCATCATCCACCCAGGAAAAGGCTCTAGAGACGAATTCACCAAACACGAAAAAATAGAACAAGTCAGTCCAGCAGACGCCTTCCTCGATCTAATCAGGTATAGTGAAGATCGTTTTTAATTTAATTTTATTATCTGTTTTTTTTCTTTTTAACTGTATATTTTTTCTTTTTTTTTTAACAGAAACATGTTTCCTCCTAATTTAGTGCAAGCTTGTACACAACAGGTACGTTTTTAATGCACGTTTTTAAATATAGTTCCCCATAAGATGGTGAACAAAACCAAGTAGGCTAACTGTTTCTATTCTCTCTACCTTCCACAGTTCAAAACGCAAAATGGCAAGCGAGTGGTCACAGTTAAAATTCTGGTGAACGACAGTTTGAATAACGGGTCGCAGGAAGTCAAACATGAAGAGGTGATACCAGTGCTGGGAACGGTTAATGGAGTCAATGCACTCGGACTCGTAGTCTTCTCCATGTCTTTTGGCCTCATCATTGGGGGCATGAAGGAGCAGGGTAAACCTCTGCGGGATTTCTTTGACTGTCTGAATGAGGCCATCATGAGGCTGGTTGCAATTATCATGTGGTGAGTGATTTAGAGTGGGAAAGTTTTCAGCTTTGAGCAAATTAATTGACATATTTATTTATGTATTAAACAAACTGTGGTTTTTCCTAATTAAAGAAAACCACTGCTTATGAAACTGTTATTGCCATGTCATGACCTGCCAGGAATGTGTTTTTTTTTTTTTTTCAAACAGACTTACTGGAACATTAGCAAATGAAACAGAATTTGTTGGAAAAAGTTAAATATTGACACTCATATAATAATTAAATACTTTGCTAAGACACCAAAAGAATCCAATCTTTTCAGTCATTTATCAGTTGCAAAGTGTGTTTAAAATCTAAATAAATTGTGTGTGTGTGTGTTTGTGTGTGTGTGTGTGTGTATGTATATATAGTAGTAGACATGTATGTCAATATTTGAATTTTAGTCTGTTAACATGCTGAGAAAAAAGCTCAATAATTTAGCATAGACCAAGTTATATAAACCAGGGTGCTTTTGCAATTAATTTTAGTATGAATTTGTTCAGAATTTGTGCCACATAAATATCACTCCGTTTTGTAAGAATATTTCCTGGTTCCAGGTTCATTTCATATCGACATTGTGCTTGAAAAATGATATGCGATTCAGTAAGGAACTCAATAATCTGAATGATTCACTCTCTGTTTTCACACCTCAGGTACGCTCCACTGGGCATATTGTTCCTGATTGCTGGAAAGATAGTTGAGATGGATGATATATCAGAAATGGGAGGCCAGTTGGGAATGTACACAGTGACAGTCGTCATCGGCCTATCGATACATGCATTCATTGTACTGCCCTTGCTCTACTTCCTTGTGACGCGTAAAAATCCATTTGTGTTCATCGCTGGACTTCTGCAAGCCCTTGTCACTGCTCTCGGTACCTCTTCCAGGTGAGCTTTTACACCCATAATAATCAGAATAAACGTTTTTTTGAGCATCTATTCATTAACTTGAACCATAAGAGTTTACATTTTTTGTTGTACTGTATTGGTGTGTACTGTACTATACTGTATTATATTACTGTACTATATTTTTGATTCACTAAAAATATATAAGAGGCATTTGTTGTTTAGGTGTGCAGTCCTCGAGGACTTGTCATTCTTGTAATTATGTCCTGTACACTGTGTTTTCTTTGCATCACATTCAATACAGACTGCAATCTCACATTCATTAGTAAAATATGATTTCTTTTGCCGTAGCGCTCCAGCTTGCGTCGAAATTGCGCAACATTTTCCTTTCGTGTTCCATGGAATAGTGTTATTATGGGCTTGGAACATCATGATGAGTAAATGACAGAATTTCAAATCTGCCGTGTCTCTCCGTAGCTCTGCCACTCTGCCCATCACCTTTAAGTGTCTAGAGGAAAATAACCATGTGGATAAACGTGTAACCCGTTTTGTGCTGCCCGTGGGAGCCACCATAAACATGGACGGCACAGCTCTGTACGAGGCTCTGGCTGCCATCTTCATCGCACAGGTCAATAACATGGAGATGAACTTTGGAGAGATCCTAACCATCAGGTACAGATTGGAAACATACAAAAAAAACTTATTTTATGATAGCATACAACATTTATTCAGTTAAGGCAAGACACCACAGGTGAATTGAGTAAAATTTGTAATCACCACACTTCCCCAGTTAATTAACCACATTAAATTGGTAAATTGATTAAATACATGTTTGAAATGTTATGTTTGAATATGCAAATATGCTATTTTTAATATCTAATTTAAACAATTTCCAGAACAGAAATATGAACATTGGAATTAGATGTAGGTTAAAAATTCTTGTTTCATTTTGTTGACACATTAGAATAAAAGGATTTACAGAAGAATTTGGGTATCTCTTTTTATCGCTCCATAAATCAGAAATACTATCAACAGTCCGGAAAAAAAAATCACTGTTTTTAGAAATAAAATGTTATATGAAAAAACCCTTCAGAATAAGATGAGTGTGGCGTATGTAAGTGCTCTGAAATAGAGATTTCTTACTAAAAGAGCATGAGAGAAAACAGCCTTTAAATATATTTATTTTAATTGAAATCTACAAATGCAAATAGATGAAGTGCAATAAAAAAAAACACTTAAATGTGTATTTTCAATGTTTTTCTTATCATTTCAAAATTGGCCAGTGCATGAAAATGTTTTTTCCTGCATTATCTTGCCTTAAATGTTGTTAATTTCTCACACCATTCAGTATTTTATCAACGTGAAAATGATATTAGAATGCATGCTTTGTGTGATTTTTAAAGCATCACAGCAACAGCAGCCAGTATTGGTGCAGCTGGAATCCCTCAGGCTGGCCTGGTTACCATGGTGATAGTGCTGACCTCTGTGGGACTGCCCACTGATGACATCTCTCTAATTATCGCTGTTGACTGGTTCCTGTGAGTACTGCGTTGTATGACGAATGTTTAAAGTATTTTTGTGTGTGAGATCATCCCTCATATAAATGCATGGCTTACTTCAAGTTTTGCACATTAAACTGGGATAGGAGGAGGTGTTTGAACAACTACAGCTTTAACAAACACAGGGTTACCGGCCGCTAGAAATGTTGAAGAATTTTCAGATTCATATTCATTTGTATAGTGCTTTTCACAATACACAGGAAATTATGTTGATGTTTATAACATCTTACTATCTCCTTGCCTTATAGTTGCATTTAGCATATTAAAGCTGGGCGATAATATAGTTTACATTTTAAGATGATACAAGCAATCAAGCAGTTGAGATTTGCTATATAGTGTATATCACCCTGCGTGAGTATACTGTATGTATGCAGATAAAGTTGGAGATGCTTACACTGTATATACAACTTTGGATAAAGAGCTGGACGATAATATAGTTCAATTTTGCAATGAAAATAAAAAAATCATGCAGTTGAGATTAGCTACAGTTTAAAGTGTATATATCACTTTATGTGAGTGTGCTGTATGTATGCAAGGCAAGGCAAGTTTATTTATATAGCACATTTCATACACTATGGCAATTCAAAGTGCTTTACAGAAAGGAATTACAATAATCCCAAAATAAAAGCAAGGAAATTTTAAAACAGTTATAAAAGAAATTAAAAGAGATATATGGTATAGTTATAAAATGAATTAAAAGAGTAAAAAGATGATACATAGATGAACTTCTCATCTGTCAAATGAGAACCGGTGTATCATATTTTTCACACAACTCCCAGTTTTACTCTGAGATTTTCCCATGGTGATTACACTGTGTCTGTGGTGTTCTTTCGGCACACCTAAGAAATCTATTGGACGTCTCCGATGGACCCGATTTTCCCATAAAATCGGACAGGAGGAGCTCTAGGACTGACTCACAGGTTTTTTTTTATGTGGAAAAAGTTGGATATCCAGGAGTTGTGCAATAATATTTTGCAATGATATAAACAGTCAAGCAACTTAGATTTGCTATATAGTATATATTGCTTTACATTTTTTTTAATTTTTTTTTACATTTTACTCAAAGTAATAATAAAAAAAAAGTCAGCATTCATAATCCAAAATTCACTCATCAAAAGCTGTGGGAATTCTAAACAGGAGAATTTCAACTTGTGATGTTTTGAAGACATCTGTAAGCTATATTATCATCCAGCTCTAATCTGCTAAATGTGACTCAGGCCCTGTTTACACCTAAAATTAAGAAGCGTTTTGGACGATTGGATCACAAGTGGCCAATGCTAAACACAGCTGTAAACGGGTCTAAAACGTTTTGAGCTTGTCCACACATTCGACCAAATTGCTTTTGTAGTGTAAACGCTCATGAGGTCGAGTGTGTTCAAACAGACACAAAAGACCGTCTACTCTCCGTCTACTGAACTAATGAGTAACATTATGGGAAGAGCTCTAGCCAGACGGGATTTAAACTTTCTCGGCTGAAGACCCAAGTTTGGTTTCAAGATGAAAAATGTACCAAGCTCAATGTTCTCTCACCATTCCTGATTTCTAACACACACTCACAGTGTTCGGCTGGTCTTGTGTCTGTCAGAGCAGAAATGAAACTTAATGATCTCTGTGTGTTTTTCCGTCGTCTCCGGTCGCAATTATGTAAGTTGCTTGAGCTTATTTCGTCCATTAGATCAAAAGATCTGAAAAAGTCCATACATTTACCTGCCCATAGACCCTCCCCTCGAAGAAATCAGGACAGAAGTGTTTGAAAGTGGACAAAAGAGACAAACACCAGGTGTGAACGGGAATGTCTTCCTCGTCTACTCTGATCTACCAAAACTGATTAAAGGAGAACTCTGGTCAATTTTAACATTGAGCTAATTTTTTTGTACATTTGGAGTGCTGTCAGTACAGAGAACAACGACAAAAATCCGTGTTGCCTACACCGTGTTATCCTCTTTTTAAAATTTGCACCCTGTTGACTTCAATGGGGCAAGTTTTAAACCTGCTTTTAGCCTCTTAACTTCCTTGATGTGTCATTACAAGTGCACAGCCAATGTGAGTGATTCCTTCAGAGTGAACACGGTGAATCTGACTGCAGTGAAAGATATGAATAAAAATGAAGTTAATTCGGCCAGCGCTCATACCTGTATTCTCTTCCTGCTTTCGGTCGAAGTCCACAGTAGTCGATTGTCGAGTTCACGCGTGTGATCATAGGTAACTAAGCAACAGTGGAGAACTCGACAATCGACTACTGTGGACTTCGACCGAATTAACTGGCGCTGGCCGAATTAACTTCATTTTTATTCATATCTTTCACATCTACTGCAGTCAGATTCACCGTGTTCACTCTGAAGGAATCACTCACATTGGCTGTGCACTTGTAATGACACATCAAGGATGTTAAGAGGCTAAAAGCAGATTTAAAACTTGCCCCATTGAAGTCAACAGGGTGCAAATTTTAAAAAGAGGATAACACGGTGTAGGCAACATCGATTTTTGTCGTTGTTCTCTGTACTGACAGCACTCCAAATTTACAAAAAAATTAGCTCAATGTTAAAATTGACCGGAGTTCTCCTTTAATACCAGGTGTAAACAGGGCCTAAGGCATGAAAATATTAAGATATAATAAACATTAACATTTTGATTTTCTGTAAAGCTGCTTTGGAACAATGTGCATTGTGAAAAACGTTATACAAATTGACTTGACATCTGAAGACATGCTTTGATGTACTATTCCTACACACAGACCCAGGCAGAAATTCAGATAGGCAGGAAGCAAGATATTCCATCTTTCCAATTCCATAACCCATAATCAAATCGTACATGTCCATGCAACATCTGCTTCAAATGAGTTTTAGGACCCATTGAACAACACACCCGTATATCCGATAGCTTGTTCTTGAGACCTTAATTCCCACCGCATTCACAGCAGTCACTGAATTCAAGTCCAGTGAGGGACCTGGTCTTCAGATTATGTGCTGGTTAAAGCAGCACACAGAACAGAAGAGGCATTGTGAGGAACGTTCACGCTAGGAAAGATGGGTCAGCAAAAACACCACACAAGATGGAGGAACTGTTTTTCTTAAGCGGAGGCCTCATGAGGCCCTCAGAACACAACAAAGGCTCAGGTGACATTAAGCGATCCAGATGTGTAAACCAGAGAATGAATCACCATTGACAAGAGGAGATGACTTTGATAAGATGTTCTGGTGTATGTGTGTCAAACACAGCATGATTCCACCATGTTTGTTTTCCTCTGC
This sequence comes from Abramis brama, assembly GCF_963993115.1. Classification (NCBI taxonomy): domain Eukaryota; kingdom Metazoa; phylum Chordata; class Actinopteri; order Cypriniformes; family Leuciscidae; genus Abramis; species Abramis brama. Next base: position 5,616,356 of record NC_139967.1, on the reverse strand, counting down.
CATTTCAGAGATCGGCTGCGCACCACCACTAATGTTTTGGGCGACTCCATCGGTGCTGGCATAGTGGAGCACCTGTCCCGTCACGAGCTGCGCTCTGCCGATGCCGAGATCGGGAACTCCGTCGTGGAGGAGAACGAGACCAAGAAATCATATCAGCTCATCTCTCAGGAGAGCGAGTCTGAGAATGCCAAGATCCCTGACAGCGAGACCAAAATGTAACCGCTTGTTTCCTGAGGAGTTTTATCCACGGAAAACCGGAGTTTTTGTACAAACACTAGAAACTTAGTCAGACTCTAGTCTGATATTCATCTCAAGTCTTTTTATATGCTTGTCAGAGACATCCAAATGTGCTGAGGACCACTGAACTAGCAGAGATGGACATGTGTGGTCCACAACGGTCCTCTTTGAACTGTTTTATTGTAGAGTAAACTGATTAGATTGGTAAAAATCTGATTTCATCAGATATATTTTTACTAGTTTTCTAGATGCAGGTTTGTAAATTCAAGAGAAACTTTATGTAATTATGGAAGCAAGTTTTTGCTTCTACTTGGGCTGGAAAAAATAAAAGCAATGAATTACATCCATTCAGTTTGCAACTGTGCGAGTAATGCTAAAAAAGAAAGTGAAACATTTTTAAACTGGTTATGAAACACACCGAATGTTTTGGCAGCTTAAGTTGGAAAGTGAGGCAGTGAGTCCAGAAGCAACAGTAAAGTACAATGTTTTTATGTTACACGATTTCAGCGATCTTCATCTGTGGAGTCACTCAGACCGTGCATGGATTGTTTTTTGGAAAAACTTTACATTCAACTGATGTAATCATCTTATTTCAAGGCTTTTATAGATTACTCTCAGTCTGTACAAAATAAAGAAATCTATGAATAAAGAAAAGAGCATTTTGGCCTTAACTGCTCTCATTGCATGTGTTCTTCTCAGGACGGGCCATTAACAGGTCAATGATTCTTTTGTCTCTTGTATTTTTTGTTACACATATTTTGCAATGACAGGAAAGTTGTTCAGAATTACATGTATTACCAGCTGACAATGGCTCATCCTTGACATCTCTCAATCCCTCACTATTATACTATACTTGTACTTATCAAGTACATGGTGTCACTGTGTTAGAAAGAATGTGTGATATGATCTATGTGCATATCAAGACCTTGTTGACACAATTTGATCATGTCCTTCTTGACCTGCTCCAGAAGTTTATTATTATAATAATAATTTTTTTAACATGTGGTGAGTATATTTTTACATGTTTTACTGAGAACATATTATCACTCTTAAAAATAAAGGTTCATTATTGGCATTGATGGTTCCATGAAGAACCTTTCCATTCCACAAAATGTTCTTTATAGTGGAAAAAAGTTTCTTTAGATTGTTAAAATGAACTTTTCACAGAGAGATTCTTTAGGGAGCCAAAAATAGTCTAGTGACACAAAATCTTAGTGTTTTATCAAAAGATTGAACAAACAGTGGCCCCAAAATGTATTTGGACACTTTTGCCTCACTAAACAATGTATGAATGTCACTGCATATATGACAAAATATCAAGACAAAAAAGGTTTATTCATATAAACATTTTGTATAAGAGGTAAGGTAAACATAGTAAGGAAAGAGGGGAAAAACATTCATATGTATGCATTTTGCACATGCTTTTATCCAAAGCAAAATAGAATAAAGCATTTTGTTTTTCCCCCCAGTTTATGCATTATGCATTCCCTGGGAATCGAACCCATGACATTGGCATTGCTAGAGCTGCAGGAATACCTAACAAGAAAATGACAGAAAAAGAAACAAAAAAGAAACAAATTCCAAAATGGTTAAAAGGGAAAGACAAAGTAAGCTTAAAATAATATAAACTGAATTGAATGAATGCGATCAGAAGAACAGTGTTTTCTTGAAAAAATGCACAGGTGAACAGGTTTTCATTCTGGACTTACCGTTGGGATACACACGACATTTAATGGTTAATGGAAGCCATTATATTATAGCTAAACATATTTCCTATACCTACACAGAATTATTTCACTTCAAACGAGCAATAAATCCAAAGAATGTAGTTAATAAACTACAGGTGTGCCCGCTGGCTTTAATCGTTATACTAAGTCGCCATCCAGTGGTGAAAAGTGAAACTACAGAAAGGCTCAAAGGTCAATAATAAACCCCAAAAGTGTATAATACTGAAGACTGCTAACGGTTCACCAAGTTAATCCATCATCTGTTGAAATATATATTGTAGTTTCTTTTTTACTTGTCAAACATCCTTTACAAATTTAGACAGTAGTTGGGTTTTCATAGATAAAGAAACAGTACCTAAATAATAATAATAAAAAAATCTCAATATACAAGTACAATAATAGCTTATTTGCTTAAGCACTCTCACTTTCTATTAGTTTCTTAAAAGAAGTGCCATCAAGATCATAAAACACTTTCCAGATGGACCAAAATATGTGAAGTTTGATTTGCATAAACTAGGTAATCTTTTCTAAGGCAATGCATGAGGTCATCCCATTTATTCATTGAGACATTCCAGGACTTTCTCCTGGATATATATATATATATACATAAAATAGAAGAAGAGGGATAGATAGATAAGAGAGATAAGAAATAATATTAATATACTTCACATTTATATGTAGCCTATATTTAATGTGTGTGTGTGTGTGTGTGTGTGTACGTGTATATATATAAAATGATCATTCTAGAAGAAAATTTCAGATGGCACTTAGAGGCTTTTGCGTCTGAACTCTTCATATATATATATATATATAAATATACACACACACATAAAATATCCATATAATTGTAATGTTTATTAATATATATATATATATATATATATATATATATATATATATATATATATATATATTTATTTTTTTATTTTATTTTTTTGTATGATATATATATAGTATGCTGTGAATTAATTATAAAGTGTCTTGTAAATAACACTATTAATATGCCCTGATGTGGATGTAAAATAATAATTAAAAATAAAATCTTAAATTATTTGTGCTCGGAGTTGTCTGCGTTTTAGCGCCTAATTGAAACCGTCAACGGCACATCTTGTGTCTGCGGGAAAACAATCACGTTATGAGAGTATTTGTATTTCCGGTCATTCCCTCTGACTGACGACAAAGCATCAGTTGTGGGGCTTTTTGTTGTCAAACAAAGACGTAAGAAAATGTGTTTTACGAACATTTACGCGATTAGTTAATAAGGAGCTGAATTAAACTGTGCTCCGTGATGAAATGTTTTTAAAGTGTGATCAGAGACAGCCTGACCTCCCCCACCCCAGATAAAGATAGAGTTGACTTGTTGTTAGCAAGCTCGGCTAAACAAACCCGCTAGCCCGCGCTGATCTTTTTATAGCAGAGAGGGGGAGCCAGAGACTTACAACAGACCGACAACCAAGCTCTCATCCCAACAACAGTCCCCTTATTTTTTTCTTCTTTGAAGTTACCCCAAGCTAAGGTAAATATGAAACCCTCTCAGAATTTCTGCTAAGTCCGTATTCGCGTTCCCTAACCACATTTAGACACATTTCCATTTGGGTTTTTTTCGACGGAACGGCTCTGTCGTTCTCCTCCGGCGCGCCCCCGTGGCGGGAAGCGCGTGACCCGGCGTCGCGCTCGTGCGTAGAGTCCGAGGCTTCTGGGGAGCTCGCGGAGGCCTCGCGACACACAAACACGGGCGAGTGTTTTTGTGTGGAAACTCAAACGGATCATATACAAATATCCCACGCGCGTTTTGATGAACGAAAGCGTTTCGTCGCGCGACGTACAGCGTTAGGAAAGAATGGAGGAAAGCAAAAAGTATTTTTATTGTTCGCGAAGGGAGACAGAAAGATGTGCGTAGCCGAACTAGCTTTCGCGAGTGTTTAGCTTAGCAAAGGCTATCGTTTGTTAAGACTAAATGACTACACTTTTGACAGAAAATTGTATATAAAATAACTGAATTTGTTATTTAAATAAGTAAGTACACAATCGGCTCGGGTTTATGTAAAAAAATCCACCTATCAGAACAGAGCAATGCTAACTAACGTTAGCGAGCATCTGCAAGGAATCTATTAAGTCGCGAGCTAACGCTTTGCTAATAGTCAAAATCATCTCTAATCATCTCTCATTTACCCACGAACGGCTTGAATGCTTGTTATGGTAAATATTTACAATCTCTGGTGTTCATAACTTCGCTATGTTCGTCATGTTTTGAGTCATTACGGCTGAATAAACGTCAGTGAAATGCTTTGAGGATGAATGGTTCCTCTCTCTCCAACAATCGACTTGTCAACACTGTGTTTTTGGTCATTTTGTGTCTCCCTGTTTGTACAGATGTGATGCTTCACTCCATTGCAATTGCAGCCACATCCTATAATAGCATCTCGCATCAACGATTGAGAGAATAATATATAAATTAGGCACATAATTGCATTCAGAACTTAAGCAAGCTGAAAGTCGTTTTCCACTTGTTTTCGGTGAGAAATATAAAAATGCAATTGCTTTAGATGTTGAAATCGTTTCTGATTGTGCAGTTTTATTTTCTAGCGTCAAGAGGTTTGATTATGAAATTATGCATTATGTGCTTATCGCTGGCGAGTTGTCATGAAACCTGCATGGAAGCGATCGGAATGGATTCATGAATATAAATAAGTGAAGTATTGGCATTTAAAGGGACAGTGCAACAGAAATGCCCTTTTGCATTTGTAGTCTGCCCGTCAGAGATCAGCTCTGGATTGTTTACCTTCCCAATACAGTTTCACATGCAAATGATTCATGAATATTAATGCACTCTAAATAGCCCGGATGCGGAAATGCATTCTTGGGATACTGTCTGTAGCATCTCCTTTTGAAAACATGGATGAGGATTTTATGATTGTTAAATGTATTTAAACACACACACATCTTGTTGTCTTCTGAGCAGTGATGTGGTATATTGTTTTGCTTAAGTGCAAGATGTGTTTTTGTTAAATTATGTGAGGTCCGCTTCTTAGCATCTCCTCTTTTGTGCTTACTATGTGCTGTCAATCTCCCAGCTGTCATTGGTCCCCTAGGGAGACAGGGTTGGGCTTGCATATCTAATTGAGGGGTGTGTCCTTGGTCATCCTCTGTCAGTCCAGAGTGGGTGTGTCCGTCAGGCTGTCTGCACTGTTTGTAGATGTTATCTCTGTTGTAGATGCTCCTCTACATGGCCGTTAGTGTACAAAGAAATCAATGCACCCGTTACAGACAGTAAGTCTGAGTGGACTGATTCTGCCAGGAAGCATAGTGTCTGTTTTGAAATGAGTGTATCATTTGTGCTGCTTTATTCAAGTCAGTGAGACTCAAACCCTCTTTCTTTTTGTAGGACTGAGTGAGATGTGAGGGATGGTCAGCGTATAAATATCTCTGTGGAACTCTGTGTGCATAAGACTTCTGTGCCCAGCCGTCAGTATGAATGGGGACATGCCACATGTGCCCATCACAACCCTTGCTGGGATCGCTGGTCTCACTGACTGTAAGTACATGCATCACACTACTCATACTTCACTGGCCAATGAAGCGCAACGGTAACCACCCATATTTACATCGGATTTGACTCTAGAATTTTACATTTTCTAAAAATGTAAATGTAACATGAATTTTACAAAAATTCTACAATGTGTAGAAGCCATGAGCCAAGCTGCAAGACGAACATCACAACATTGCAATATTTTGCTTTAAAACACAAATATCTGTGGACTTAAATAATTGTATGCGTGAGTGAACAATTCATCCCATGAGGCATTGCAAATGAGGTAATTGGGAAATAAAAATGGGCAAATATAAAACTATTGAATTATTTTTTTTAGACTTACCAGTGACTACACATTTAACGTTTGCTGCTCATAATTAACTGGTTAGCCGTTAACCGACAAATCATTTTTACTGATTAATACTGTTGGTTAAATGGTTTAAAAACATTTGCTGTATGGCTAAAAAATACGCTACACATATAAAATTAAGCTTTTGGAGAAATACCCCCCTGATAACTTGTGTATAAGTCACATTTTATTATTACATTAATGTAATAAATAAAATGGAACGTTTAAATAAACGTCTAAATAAAACAGAACGTTTACAAACATTATAAACTCTATAAACATAAGCTATAGGCTATTTTTTTGATTTCCCCTCACTCCACAATAAGTGTTCGCAAATGTTCGCATTTTGCAACCTTTTTTCCTGCCGGTGCGACAACATTTTGTTAGAGGTCACACTGGTGCCGCCACCATGTTGCCCAACTGATAAAAGAGCTGCCTTTATGTTGCATATGAGAAACATCAAACGGCATATAAAATGAAAATGTAACGAAACAATTGATAGCTCGGAGCAATACTAGTCATGGCAGCTCCAGCTCAGTACAGGTACTACTCGCTGGCCGATTGCTGGGAGATGCAGTGTAGCAACGCTAACTGTAACCATGGTATTGTGGCAGAAATTGTCGAATGTTTTTACATAATGGGGTTCGTACCCCCCACCCCCCCACCCCCAAGGGTTCGTACAACCTTTTAAGAGTGAAATTCAAGCACTTATCAAGGGCTTTCAAGTGCTTCTCACTTTTACCAGCACTTAAAAGCTCTAAATATTATCCAATTTTAATGTTATTTTTAATTTGATAATTGGGAAAAGTTTAAAGATGTAGAAAAACTAAAACTTTATGGCAAACAAACACTTTTATTTGGAAAAAGACATGAAATCACCACTATAATAAGTAGATTGCGGCAGAGGAGGAGTTATTGACAGTTATGAGTTATTGAGCTATTTCCACTAATATATGGAAAAAAGTCTCTTGAAAAACTTGTCTTGTGTAATTCTGTCACAATTTGAAGAAAAGTAAAGAACGCTCCTTTTATAATCATTGAAGCTGTCTGTCAGTTCAGTATGATACTATAAAAGAGCAATGGTACATTTAATCAGAGTAGAATATTTAAATGTTCCCTATGAAAATGAGTTTTTTGCATAATACTGTTGTTAATAACAAGGTCATTTTATCTGCATCTCAGTTCAAGCTCGATGCTGTACTGTCAAATTTCCAATAAACAAACATGTAATATTATTAGTAACTGTACTTAAATGGCTACCTACCAAATAAATCAATAATTTGACTCAAAATATTGATTTAAAAAGGAGATTTTTTATTTATTTAAAAACGATTGTATTGCTTCCGCTAAAGAAAATAGTCCGTTCCGTCTCTACGGTTAGAATCCTGCGTCCATAGCAACGCTCTGTTTTTCATGGCAACGGTGTGATATTATCAAGAAATAACAGACCACATTCTACATTAGAATTCAACCAAGCCATGTAATAATGCAAAATAATAGTAATTTTATGATTAAATTAACTTTATGATTAAAGTTAAGTGCTACCAAATCAGGTGCTGGTGCCACCATCTATAGAGCTTAGTGGCACTGGTGCTACTGCTCTCAAATGTTAGTATGGAGCCCTGCTTTTAAATTGAACTTTATTCAGAACAGAACAAGAATGAAAAATGAAAGTAGCTATGTAAACGTCAAGCCAAAAAAATAGAGAAAGAGAAACCAGTGTTGGGCTCACGTAGCCTACCTCTCTCATTCGGCACAAATCCAAATGTTTCTATGTTTGCAATGTATTTGGATGCTGAACTATTATTTATGTAAACTAGGCTTTGTACTTTACTTGCGTTTCAATATCCGCATAAAACATCATCCTTCACGTGTGCAGAAATGTTCTGGGTATAACACCACAGTGAGGCGGTGGTCACGCTCAACAGCACAGATTGTACTATGGACTATTTAAGTTGAGCAGTGTAACTTTTATATGTTTGGTTTTACTGTTTTTTTATTCTGATAATGAACAGGCTGCAATGTCAAGTTTGCAAGAGCTGATATGTTGTGTGTGCGTGAGGCGTCTGCGCGATCACTTGAAATTTTTCGACATAAAAGCGGAAAAACCTGTTTAGACTTTCATTTGTGTACACTCACAATAAAAAAAAAAACATTGTGCTTTTGTAAAATAAAGAAAACAAACAGGATGCGATTTCTGCCGTCTCGGTTTCCTTGTTTGTGGAGCGCGTCACAAAAGTAAACCGAAACTCACCATATAGGCTAATACTTGTCGCACAAGTTTTTCTTTCGTTTTGTTAATCTGTTATTTACTTAAGTGAAATATATTATGCGTATTTAGTACTTCATCCTTATAGATGATTTTATTAGTTTTTCTCCGTTCGCAAAAGCGCTGCTGGTGTGCGTGTTTTGTTCATGCTGCTATTTGCGCATGTAAAACTAAACCCTTGGAAAACAAATTTTGTTATTTTTATTGGGTCACAGACACTTATCCATTCTAATTTAACACAAACTTCTTGGTTAATGAGCGCTTAACGCATTTCGGTTGTCGGTTAGGGGAAAAAAAGAAGAAGTGATCATCCCTCATACAACTCCAAATCCAAAAAAGTTAGGACATTTTGAAAAATGCAATAAAATTGAGAATCTGTGATTCTTAATTCTCTTTCAAATGAATTTCACTGACAAAAGTACAAAGAAATTTTTTTTTTTTTCACTGAACAACTTATTTGTATTTTGCAAATTTTGATTATGACGGCTGCAACACTACTAAAAAGTTGGGACAGAAGCATGTTTACCACAGTGACGCATGACCTTTCCTTTCAATTAGACTTTTTTTATAGTTGGATACTAACTGTTGCTGTTTTGCAAGTGGATTTTTTGCCCAATCTCGCCTGATACAAGACAGCTGCTCAACAGTCCGTGGTTGTTGTTGTTTGATTCTTCTTTTCATTATGGGCCATACATTTTCAGTAGGAGACAGATCTGGACTGCATGCAGACCAGTCAAGCACATCCACTCTATGGTACAGTGTCTACAAAACCACTCTGTTGTAGTAGCACATGCTGAATGAGGCCTGGCATTGTCTTCCTTCCCAGTAATGTCATCTTGATGCCTCTATACAATCCCAATATATGCCTCCACGTCAGAGGTACCTTCACGCACATGCAAGTCACCCATGCCGTTTTCACTGATGCATCCCCATACCATTACAGATGTTTGCTTTTGTACTATACCTGTCACCGATGAAAGTCTGGATGGTCCCTTTCGTCTTTGGGACTGAGAACTCAGTGTAAATTTCTCCCCAAAACAAGCTGAAACGTGGACTCATCTGACTGCAGCACACATTTCCAACTGTCTTTTAGACCATCTGAGATGAGCTCGAGCCCAAAGAACTCAGTGGCATCTCTGCATTGAACAGATGTATAGCTTTCTCCTTGCGTAACAGAGATTCTGCACAGTTAGCAGTGTTGTGTGACTGTGAAGTGGCAACGGTTTTCCAAAGCACTCCCAAGCACATGTGGCTGTATTTAAAGGGGTGGTATAATGCCCTTTTCACAAGATGTAAAATACATCTATGATGTCCCCAGAGTGTGTGTGTAAAGTTTTAGCTCAAAATACCCCACAAATATTTTTATATAGCATAAAGTTGTCACTTTTTGAGGGTTAGCAAAAACGCACCGTTTTGTGTCTGGCCCTTTAAATGCAAATGAGCTGCTGCTCCCAGCACAGAGGGCGGGGTTTCAAGTGTGTTCCTGTGTGTTAGCAGCTCCGATTACCTCACGCAGACACACACTAAAATGACAGAAACTGTTCTGCCTTTTATGTTTAAACGGAGTAGGGATGGGACGATTACCGGTTTCACTATAAACCACGATAAAATGTACTGACGGTTAGTAATATCGTTTAAAATTTAATTATCATTAAAACCGTGTTTGATTATCGCGATTTTAGATCCTGTTCAGCCAGCAACAGTCTGACGCAGGCGCAGCGCGCAATGTTGTTTTTTTTTTTTTATTCAAGAAGGAATTGTGGAAGGCAGTGACCGTGCTCGGGAGATTTTTCAGAACCAATTCTGAGGTGTGGTCATATTTTGGCTTTAACAAAAGTCCTCAGGGAAACTTAGGCTAATCGAGGATGGTCACCCTGTCAGCAGAACATGCACAAGAAAGGTCGCTGCAATAGGGGGGAACTTCAGATCTGCCGAGTCGTCTTGTGTGACCATTAACTGTTGTATAGCGAACGCAAGGCAAGTTAACTTTGACCTCAATACCAAAACTACGTCTGGGAAATAATTGGGCATAAAATGTTGTTTTAAGTTTAACTATTTTATATCAATCACTTGAAATAAACGTGAAGCTTACGCAAAGAAAAGTTCGCAGCAGCTTTGAGCCAAAGACGAACGAACAATTCTAACAAGACTTAAGAGTGACATTTAAGGGATAATAATATATATTCATTATACACTTATTACACCGATTTTTTTTTTTACCACATAATTATGGGGACATTGAATTGAGATTAATGTTTTAAATCTTACCTGTTTATAAATAAGCGTACAAAACAATCGTTCAGACAAGATGATCACAACAATATTATCAAACTCTGTAAACAATAAATCAACTCTGATATAATTTTCAATACAATTAAAAACGGAGACGGCAAGTTGTATTTGAATGAAACGAGAGAGCGCGTCCGTTGTGATACATGGTGTAACGTCTGTCAGTTTGAAGTCTGCCAAGATGAAGAATACAAGACAGTGCAAATGAACTGGTAACGTTAGTTCCACGAGACTTTTATAGATGTTTTCTCTCAGTTAAGCACACTCTTCACATACATGTCGAAGAGCGAATGTTAAAAGGGAAAAGAAAACACTCTAAAACACGCTGCAAATCAAAGTGGAAGTAAACACATTATAATAAAACAACGGCCAGCAGTAGAGCGGTCATCTTCCTCTTTGCGCGAGCAATCTCACTCTCACTGTGCGTGCGCGCTCACATAAAAACAGCATACATACAATAACGTACGCCATAGAAGAAGTTATCTTAAAGGCACATCAACATTCATGTCATGAACACTACTTAACACTAGGTGGCCGTTACAATGGATGTGCGCGGTGTTATAATGCGTTGCTATTGACGACCGTCATTATAAGGAAGGAAATGCCACATAATAGAATCTTGCTCTAAAAAGTGCATAGAGCTGCTTGTTTTATTTGTTGTTTGTTGATTTTCAAATATAAAACTTGTTGAAATGTCTTCAGTGTGATCATCAACTCTTTTTGAACACTTTCATCTCGTTTTAACAACACCGTGATAATATTGATAATCGCGATAATTTTGGTCACTATAATCGTGATATAATATTTTCATACCGTCCCATCCCTAAAACGGAGTCAGACAAAGATGGAGAGACTCAAGAAGTGAAAACACGTAGAATACAACAGGACGTCTCTGAATGGTTAGTTGATGAATTTATGTTGCTGATGTGGAGTTAACTATCTTCAATTAGCATATTCTGTCATGATAATCTATAAATCGATCGTACAGGAAATGTTGTGAGATGCACACAGAGTGACTTTCTATTGCATGTAAAGAGACGGATGTGACGGCTTAAGCAGACTCACAAATGTGCTCATCTACAACAACTCTGCCTCTTCTCAACATGGACTGTGTGTTCAGGGGGCGGGGTTTATGTAAATTTTAGGGTTGGTGATGTCACTAACCCGTGAGGAATGTTGTTTAGTCCCTACCAGCTGTTTGTTGTAGTCCTCCCTTTGCTTTGTACTTTGAGCGTTGTAACTTTGCAGATGTTGTTTATGCTCAAACAGCAACATTACACACTAACTAAAGTTAGAAAAGTGAAATCATACTCAACCACCCTTTTAACACAGTAGCATGATGGTTTCTCATGCAGGGCCATCTGAGGGCTCAAAGGTCATGCACATTCAACAGAGTTTTCCTGCCTTGCCGTACATGTACTGAGATTTCTCTGGATTCCCTGAATCTTTTCAAAATATTATGTAGGTGAAAGGTGAAAGACCTATTTATTTATTTTTTGCAATCTAGCATTGAGAAATGTGATTTTTGAAAAACTGAGCTGCTCCTTTTACACTCAATCACAATACCCTCACCTATTACCAATTTAATTGTGGACTGTTTCAAAAGCGCTTAACTTGGATACTCTATAAGCTTTTCACTTTTATTTAGCCTCTGTTCCAAATATTTTGGAGTGTGTAGCAGCCATCAAAATTTTGGTTAGTGAAAAAATTGTATATCTTTTCTTTGTACTTTTGTCAGTTAAATAAAGTTGAAAGAGAATGAACAAATCACAGATTCTTGATTTTATTGCATTTTTCAAGATGTTCAGTATATATAAAATGTAGTCAAGTGAATTAAGTTAAACACTTAAAAAAAAAAAGTTCATCACTTGTGGATTCTGTGGAAGTATTTACTATTGCTTGAGTTTATGATTGGTCTATCTTGTACAGTTTGTACATTATCGTTAAATCAATTTCTGTGGAGAGAATGAAAGGAATTTTTACTTCCAATATTGTACTCTTGCGTTCCATTTCTAGATTATGAAGAGAATGTGCATGCAAGTTTATTGGAGGTCATAAGGATGGTTTCCTATAAAAAAAAAAATACAGTTAAAATGTTCTCATTGGGTATGATAAAGCAATCTAGTTGTTTACAGTTGCCAAACATTACTGTTGTATTGGACTGGTGTGTGGTCAGGTGTTTGTGTATCTTCTGTTTAAAACGGGGTTTTTACAATTTATAATTAAGCAATGAGAGACTCTAATGCTTTGTTTTTATAAAGCTGTTACATCAACAAAAAATAAAATAAATTCCACTACCAATTTAAAAGGGTGAGATGATAAAAAAAATAATACTTTTTTAGAAGAAATCTCTTATAATCACCGAAACTGCATTTAATTAATCAAATTACAGAAAAACAGTAATATTGTGAAAGTTATTACAATTTAAAATAACCATTTTATTTAAAATATAATTTACTCCTGTGATGCAAAGCTGACTTTTCAGCATCATTTCTCCAGTCTTCAGTGTTACATGATCCTTCAGAAAGTATGTTGATTTGCTGCTCAAGAAACATTTCTTATTATCAATATTGAAAACATATGTACTGCTTTAATATTTTTGTTTAAACCATGATACATTTTTTTGCATGATTCTTTGATGAATAGAAAGTTCAAAAGAACAGCATTTGAAATAAAAAAATAGTTTGTAACATTATTAAACTAAATTTAAATGTTCATTTAATTATTATTTTGACCAAATACAATATCATTCTTCCACTATAAGATACAATTACTGATATATAAACAATAACATTATTCTTTGGTTGCCATGTAATGATATCCAAAGTAACAGGTGTTTTGCACATGGTTACTGCATTGTGTTATTTATGCTTGTATACTTGTTATAACATTTTGCTTATACTTTCCACACCTTTTTAAAGGCTCATTTATATTCTATTTGTTGTATTTTAATTTGATGTGTTATATTAATTTTGTGTAATTAAACGTTTCTTTGATCCTGTTTAATATAGATTCATTTATTTCTTCTGGTTTCAGTTAAATACAGTGGGGAGAAATAATATTTTTTAATTATTGTTATTATTATTTCACTCTAATGCTAAAACTATGCAAGACAATTACTTTATAAATAAAAAAATAACAATTTTAACATAAATCATTATTATTTGTCACCCTTTACGTCTGTCTATGGGTTTTGCAAATATTTAACCAATGAGAAGTATTAAAAAGAGCTTGTGACCAAATCTTTTAACTCCATTGCCTCCTCAAACTCTGTTAAACCTCATAACTCTGCCCCATTTCTATTGTGAATGAAGTGCCACAAGCAGTTTGGAGCGTCGCTGCTGTTAATAAGTCCAGCGTTTTCTTAAGATTCTTTAAGTATTAAGAAATACTTGATATATAAAGGATAATCTTTTATGTATTTGAGGAGTGGAGAAGAGCGTCTTGCATTTGTCATTGAGTCACAGCCAAATGTGCGTAGCGCTTCATTATAATGTGAGATTTTGGCCAAATGACAGAGAAAAACAGAAAATAAACGAGCGCCCACATAGCTACAATAATCTTCATAACCTTTAAGCTGATGAAAACGTGATGTGATGAACTGACTGCCTCAGATGCAGCCGTTCTAATGACGAAAAACACGACATTCACTGGACAAAAACTTCATTTGAGCTTGATTTTGGTAATAACATGTGCAAGTATATGATCACATATAAAGCCACAATATCAAATTTGACATCAGTGTTTAATTGTTTTTCCCCATTTCCCCAGTGGTTTTGGTCATTCTGTGTGAAGGGTGTGGGGGGCCCAAAATGCTTTTGCATATTTCACAATATGAGGTAAATCTGCAAAAGGGGTGTTTTACATTGGGTCCAACAGAATATCTCTGACTGCACTTTAGGTGCCTGTTAGATTTCTACCCAGCGAGCTCTTGTAATAAAGAAAACATGGCCTTATTGCACTCTGTTTGTGTGTACAGTGTTGAACCAGCTGCCCCTGCCCTCCCCTTTACCGGGCACCACCACTAAGAGTCTGCTGTACAGCGGGCGTGTAGCTGAGGAAGTGGGGCGTCTGATGGGCTGCAGAGATGAAACTCTGGTTTCTCAGCTTGCCAGTGGCCTCAGCCAGGTCTCCTCGGAGCACATGTGAGTTTCTGCTTACATTTACCCTGTACATAAACCACACACCTGCATGCTTCCACTGTCTCTTTCTGTCTAAAGGCCTGGGTATGCTTAATTTTCTGCGTTCCGCTCCATATCACACACGGTCATGTCTGCACAGTTTTCAAAGTATACCCAGCAGCGGATGAGTGCGGATGTTCGACACAGATGTTAGAGGGCAGCACTGAGTTGTGTCATGTACAGGATATTCGCTTGAAAGGATAGAAGAAGAAAAGTAGTGGATCCGCCATTGCATGCAAAGTTTAGAACAAGAACCAAAACAGAAACAATGGAGAAGGATAGGCTGCTTTGTTTACTGTTTTGCATCTCTCTTTATGCACTCGGACTTGTACAGTACATCATAACTCTGTGTATTGCTACCTAGTGGACTCAACATTCACCGTCTGTGTGGTCTGCAGACCCTCCCGATGAAGAAAATTATGTCACATGGACAGTGCGCGGCTCGTCACAAAACGCGGACAGCCGAAGTATACTTTGGGATTAACTCTCTGCACTTGCAGGTCTATCAGTACATGGGCCCTATGAAATCCTATTTATTTCCCCCCTAAATTTTTCTCAGTTTAAATTTTTCTGGATTCTATTTGATGGTTTAATTAAATTTAATTAGTAATCAAAAAGGATGTCTAATCAGTTGAATTTATAAAACTTTAATAATTAATATAATAACAATTAAATAAATGAATATTTCTGGATTCTGTTCTTAAATTAATCAGAAAAGGTGGTAATCAAATGAATGCATTAAACTAATAGTTTAATTAATCTTTTAAAATGTAATCAAATAAAATTCTAGAAAGTGCTGCACAACAGGTTTACGGTTTACTTTAAAAGTAATGCTTTACAATATTGCATTACTCCCTTAAAAAAATAACTAATTGCATTACTTAGTTACTTTTTATAGAAAGTAATGCATTACGTTACATCACCTGGGTTGGGCTTGCTTGTTTGTTTTTTAATAACAAAATAAAGTTCTATTTTTGGCAAATGTAAATGCCCTTTCACACCAAAAGTGAAATGAATAAGCCTCAAGTCAAGTGGAAGTGCAAATTCACGTCTGTATGTTTAATAAAGTTAGATTAAATACATAAAGTATATTATCATATTTTATTATTGCAGGTTTGTGTAATATTATGAGTTTGATTTCAGTTTTCTTTTTCTTTTTGAAGAATACTGAATTTGTTTTAGTGCAAGCGAGATGAGTAAATGCATTCTCACATTTAGTCTAGAGCTACAATAACCATCATATTTACCCAGCACAGTTTCTTTGCACTTACTCCTGATTTAGAAAAGCTGTCAGTCCAATGCATTACCTAACAAGTTAGTTGAAAAAAGCCAAATTACCCCCAACACTGGCCCTATGTACTCTGTCAGTGGTTTGTGAGTGTGTCAAACCTGATGTGATTTCCACAGAGAGCTGAAGGACAACCTGGGCAGTGATGATTTGGAGGGAGATGTTCCAGTTCTGCTGCAGCTTTTGCTGTCCAGAAACCCCACCATCTTCAGGAATAAGACTGCACCCAGCACTCCCCAGTATCCAGCCCAGGCGGGTAAGAGTCATTTTAAGCACACAGGGAGACCGATATTACTACAAGGTTATCAGATTGCACTTGCAATCAGTTCAACCTGAAGAAATAACAGTTTTATGTTCAATACTGTACTTTTTGCTTTTGTAACAATGCTAGCTGATTGGTTGCCAGTTTGCTGTCAGGTGCATGTGGTGGAAATTCACCTGTAAGATGAAGTCAGGTCTCTCTTACAGAGTATTTAATTAGCACAAACATACATATCGTCGCTGTCGGGCGGAAACCTCGTATGTCCAAATTTGGTCAATTTCATATTTTTCCACAAATCGATGCTATTGGTCAGTCCCCACGTGGTTCTGTTATTTTTACAAATTATTAACCAATCTAAAGTGTTGAAAATAGCTTGAGAGCAAATCTCGTAACTCCATTGGACACTTAAACTGTCTAAGAATCCTTGTAACTCCACCTCTTCTTCACTCCGCGGCAGGAGTTTACGCGGCATAATCCGGCATTTTGTCTCCTCAGGATTGAAAGTCGCAACGATAAGAAATCCTTGTCGAGTAACACGTAAAGCAAGCCTTAACTTTGATTTTTATCTGTGTTAAACTATGAGTTATTGATATATTTTAAATGTCTACGTATATAGGCTTATTATTACTAGGCTTATTATACGTGTGCATTGTTTTAAAATGTATCTAATATAGTACTTGAATTGAAATAAATGTTTTGGATACCAGCATTAAATTATTGTTTTTATTATTATTTTACTGACTCGAAGTTGGCACTGTGCATGTAAAATACCCCAAGTAGCAGGTTTTATTTATGGGAGAAAAAGGGTCTGTCTAACGTTTCTGGCGCCAGTAGCAGCTAAGCCTATTATTGCATAACTCTGTCTGTTTTTTTAGACAATAACGAGTGAAAATAGTTAGGTTAGGTTAGATACATTTGAGTAAGCTTGTTTTGTTAAAAATCGATTTCTGTAATGCTTTGGTGCAGAAGGAAGCCCGTGAGACACGGTAAGTTTGCGTGCAGATTAGGCAAATTTCCGCCTATTAGACAGCCTACTACCTCATCGTTTTTTGTTCTGCTTCACGTATAGCTCTTAAACCTTTAAAATAGAGTTTAGGAAGATGTATGTAACCACAGTCGTTAGCTTTGGTTAACTATTGAAGCCTTTTCTCTTGTCAAAAGGCTCAACGCGACCGCCGACTTTGTTTGCATGCAGATTAATTTCCGCCTATTTTAGACAGCCTAGTATTTTGGTATTGCGCACTCATATCTCTTAAACGTTTAAAATAGAGTTTAGGAAGATGTATGTAACCACAATCATTAGATTTGAATAGCTCTTAAAGCCTCATCTCTTGTCAAAAGGCTCAATGCGACCGCAGACTTTGATGAACACTGCTGGCAGCAGCGACGTCTGTGTCCATACCATTCTAATCAATGACAGCGTAACCTCGTATCTCCCCGCTCCCAAGTCATAAAGCTTGTATCTCCGATTAAACATGATTTTGGGGAAATGTTGTGTTAATGTTGGTATACAACAGTATATGATAGCAATATAAGTTATAATACCAACTTTAACGATACAATGTTTAATAACTCAAAAAATATGCAGTTTTTTTAATTTCCTGAAAAATAATGGTTTTGGAGATACGAGGATTCCGCCCGACAGCGACGATATTCATTACTCATTGAACAAAGACTGTTGCAATTGGTTGGATAAGTTAATGAATCTACTTGAGTCGTACTCTCTACATCTTAATATAAATATCATTACTCCCACCAAAGAGTGTAATGATATGTGTGTCTGCCTACAGAATGTGTCCTTCTGAATAGACAGATTATGCCTCCCTTTCCTCTCCCAAAAAGATGGTTACAATTAGGGCTACTGAAAGAGGCGTTGTGTTTTATTTGACCTTGTGATGTTCCTTTATACTAAGAAAATAAAAATTTTGAAAACCGAATGAATTATTTCTCTGTAACATAACCATTAGTTCATACACACGTGTGTTAAAACAATCAGTATATAAAATCAAGCTTTATGTTAATATAAAAAGCATATAAATAAATGTTTCCACATCCAATGTACTTGCCACTGCTCCATTCTTCACTACACATCACAAAACAATCCATGCTGATATGTGTCAGAATATGTTGTGTGCGAAAGCTATAATATGTTTGCAAACTCATCGATTTTAAAAACGTGCTGTTTTATGTTCTGTGGCTTCATTGCGATGACTTAATGGGTGCTTCTCAATATCCCTCCTCGTTTCCTCGCTCCTCCGTCCTCCATCCTATGACCCGGAAACCGATCGAGCTTAGCCATCCCGAAGGACATCTCAATTCTCTAATTGCACCATGAGGAACGAGGAGTGAGGAAGCTTCCAGAGGAGTTATGAGCGAGGATACACGGGTGTTTCCTTTGCGGAAGTGTTTTATCGACTAAACGTGATGCACATATAAATTCTCCTCCCCCTTCACATCGTTCACAATCATTTTAATTTATACTTTACCTTTGCAGTTTAAATAATCCACACATCTCACATATTTCAACAGGGTATCTTGCTTTATTATTATTTATTATGAATTTCTTAAATAACCAAACTAAAACAACATAAGGGCAGATCCTTAGTTTGAGCGCTGATGATGATGCTGTGAAGTGACGCTCGAGTGATCAAGTATTCCGATGTAAAAATAAGCTTTCCTTCGATTCCTCCGTCCTCCTTTTCTTTTCTTTTTTTTGTAATTTAGTGTTTTTATTTATTTTGAAAAAGTTTACAAAATATTTGCAATAAAGTAAAGAACTTATACGACTACTAATTTACCTATAAAGCCCTCATCCCGCCCCACCCCATTGCACTTCGGGACATTGAGCAGTATCTGAATGACAAGGGATAAAATAAAATTCATACAGAGAAAGACAAATAAAATAATGCTAATGATAACACCCATACGTAGCTGCAGATTAATTAGCCAGAAATGTCTTGACTGTAGATATCCAGTTCTCCCACATCAAAACAGTCCTAGGATTAGCGTGATTGGTCCGTGCAGATGACAGCTCCAGGTATAGTATTTCCAGTAAGGAGTGAAGCCAATGTTTAATAGAAAGGTCGCGTCCTCCTTTTCTTTCCTTGCAGCCTTCCCTCGCATCCTACAGGGGGTGGAGCTGAGACTCGAGGAAAGGAAACGAGGACACAAAAATAAGAATTGAGACGCACCCATTGACTGATTGATGTCATTCTTTCATATTTTAGCAGCAAAAAAAATAAGCTAGCCATATTTAAACTTTTAGTAAACATCTCGAGTTGTGTCGTTAGAGTTGCTTTTCTGTTTGTTGTTTCTCATCCAGACCATTTTTCACATTCTTGTTTTTCACAGGTATAAGTCAGCAGTCAATGGCACCGCCGTATAAAATCACGCATGGCGCCATGCAGGAAAGCCCATCCTCTGCCAATTACCAGCAGGCCTCTATGTCCCACAGCCCCTCTGGGTGAGCCTTGCTTTCTGATTCAATTTTCATCTGGAGGACTAACTTGTGCTTCTATTTGTGTCACGTCCAGTTGCTTTTCGTAGTACAAAACTAACCAACAACCGCTGTTGTTTACGATTATAGCCAGCATGTTATAAAATAACAATGTTACAGTGTTTAATGTGTAATTGATTTTACATTTAGCTGTTATGTTGTATTTAATTAATGTTCAACAGGTTACATTTTTGTAGAATATGCTTTAACTTGATAATTGTCATTTTCTTCAACCGTCTAATTAATATAACACCTAAAATGTGTTGCTTGTAAAAAGCAGCTGTTTAACAGCTAAAAGGGGCTGTTTCTTTTGCAGTGTAGTTGAACATAAACAACATAAGGTCATTAAACATTGCGTTAAAGCCACTGTTTTCATTTACACAGTGCACAACCAGAGGCAGAACATTTCAGCCTCCTATTTTTCATTTTTCAAAGTGTTTTAGCCAGTTGAAGGCACAGCACAAATATCGCCTCCGCTTTGTTTTGAGGCAGGAAAAACCTTGATTTAGGTATTTAATTTACCTATAATAACTATTATTAATATTATTATTATTATATTACATTTTAATTCACAATCACGATTTTTTATCAGAGTAAAATCCCAATCAGATTTTTTTTTTTACATAAAATATTATCAGCTTGGTAATCATAACATTTCATTTGGCTACTCTTTCATTTTCTTTCTTGTTATGAGGAAAAATTGTTTAAAATAAATAATTGATGTTAATAATTTAACAATTCAGTGTTGGCGATAAGGTTTAGTAGTCTCTTTGTTGACACTGTCCTCTCCTGTTCCTTATGATAGGCGTTTTGTGCCAGGGCAGTCTGGTTCTGGTGGACGGTTTCTGCCTCAGCAGGGCAGCCCAGTGCCCAGCCCATATGCCCCCCAGAGCCCTGCTACTGGTTATAGACAGTACCCACACCCTCCAGCCTACAGTCAACACCAGCACCTACAGCAAGGTCTGCAGAAACATACACACATAGGCAGCCCTATACAGCAGCTCTTCCATGCATTGAGATCTTCCTCAGTGTTCTGGCTCATTTAGACATCATTCTGTTTTTCCCCAGGTTCAGTAGCAAGTCCGATGATTCCAGGAGGCATGAGAAATGTTCAAGAGAATAAGGTAGAAGTTCTAGGGCTGTCATGGTTATGAAATTTGGTTGACGATTAATTGTCTTAGAAATAATTGTGATTATGATAATTAATAATTAATGATCAGTTTTACATTTTTAATGATTATTTGTTTTAGGGCTTTGACTTTAAGATGAATAATTCTTACTTTTTTGTGGGAATTTATTACATGTCAGAAATGACTGGGATTAACTAAATCCTTTGGTGGTCACGTGCCGTATAAGATGAGTAACTCCTCCTGATTGTGTTTTTCTCTGTAAACTGTTAGGATCAGATAAGGACGGGTTTCACGTCTCACATACTGCAGTCATCTCCACCTTACACCCCTCCATGTGATGGAGCTCAAGACATGCATCTGGGCTCCCCGGATAAGCAGCGTGGTCTGAAGCCTAATGAGGGAGAGCGGGACACTGCTGATAAGGCTGCGGTGTATGATATTGTGGGCTCACCGGGAAAAGACACACTAACTCACACTAAGCTGATCCTGAGGCAGTCACGGGCGAGGCCAGTGGAGGTGGAGCTTGGGGGAATGTACCCGGGCTCAGACCCAGAAGGAGAGCTTGTGGAGGCTCTTGCCGCAATAGAAAGGATGGAAAGTGAAGCGGCAATGGAAACGGACCGTAGCGCTAAAGAGGTGCAGGACAAAGGTATAATGCAAGTTCATTAATCATTATTAAACTAATATTTGTGCTGATATAGGAATCTTGAGAAATGGCAAGAACCAATTGTTCAGGCTGAACAAACTGTTTAGCAATACACTATTGTTCACATCTTTGAAATAAGTGCTCTCCAAGGCTGCATTTGTTTGATCAAAAATACTGTAAAAACAGTAATATTATGAAATATTATTACATTACAAATATTATTACATTATCTTTAGTTTTCTATTTGAATCAGTGCTGTCAATCGTTTAAAAGAAATGAACTAATCAGATTTTTCTGTAAGTAATCATGATTTATCGCACCTGACATTAAACTTAACATTAAATTTAATATATTTTTATATTGTAATACTTTCACATTGAATCTCCAAAATAATGTAGAAACAACATAATGTGTATATTTTAAAGTTTCTTAATGCCATCTTTTTACTAAGCACTATGAATGAAAGCAAGTATCAATAGTTATATTTCCACCACCCTGTTTTATGCGCATTTTGAAGTATCACATCTGAAACGATTCTGCGGATAATGGGAGATGGAAACAGATTTGCAGAATAAATTCTGACGTAGCGAACATTAAACTAGGGATGCACCGATACCATTTTTTCAGATCCGATCCGATACCAAAAATTCTGAGTATCGACCGATCCGATACCAGCACTTTTTCTTTTTTTTAAATCAAGTAGAATTTCTATAACTCTGTGTTGAACTGATACTCACTCTTTTGTGTGTTAAACACAATCTACTAAATACAATTTCATTATAAAGAAAAACAACAAATAAAAAAAATGATCATAATCTGACAAAAATGCTATTATAAACTAGATTAGTGGATAATTCAACAGTAAAAGTTACTCTAGAAAAATCACGAGTGCACAATAAGTGTATAAAATCTGAACATTTAGTGAAAAAAGCTCATAGATATTCGAATATATATTCAAATACAATGCTTGATATTTGATATCCGTTCGAATTTGATTTTTCTCAAAAGTGACAGCCCTATACCAATACCACCGTCATCTGCTCGATCAACTTGATGGAAACCTAATTCGCTTTTGTTTTTATTTTAAATTTTTTGCGAACTTTGAAAAGATTTGCTTTATGTTTGTATGGAAACCCAGCTAATGATACCAGTACTGATACTGATATCTCTGTTAAATGAGAGAGGTAGGCTATGTGAGCCCAAAGCTGGTTTCAGTTTCATTTTAAAGGGGTGGTATAATGCCCCTTTTTACAATATGATAAAAAAAGTCTCTGATGTCCCCAGAGTGTGTATGTGAACTTTTAGCTCAAAATACCCCACAGATAATTTTTTACAGCAGGTTAAAATTGTCCCTTTTTGAGGGTCAGTAAAAACGCGTCGTTTCGTGTGTGTCTCTTTAAATGCAAATGAGCCGCTGCTTGCTGCACAGAGGGCGGAGCTTCAAGAACTCGTGTGTGTTAGCAGCTCTGATTACCTCATGCAGACAAGCACTAAAATGCCAGAAACTGTTCCGCCTTTTATATTTAAACTGGAGTCAGACAATGATGGAGAGACTCATGAAGAAGTGACAACGTAGAATGCAACAGGACATTTCTGCATGGTTAGTTGATGAATTTATGTTGCTGATGTGGAGTTAACTCACTTCAAGTCTTTGATTAGCATATTCTGTCATGATAATCTATAAAATCGCTTGTGTGGGAACTGTTGTAAGATGCCTACAGAGTGACATGCTATTGCATTTGTGTTACGTACTGTATTGCATGTGAAAAGATAGATGCGACAGCTTGAGCAGACTCACAAATGTTCTCTACTACAACAACTCTTCCTCTTATTAACATGGACTGTGTGTTCCCGGGGGCGAGTTTTATGTAAATTGTAGGGTTATTGGTGTCACTAACCCAGGAGGAATGTCGTTTAGTCCCTACCAGACGTTTGTTTTAGTCCTCAAAAAAACATTTTTTAAATAGCAAATATATTCCTTTGCTTTGAACTTTGAGCGTTGTAACTTTGCAGATGTTGTTTATGCTCATACAGCAATATTACACACTAACTAAAGTTAGAAAAGTGAAATCATAATCAACCACCCCTTTAAATTTAATTTTGGCTTGACGTTTATATAGCTACTTATTTTTAATTCTTGTTCTGTTCTGAATACAGTTCAATTTAAAGGATTTGTTGTGGAGTGAGGTGAACTAAAATAGCCTTGCTATGTTTATATTATAATATTTGTATACCTTTCGCTTTACTTAATGGTATGTTACATTATTTTTGAATGTAATAATTAAATGTGACATACTTTTTGTTTTCTTCTCTCTCAAAAACGCTATTTTATATGGGTAGCTTATTTTTAATGTTTTAAAATATCTTAAATTACTTTAAAAATTACTTTTTAAACCATTTAACTGATAGTATTAATCGGTCAAAATTCTTAATGTCGGTTAACCAGTTAATTATGAGCATCCTTAAACTGTCACTCCTGATCAATTTTATTTAATTTAATGTGACCTTGCTGAATAAAAGTATTCATTTATTTAAACAAACAACAACTTTGCAATGGTAGAACAACTGAAAAGGTGCACAAATACAAAATCAAAAGAAAGAAAGAAGAAATTGCATTTTGCAAAAAATAAAAGGGCTTTGCTGTATTTTGACCCCCAGATTTTCATAATAAAAATAACCATCACAGTAAATCATCATTATTAATGGAGAATTTGGGGGTAAACTATGACCTGGACACGTGAGATTCAATGTCCCATTTATGTCTCTTTCTCTCTGTAGATAAGCCTTTGAAGAAGCGAGACTTTAAACAGGACTCCCACCCACAGGAACCTGGCGCAGCTGGCACAGCTGGTTCAGGCTCTGGGGCTCCAGGTGGGGGAGGAGGGGCTAATGCAGGGCACAGGCTGGCCCCTCAAGAGGCCAGTGCTGCGGGCACCAGTGCCAGCCGCCCGGGCCTGCAAGTGAGTTTGGAGCAAGCGGGAAGAGTGGAGGATGCGTGCATGGGCATGCCTATCCCTGCCAGCGAGGCTCAGCGCTGGCCTCAGGAGCCGCAGGAGGGCGTCACCCCGAAGCCCGTCAAACACAAGCACGACCACGCTCCAGAACACCGGCATCGCCATGATGACAAGCAGCCTGATACCCCGCGGCAGAAACACAGACCTGAAGGTCGGCACGCGGACGTCAGCACGCAGCGAGCCGCTCAGTCGGGGAGTAAACCGGTCGAACTTCCTCCATACATGCTGGGTGAAAACACCGGTTCGGGAGCGCTTAAGAACTTCACCATTCCCAAAATCAGAAAAGGGGGAGATCACGGCGGCGGAGATCTTCCAGAAGGCTGGAAGCAGCCGTGTGTGCGGCTGGAGAGACTAGAACCAGAGATGGATGTGAAGAAGAGCGTCAAGCCTGTGGTGGTTCTGCAGAAACTCTCCATAGATGAAGTGCAGAGGCTCATGAGAGAGAGAGACTCGCGTGGGTCCAAGTCCGGCAAGAACAGACTCTCCTCTGGGAGATCTGGGAAAGGTAGGGGAACTCCTTTTATATTTGTCTCATTCCAATTTGAATGACGGTTTCCCACTCTGAGAACATCATGATGGTTTTTCCTTTTGAATTGGACGAACAGCCAGGCAGGGAGAAATATTAATTGGCTGCTTGTGTGAGGGCAGTTATGCACAATGTTTCTTGGGTTTTCCAGCTGGTAAGAGCTGAACCATTACCGCTCTGTTTTGTTTCTTTTTTTTAACACTTTGAAATGGGTCTTGTAAGTGAATGTCACTGAATAGTGTCTGTTATATAGCCAGACTTTGTTGTGTGATGGGTTAGAAATACAGAATACATAAAGGAAAAACTGTAATTGTTCTACTATTAAATAAATGGTTGTATTTAGTTATTTATGTAGATTTCTAAAAGTAATACTAAATAATTTGTAAAAGCTGATGTTTTTGATTGTTATTGAATTGCTGTTGGTAAGATTGTCATGGTCAGTGTTATTTTAGTGTTTTTTAGTATTTTGAATTAGCTTTTATTTTAGATTTTCAGTTTTCTGTTTAGAAATTTTGTACTTTTGTCAATTTAGTTTTTACACAGTCTATTAGGGCTGTCAATGTTAAGGCATGCAATTAATTCAAAATCCTTCGCGCTTTAAAATAATTTAACAGAAATAAATGAATGAAGCATGCAAAATTGCATCAACTTAACTTACGTCACACGCTTATATGATCTTAGTAGTCGGGAGTTTATCAAACTGAGCATATACAATGGCTTAAACACCTGTAACCCTGGTTGGTGGAAATTTCTATTCTAACCCTTTAACCCAATTTTACTTCTATGTTTGTGATCCGATCATTTTAAGCCGCTTAACTCCGGGAAAGTTTTCAGTCCAATTATCCAGTAAGTGAATGCATTCAAACAATCAGTCC
This sequence comes from Abramis brama, assembly GCF_963993115.1. Lineage (NCBI taxonomy): Eukaryota > Metazoa > Chordata > Actinopteri > Cypriniformes > Leuciscidae > Abramis > Abramis brama. The sequence continues at coordinate 5,590,535 of NC_139967.1, read as the reverse complement.
AAAACAGCGCTAATGTGAAGAAAACCAGGCTTATTTATATCAGAGATGGCAGAGAGAACAGTGACTCGCGGACAGTTTTCAGTAAATTATTCCTCCAATGTCTGTTTAGCTTTAAAACACAAGCTCTGACATATCCTGTGATTGTCTCTGAAGAGCGCGAGGCCTCACGCATCGCACTGTGTAAAATACAGACTGAACAGATCGTAAAAATATCCCACCGCTGAATGGCCAGATGAGACACAAACTACGTTTCTCGGCTGGATAAATCGAACAGCTTCTTGCTAGTAAAGTTTTGATGGATGAGATTTGTATTCAAGGTAAAGACAATTGCAGAGTCGTACAGTAAGCACGTGCGAGTCTGTTATTATTGATTTGCAAAACAAGCCATGTATTTGCGCTCTCGATGCACTGATATCGCATTTGTATTCATGCAGACACATTTCAGTTCTTTCAGTACATTGTTACCACAAACATTTTATCTGTCATGACTCGTGTATGTTGCTGTGTTTAGCAATTCTGAATGGATCCGTTGTGTGTACTGTAGTATATTATACAGTCAGGTCAAGGCAGTTGGCTTAGTTTTTTTAGTTTTTTTGTGGTTCTGCTCAGTATCACAACTTGCCATGTCTAAAATGTAAACAAGCTCTTTGTTGTTGCACTGTTCACACACTGAATTCTGTAAAGTTTTGTTCTGTAATGTTTTTTTCCCACGTGTGCTTTGGTGTGCATACATTTATGAATTAGATGAACTCATGTCATTTGGTGATTAGGTGTCCTTTTGGAGTCTCCAAGTGTCCTATTTTATAAAGACACCAAAATGTACCATGAAAAAAGCTTGTAGAAAATAGTTTTGTGAGAATTGTCCTTCAATCTGAGAGTTTACTTTGCTGGATAGAGCAAATGATGACAAAATAAACGCGTTGAACAAGATAAATGATGTATGCTTAATTTCAGTGTAAGTTGAATGCAAGTCTTTGTGCACAGGTGGTATAGACCCTTCTGTGCTGAAGGATCTCCCTCCCGAGCTGCTGGCAGAGATCGAGTCCACCATGCCCCTGTGTGAGAGGGTGAAGATGAACAAGCGCAAACGCAGCACTGTTAACGAGAAGCCTAAATATGCGGAGGACAGCTCAGAGGACGAGGATTTCGGTGAGTAGCGCTGCTTTCCACCACTGCAATGATCACTGTCAACTCCCGCACAAAGAGGAATACCACATCAAGATACAAGTTAATAAGTTAATGAGGTGCATCCTGAGATGCTTTTTGAACCATACTGATAGTTCACATGCATGCTGGACACTTGTTGACTGAATTTCCTTCACTATCTATCTCCAATTCAAAATAAATGAATAACACATTCTACAGAGCCACTAAAAGGACATGGATAGTCTTGCTGCAGTAGTCTGTTACACACGGGTTTCAGCTGTACACTGATTACATTACTTCTCCATCACGGCACTGTAGTTTCGCTTTTTTATAGAATTAAAAAGCATTTCGTTCAGTTATACAACGGACCCTGAAAGTGTCTGTTTTATACAGCTGGAGCTGCAGAGTCAGATTTCACTTATCACATGAAGAGAGCAAGGAGAGATGCACAACAGATCCTGAGCATCATTGACAAATACCTTATCTTGTAAAATATGTGGTCAGTACCGTGTGATCGCGAATTAGAGAACACATTCAAAAGCGATTTCAGTGCTCCTCATTTTAATAGCGGCTCCCTGATGCCAGCAAATAATAGAAAATATCATTAACTAACTATGTAATGGTGAGAGAATGCAAAAGTTTTGTGCGTCTCATATTTTTTTCAATCAGGAAAAAGGGAGCGACCTTTAACTCGCGGCAACAATTTAAAATTGCAATTTAAATTTAAATTACCTGCATGCCCCTTTAGGTGCTCCGTAGAATGCGTTATTCATGATCCATTCCTATCCGAATAAAGTATTCGGCTTTGGGCACATCCCTATGTAATAATAATTTCATCCATTTAAGCAAACTGATGCCTCATTATTGCACTGGATGAAATTTACAAGCAATTTCCGAGTGAAATGTTTTTTTTTAAAACAGCAATTAACACACATTTAAAATTTTGAAGTGATGGACTTAAATATTATTTTCTTGTAAAAGTTAAAAAAATATTTTTTTACAGTGTGGATGGAAATTCATAATTCAAAATAATCAGTCAATTGTTCAGTCAAGTCAAAAAAATTCTGCCATTGTTTTCTGCCCCAGCATCTCGTAAACGTCAGAAGAAGGAGCGCGATAGAGCGTGGGAGTTTGAGGATCGAGACCGGAGGAGTTCAGGAGAACATCGAAGAGGAAATTTCGACGCACGCAGAGGCTCAGGCGGCCGATACGATGAATCTGATGAAGATTCTCCTCCTCCCAGCCTTAGCGATGGTTAGCAGAATACAATCCTGTCTATATAAGACAAGATTTTGTCTCTTCAATAAGATTTTATTATTGCCTTTATCTGCACATTATTTGCATTATAAACACTACTGTTCAAAATTTTGAGGTTGGTAAGATTTAAAAAAAAAAAAGTTTTTGACAATTCTCTTATGCTCACCAAGACTGCATGTTATTTGATCAAAAATACAGTAAAAATAGCAATATTGTGAAAATAATACAATGTCAAATAACTGTTTTCTATTTGAATATATTTTCAAATGTAATTTTTTCCTTTGATCAAAGCTGAATTTCAGCATCATTACTCCAGTCTTCAGTGTCACATGATCCTTGAGAAATCATTCTTAAATGCTGATTTGCTGCTCAACATTTGACATCTGAAATGTGTTGAAATGGTCCATTAGTGGTTGATTTGCCTATTTTTATTCTTTCAGTTGCAAGACGTTTAAAGACAAAAGAGAAGCAGAAGAAGAGGAAAGCATATGAGCCTAAGCTAACACCTGAAGGTAACCCGTTCACCCTTACATCATTGCACTGAATTTTCCCTGTCAGAATGAAGCTCATTAAATCCCACTTGATTTTTTTCCATTTTCCCCCAGAAATGATGGACTCGTCCACTTTTAAGAGGTTCTCGTTGAGTATTGACAACATCTTTGAGAATCTTGAGGATGTGGACTTTACTGCTCAGGGTAGGGGCAATATATCTGTGTTTTGTTGTTGTAGAGTCTGAACTAAAACTCTTTCAGTTTTAGAGTAAGGTAATCTCTTGATGTGTTTGTGTGTTCTCAGATGATGATGAGATCCCTCAGGAGCTGTTGTTGGGGAAACAGCAGCTAAATGAATTGGGCAGTGAATCTGCTAAGATAAAAGCCATGGGCATCACCTGCAGGGTAAGAGATACATCACCTCTTTTATGCGGTAATAAAAACCCCATGAAATTTTACTCATTGTGGGGTTTAGGCTAGCCCATGTCTATAGGCAATCTATATAGTAGTGCATCTATAAAGGCCATCTATATGATAGTGCACTAACATTTTAAAAACATTTAGTTTACAGTCTGTCTCTTGGGAAAATGGACCAAAAATATTGATGTCTTATTTTAAGTGGAATAGTTTTGTAGAATGAGAATGTCCCTACCCCAAAACGGACAAGCCTTTTATAGGGTCTTTAAAGGCGTTTTATTCTGCACTTTAGTTGCATTATATTCAGTGGTGGTAACACTTTATAATAACTGCAAGCTATGAATTATTAGTTAAGCATTAGTAAATAGTTAGTTCATTTATAAAGCATTAATAGTAATTAATAAGCAGTTTAAAATTACAGCTATAAATGCTTTATTCTTGATTTAAAAGCATATTTATAATGTTTAATAATAGCATTTTCATACTTTATTAATGATCAATTTATCATTTCTAAATTATGTATTACATTATTTACAAACCAATTATTAAGGAGTTGTCAGTGGTTCATAAGATCATTTAGAAAGTGCAAGTAAATGATTAATACACTATTTAAATGTACATTTATACATCTTATTATTTAGATCAGGGTTCACCAATCTCGGTCCTGGAGGGCCGCTGTCCCTGCAGAGTTTAGCTCCAACCAGCTCCAACACACCAGTTTGAAAGTTTCTAGTATGCCTAGTGAGACCTTGATTAGCTGGTTCAGGTGTGTTTAATTGGGGTTGGAGCTAAACTCTGCAGGAAAGCGGCCCTCCAGGACCGAGATTGGTGAACCCTGATTTAGACATATAGTAGTGTTCACTCAGTGTGTTGTTAAATGCTTTATTAACATGTATTCCTACTGTAATTCATGATTAATTCAGGTAGTTATAAAACATTTAGTAGTTGTCAGTTAACTATTTTTATGAGCTCATCTAAAGTGAGGACTATTTATGCCTCAAAGCTTTTACAAAGGAGATTTAAAGGCTCAGTTATTTTCTAAACAGAAAAATGAAACAAACACAACACAGAGTGATACAGAACTGTATTTTATGACCATTTTTCATCTTCTCTCTCAACCCAATGTTGTGTAGACTAAATATTGTGTAGGATATATTTATTTAGTACACTGAAATGTGCTAAATGCTAAAAAAGCAAGACATTTCCTGTGGTTTGTAACATGTCAACTTTAGCTGTATACCTCATATTCTGTTGTTGTTGTTTTTTCCCTCTAATGCCCAGATTCCTTCTGATAAACTGGTGAAACTGTTGAACATCCTGGAGAAGAACATTCTGGATGGAGCCAGTCTTTCTACACTCATGAACCTTGTAAACAGCACTTTATTCCTTTATTCATATTTGTCTCTTGGGTGACACTTTCATACTTTAAATGGTGCCTTTACTTTTAATCCACTGCTCACTCTTGTCTCCTCTGCTCTTCATCAGGATAATGAGGGAGAGGACGAGGAGCGTCTCTGGCGGGATCTCATTATGGAGCGTGTGACCAAATCAGCGGATGCGTGTCTGACAGCACTGAATATCATGACATCATCTCACATGCCCAAAGCCGTGTACATTGAGGATGTGATCGAGAGAGTTCTGCAGTACACTAAGTTCCACCTGCAGAACACTCTTTACCCGCAGTATGATCCAGTCTACAGAGTCAACCCTAAAGGAGGTGAGACACTTAACTTCTGCTGGAGGCCTGTTCACACCAAGTCTGATGTCTAAATGGTACAGTGTTACAATAATCAAAATTTTTTTTTGCTCTATACCTATTCACTATTCGCCTGAATGAATTGTTTGAAAAATGTGTTAAAAAAGTTACCGAAGTCCTTTTTTAGGGAAAGTCTGTTCACTCGGCAGCCATATTTGCAACACCTTCGGGCATCCAAGACCGATGTACTTGATTGGGGGAATCCTGAAATCTCAAAAACCGCTTGCTGAACTCAAAATTAAATAACATATTTCAAATCAGCAACAAAATCTGACATAAACTGCCCTATAAATATTTGTATTAATGCTAAAATAGCGTTAAAAAGTTGTTCAGGCTAGCCCAGCCACTGCACATCATAAGCACAGCTGCAGTGACACAATGACCTTATCAATCAGTGATTGGCTTTTTTTATTTAGAAGGTGGGACTTATTCCGCCATATTGCGCATTGCACTTTCTCCTATTCATAAATATTATGAGTGAACCGTCTTTTTATATATAAAAGTCTTTAGTGGTACCCTCCAAGTAAAATAATAGACAGTGTGTTGCATTAATTGTTTGACATCTTAAAGGTAGGGTATGGGATTTGCAAAACGGCAAAACTTTCCTCCAACGCTGGCCCTGACTCCACCCATTCGAAGAACATGGATGCGCAATCATGCACTGGGGAGGGGGATGGGAGGGAGGGGGGTATGGTACAACCGTTTGATTGACAAACTTACTGTCCAATGATTCTAGGTGGTCTTGGAAATGATTGGCTGGAGTTTTTCGAGTCCTGGCCATTCCACAGATTATTAAATTGCTTAATTTTCATTTCAGTGCTTCTAACTCAGTGGCTGTAAGTGGGTTAGGAATAGGATTTCAAGTGATTTTGAAAAAATGGACAAAAAAGAGAATCACATACCCCACCTTTAATTATAAAAAATAATTACAAATAAAATGTAAAAAGATCATCCAGGATATTTTCCATTGGTAGTTACTGCTATTGTTGTAATAAATCAAATTAAATGTGTTTGTATTTGTAAATGAACTACTAAATAACATCTTCATGCGGTATGAACGATGTGTGGTTTCAGGTTCCTTGCTCAGCTCCAGAGCAAAGCGAGCCAAGTGTTCCACCGCCAAGCAGAGAGTCATTGTCATGCTCTATAACAAAGTGTGTGACGTGGTTAGCAACATCTCAGAGCTGCTGGAAATTCAGCTAATGACTGATACAACAATATTGCAGGTAGGAAAACTGATCGGTGCCGTGTACTTGTGTATACTCTCTAAATTCTTGCCATTTATTGCATGTTGCATCACTCCATGATTTTGATAGTGTTTTTGTTCTTCTGCAGGTCTCTTCAATGGGCATCACTCCTTTCTTTGTGGAGAATGTCAGTGAGCTGCAGCTCTGTGCCATAAAGCTGGTGACGGCGGTATGTTTTCTTAGATTAGCAGTAAAACCCTGTGCATTCGGTCTATCATGCATTAAATTTCTCAACATTTAAGAAAATTGGGAGTAAATATTGCTTACCAGCCATTAAACTATTTTGCATGATTTAATTAAAATATATTTCTTTACTATGATATCGAATTTGTTTAGCCTACTTTTACCTGTTGAGACATGCCTTCACAAGCAACCATTAAAGCTATATTTGTGATGTTTGCAAGGTTGTTTGAACTTGTTCGTCTAGGTGACACTAGTGTCACAGAAACTACATACTTCACTTTCAACAACTGTATTATTTACTCGTTCAAGGCCAGTATGTTTGCATTGTAAATTGATTCCTACTTTGTTCACACTTCTCAGGTTTTTTTGTATCTTTATCTCAAATCCTGACACTAATGGAGGCATTTTGTTTCTCTCTGTGGCTCAGGTCTTCTCTCGTTACGAGAAGCACAGACAGTTAATTTTAGAGGAGATCTTTACCTCTTTGGCCAGACTGCCCACCAGCAAACGCAGTCTCAGGAACTTCAGGTACTGATATAACCCCTTCTATTCATATTGCAGCTCTCCCTAAACTGATCTGTGATAAACAAGTATTTCCTGCTTGTCGATTCTGTCTGTGTTTAGGTTGAACAGTAGTGATGCAGAGGGTGAGCCCATATTCATTCAGATGGTTAGTGCTCTGGTCCTGCAACTAATTCAGTGCGTGGTCCATCTGCCCTCTGACAAAGACTCTGAAGACGATCACAGGAAGGTACTCACCCAACACCTCTTAAACTAGTCTTGCAATTTTACTAACACCATAATCTCTGGTGTAGATTACAGGCTGTTAACAATATGGATTAATCCATTTTTCAGGTTGACGATGATGTGTTTATCACCAACTCATATGAAACAGCCAGACGGACGGCTCAGAACTTCCTCACTGTATTCCTCAAGAAGTCAGAACATCCTTTCGATTATCTATTTTTGCTTTGTGATATGCGTGTATGTGGTTCTTTGCAGTACTCAACGTGTGTTTCTGTTGTAACTACATCTCAGGTGCGGCAGTAAACAGGGTGAGGAAGACTACAGGCCGCTGTTTGAGAACTTTGTGCAGGACCTGCTGTCTACTGTCAACAAACCCGAGTGGCCCGCCTCTGAATTACTGCTGAGCCTTCTGGGTAGATTACTGGTAAGAACAGATCATAGCCAATCACTTTGTCTGCAACGGAGCTCTAACTTCCCCATCCATGCTAAACATGAAATGAATGAGTATTTATGAACCCTAAGGAGTTTATGATGGAGCTTTGTGTGATTTGTGAGATTGTCATACCAATTATAGTAGAACAAGTAAAATAAATAAATAATTATAATTAAAATAATAATAATGGAATTTTACAATTTAATGTTATGTTTTATATGTATAAAATATTATTAAAATAAATAATATATATTTAACTTCCCCATCTTTGCTCAACATGAAACTGCATGCATATTTATGAACTTGTAGGAGTTTATGATGGAGCTTTGGATGATTTGTGAGATTGTCATACCAAATATAGTTAAAGTAAATAGTTGCAAAATAAATTTAATATTATTTGTAAAGTTTGTAGCATTTATTTGACAAACATAATTTGAGGAATGTAAGAAAATACCACATCAGTGCTTTGAGTGAAACATATACAAAGGTTCTTTCTCCTTCAGTGACCCTTGACCCTTCATAATCTGTCCCTAGGTGCACCAATTCAGTAACAAGCAGACAGAGATGGCACTGCGAGTGGCATCACTGGATTATTTGGGTACCGTAGCAGCCAGATTGAGGAAAGATTCAGTCACCAGCAGGATGGACCAAAAAGCCATCGACTGCATCGTCAGAGAGGTATACACACCTTACTTCAAAATACACATGCTGGTGCTTGTAAACTACATCTAATAAACATTCTACTTTACACTGTTTTTTTTAAATTAAATGCTCCTTGTATGTGTCTTTAGGGCACAGAAGGAGACGAGACTCAGCGGCTGCAGAAAGCTCTGCTGGGTTATATGGATGAGAACGCAGAAACAGACCCTGCCCTCGCTGTGAGTTCAACTAAGATGTTTTTCATGCCTAGTGATTTGTGTAGAGTTGTGTTCAGCCGATATGAGTTTTTCTATGATCAGGTGTCAACATCTAGCCAGGTTGCCTGTGGTTAATATAACACCTAGAAATAACAGTACTAGTCAAAAGTTTAGACATGCATGACTTTTTTTTTTTCCCCTAGTGATTTTTCCTAGTGTAGCTTCTGCTTAAATGTTTATAGGTAAAATTTGGTAGATGTAAAATAATTTTTGCTAAGTGTAAGAGAATTCATTTGTTTGATTTCATATATAATAATAATATTTATTATTATTGTGAATTATTATTAATAGTTGTAATAAGAGACATGCACAAAATTAGCATTTTACTAGTGAATAGTTTGTATAGTAAATTATCTACTGTTTGGTACATGCATTTTCTATGCCTTTTTCTCTACCCATAATCCTCCATGTCAGCATTCCTTAATCTGATTTTGTATTGCAGTTTGCACGCAAATTTTACATCGCTCAGTGGTTCAGAGACTGCACTACAGAGGCTGAGAAGGCCATGAGGAGTCAGAATCAAAAGGAGGACGACTCGGAGGGGACGCATCACGCCAAAGAGCTCCAGGCTACCGGAGATATCATGCAGCGTGCCGAAACCCGCAAGAAATTCCTTCACTCTGTCATTAAATCAACTCCCAATCAATTTACTACTCTCAGGTATTTACCATACATGAATTTGTGCTTCAATTATGTTGCCCATCCTGTCTTGATCAAGACTGTAATATAATGATTGGATTGTGGTATTAATGAAAAATAAAACTTTTGACAGGATGAATTCAGACAATGTGGACTATGAGGACTCCTGCCTTATTGTACGCTATCTGGCCTCCACCAGACCCTTCTCTCAGAGCTTTGACATCTACCTGACACAGGTGAGAAGATGGGTCTAAAATGTAGACGTAATCAGTTTCCACCTGGCGTTAATGTGCCTCTTGTGATAAAGAGCAAAAGGTTCAAAATAACTTTCTTGTTAAGTATTTTTAAGTTAATTTGTCTGTGTTGGAAACAACTTTCAACCCAATCTCTTTAATCTCTTTGAAAGAGGGATAAACATCTTTGAGTGGTGACTTGGCCTATTTGCTAAAACGATTCTTACTTCCCAGCACTACTGTGTGTGTGTGTGTGTGTGTGTGTGTGTGTGTGTGTGTGTGTGTGTGTGTGTGTGTGTGTGTGTGGAGCAGTTTAAATGCATGCAAATGGTTATGCATAGAGTGCATTTTCATTTTTGTATTGTCTTTATTTCTAGATTCTGAGAGTTTTAGGGGAGAGTGCCATAGCTGTCAGGACCAAAGCCATGAAGTGTCTCTCTGAGGTTGTGGCAGTTGACCCCAGTATACTGGCCAGGGTAAGGAATACAACTCAATTAAAACTGGCAACACAAAACTATAGGTAATTCTATCAGAGTTGACTGTTCATATCTTTTAATTGGTATGTTTGTCTTGTGTAGTCTGATATGCAGCGCGGTGTTCATGGGCGGTTGATGGATAACTCCACCAGTGTGAGGGAAGCAGCAGTTGAGCTGCTGGGACGGTTTGTGTTGAGTCGACCTCAGCTGACAGAGCAGTACTACGACATGCTCATCGAGAGGATATTGGTATGATTTTAAGACCCTACCTGTCTGATAGTTAAAGCAGCAAAATGTAAAGGTTTGGACCATGGTAATCTGTTAATACTTTTATTTAGCAAGGATACATAAGGATAAAAACAGCACAGCTGTTTCATGAGCAGCAAATCAGCATATATAATGATTTCTTAAAGGGGTGGTTGATTATGATTTCACTTTTCTAACTTTAGTTAGTGTGTAATGTTGCTGTTTGAGCATAAACAACATCTGCAAAGTTACAATGCTCAAAGCAAAGGGAGATATTAAGGACTACAACAAAGGGCTGGTAGGGACTACACAAGCTTCCTCCCGGATTAGTGACATCACTAACCCTAAAATGTACATAAACCTCGCCCCCGGGAACGTGATTTATAGATTATCAAGACAGAATATGCTAATCAATAACTAGAAGATAACTACACATAAGCTACATAAATTCATCAGCGAACCATTCAGAAATGTCCTGTTGCTTCTACATGTTGTCATTTCTTGAATCTCTCCATCTTTGTCTGACTCCGGTTTGAACATAAAAGGCTAAAAGTTTTTGAAATTTTCAGTGCATGTCTGTGTGAGGTAAAATGACACAAGCTGTTGAAGCTCCGCCTCCTGTGCCGGGAGCAGCAGCTCATTTGCATTTAAAGGAACAGACACAAAACGGTGCGTTTTTGCTCACCCTCAAAAAGTGACAACTTTAAAATGCTATATATAAATATCTGTATATATTTTAATAGCTAAAACTTAACATACATACTCTCGGGACATCAAAAAACGTATTTTACATATTATGAAAAGGGCATTATACCACCCCTTTAAGGATCGTGTGACTGGAGTAATGTAATTAAAATCATTAAAAAAAAGTACTGACCCTAAAACTGTATGTATGTGTATAAATAGTTTCTAATTCTTTTACTGTTTATTTTTATTATTGTGCATGCAGCTTTTATTACCTCATATTACTTTATTAATATAGCCAATATTTGTAATTTTAAAATCCTTTTGGCACACTGCAGGACCATTTAAAATGAATTAGTGAGGACAAAAATGTAAATAAAATTGGTTAGAATTAATGGTGACCCATTGAAGGGCCTAAGATATGCACTTTCCCTTTATACATTCATGTACATTTTAGCCTAAACCCTTGAAGTTAAAAACATGTACTATTGTGTCTGGGGCACATTCTGGGGTGGTGTTCTGCTATTTTGTTCATTGTACATGTAATCTGTGAGATATTTAAAGTGTTTGTCTGCGTTCTCTTCAGGACACTGGTATCAGCGTGAGGAAAAGGGTGATCAAGATTCTGAGAGACATTTGTTTAGAGCAGCCCAGCTTCAATAAGATCACCGAGATGTGCGTGAAGATGATCCGCAGGGTCAATGACGAGGAGGGCATCAAGGTGCTGTCATTTTGTTGTTTTGCATGAAAACCACTGTGCTGAACTTTGTTGTGATAGGTTTGTCCTGTTAGTTTGAGCTGAACTATCTTTTCCTCCCTGCAGAAACTAGTGAATGAGACATTCCAGAAGCTGTGGTTTACACCCACAGCCAGCCATGACAAAGAGACAATGAATAGGAAGATTCTCAACATCACTGATGTGGTCAGTATATCACTCTTAGGCTTTTTTCACACTTTATATAAAATATATATATACGCGTTTGTTTATGTTTATTTGTATATTTATATATTTGTTTGGTCTGACCACAAGTTCGATTCCATCTCTGCCCCTGCAGGTGTCTTTTTTTACACTTATATAATTTGGGTCTAAATCACAGTATGTTTGCATCATCAAAAAATGTGCGAGAACCCCCGGCAGCTGTTTGTCCTTGTAGCTTAGTAACACTGGAGAAGGCATGTTTTTATCTCTTTGGCTTTACTACCAATTACCAAAACATAAGACGTTCTAGTGGTGCTTCAATCTGTCTGGAACAGATGCTTTGCTAGATATGCAGAAAATGTGAGCTGCTCTCTGAAGGCAATTTCTCCGGAGACGTCAGCAACAAGGAAATGCAATTGCTGCTCTTTTTGCAGGGCAACAGTCTCGCCTTACTGATTCGTTCATAGGATTTGTACCCTAACCCTTGTTTTCAAGTGGACTCGAGTTTGGTGCACACTGAAATTAATAAAGCAGCTTTCACTCAAATCGATCAGATCAGTGTCAAACGGATTTGTGTCTGAACCAAAAGCTCTAGTGTGAAAATGGCTTTTCTTTGAAATAGTGCTTTATCCTGAAACTGATCTTATTATTTTCTTTGCCTCAGGTCGCTGCCTGTAAGGACACTGGCTATGACTGGTTTGAGCAGCTCCTGCAGAACGTAAGTGTTTTTGTTTTTCCATCTGCCCGCCTCTAGTTTGGAGGCCTGTAGCGCTTCAATTTTCTGTGTTTTCTTTTCTCTAGCTTTTAAAGTCAGAGGAGGATTCTTCCTATAAACCAGCCAGGAAGGCTTGTGTGCAGTTAGTGGACAATCTTGTGGAGCACATCCTCAAACATGAAGAGGCACTTGCAGGTACGCACATACTACTGTACTTGGGAAATCTGATTCAGTTCATTAACCTGTAAAGCCTGATGTATTAAATAATAGTCATGAAAATATATTTTTATGCCTCATATAGTATGATATAATGGGAATATGAAGCTTATACTCAAGGACGAAAAAAACATCAGCTTTATTTAGAGTCCCTAGTTGAGCAAAAATATGTACTTTGGTGCTGTTGCTGATATTTATATGGCCAAAAGGTATGTTTAAATTTTTGTTTTCTCCTCAAAGCTCTGTAGTTTTACTACTAAAAGGCCTTTTACTTGCTAAAACAGTATAATCAATCAGATGACAGAAGGCATAGTAGATTGTGTGCAACAGATTTTTCAGCAAAGTTTTGATCATGTTGATAATTTAAAAGCCTTAAATTTGTGTAATCAGGTAATACAGTAGGCTTCATAGGGTTAATGTCAATTAATTGATTCAAAAGCCATGTAAATTTTGATTTTAAACCACTCGCAAGTGTTTCTAGAAATCTTTACGTGTTGCTTTTTTGTAGTTTTCATTTGTTATTTTCAATAGGGTGTTTGTTGTTGCATTTAATGTAATTTTTGTTTAAATACATTATTGAATAAATAGTTAACTAAATAGTACACTAATGTAATGCAATGCACCTGAATTCACAATCAGTTGATCAGTCATGATCTGTCAAGTCAATAGAAAGAACTTGCCCTACAAGTTTGTTTGTGATCTTGAACTTGTTCTTGCTAGTTTAATAATGAGTGTATTTTTCCACAAAATGAATTATTTTGTTCTTGTGATGCTGTCTGTGTGCAGAGCATAAGAGTTTGAACTCGATGAGGTTGGTCGCATGCATCACCACGCTGTATCTGTTCAGTAAGATCAGAGCGCAGTTGATGGTCAAGCACGCCATGACTATGCAGCCCTACCTCACCACCAAGTGCAGTGTAAGTGCTCACTTCCTCTCTGCAAGCGGCAACTGCCAAGCACCACTTTCTACAGTGCAATATTTAAGGTCATTCTGCCATCTAGTGGCCATATATTCCTAGTGATATTGTGCCAAGGTACACGTGTCAGAAGGTTTTCATTTATGTGTTTATGCATAATGCATTTGCTCTTGTCATTTTCAGTCTCAGAGTGACTTCATGGTGATTTGTAATGTTGCGAAGATCCTGGAGCTGGTAATTCCTCTGATGGATCACCCCAGTGAGAACTTCCTGACCACCATTGAAGAAGACCTGATGAAGCTCATCTTAAAATATGGCATGACCGTAAGTGATGTACACTCACCAACTTGTAAATGTAAATCGCATAACTGAATTAACATTTGAGGTACTTAAAAAAAAAAAAAAAAAAAAGAATCGTTACAGTCTTATGTGTACCTTTTTAAAGCGTAACTCTCGCCAAAATGCAACCTAGGGTGTTTTTGTTAATCTACCCGAGGCAAACTTTCGTTTAAAAGCATAATTAGAATGGAAACGCCACTTTTAAGTTTGACCGTATTTCGTTTTCGGTCAAATTGCCTTTTGAATGCCGCTAATATTTTAAATTCAGACTCAGAGTCAGTTTATTCGCACTATCATTCGCACTATAGTCGGAGATCGACTATTTTTGACTGACAAAATGTCGGTGGGCGGAAACAACAACAACAGCTACAGTGAGTTGTTCAAAACCTTTCTTTTTAGTAAACTCTGTGTACACAATGTTCTCAGCGCTCGAGTTCATAGAGCCCCTGGTCATACTTCGAGCAAAGTGTCATGTTGTGTCGAGTTGTCTTAGTGTTTTAAAAATGGCGATTTTGATGCTATCATAGTCGTGCCCCAAGCACTTCCATTCAAAAGGCAATTTCAAACTTAAAAGTGGCGTTTCCATTCAAATTATGCTTTTAAACGAAGGTTTGCCTTGAATTTTGGCGAGAGTTACGCTTTAAAGTATTGGTGAAAATGCTCTCTTGCTAAGGTTCATTAATCTTAAATTGTATTAACTACTGGCTGTCTGTTCATTTGATGACATATAGTTGCAAATATTCTCTTGCATCATATTTCTACACATACCACTAAGTTCTATCTCTCTTTCTTTCTTTTTTTTTTGCACAGGTTGTCCAGTACTGTGTGAGCTGTTTGGGTGCAATAGTGAATAAAGTGACTCATAATTATAAATTTGTATGGGCCTGTTTTAACCGCTATTATGGGGCTCTGACTAAGCTAAAGTTACAGCATCAGGAGGGTACGAACAACATGGCACTGGCTGCCACCAAAGCAGCCCTGCTCAGATCTCTCTTCACCGTGGGAGCTCTCTGCAGACACTTTGACTTCGACTACGAGCAGTTCAAGGGCACCACTAAGGTATCGCAACCTTTCACCATACGTAACTATACATGATTATACACGTGTGGTAGTTTACACGCAGCTTTAGCCATGTAGTTGTTTGCTCTTTAACTTTAGCTCATTAGCAAAACAACTATTTTCACTTTAAACTGCACTCTAAGATAAAACGTGCATTCTAAGATAAAAATAAAAACATTAATAATATTTGCATTATTATATTTAGCTTTTTTAAACCCAAGATCGCTTGTTTCGAACAGTCAATTACTTCTGTTATTAATCCTGGAATCTTGCACTGTTATTGACAGGTTGTGATAAAGGAGAAGGTTTTGGAATTGTTACTGTACTTCACTAATCACGAGGATGAGGAAGTCAGATGCAAAGCCATCATTGGGTTGGGTAAGATGACTCAGATTCAGTTTTTTTGATTGTCATTTTAGTAATTATTTTGAATTTATTTCAGTTGTCATTTTAATTTAAGTAATTTTGTTGCGTGTTTTTGACATTTTATATTATAAATGTAATAACTTGCTGGCTGCAGTTCACTTAACGGCCACTAGTGTTGCTAATAACAAGAGTTTCTGAATTCTATATATAGCCCATTTTATTTTAGTTAACAGTAACAACACAGTTGTTTACTTTTTCAGCTTTTTGTTACAGAATAAATTTTTGTCCGAATAATTTTATGTATTGCATCATAGCAATGTTTTAATTACTGAATGATACATAAACCTTTTAACCTTTCTCTCTCTATCTCTCTCTCTCTTTCTCTCTCTCTCTTGCATTCTGCAGGTTTTCTTTTCATCATGCACCCGAGTCAGATGTTCGTTCCAGAAGTGAAGTCTCTGTATAACGGGCTCCTGTCTGATAAGCGGTGCTCCATCACACTCAAGATCCAGGTGTTGAAGAACCTCCAGATGTATCTCCAAGAGGAGGACTCTCGGATGCAAGAGGCAGACAGAGAGTGTAAGTGATCAGTCATAGGGCAGTGCTACGGCTCAACATTTGCCAGTATGATTTTGAGGTTAACAGCATAACTAGATCCAATATAGACCCCTTTTCAGTTAGTAAACATTGTGAGTTTTTTTTTGTGTGTGTAGCTTAAGTGGAGGCAAAAAGATTGCCCTGGCCGCTTCACTAACGCTAGTTAGCAAGTTTTGTTAGCTTTTTAAAAAAAATGTTTTTACATTGACTGGAGAAAATTCGAAATACGATTTTATCTCAATATGTAAGGTCAGTGGCCTGACATCTACACCTACCTGATAGAGGAACTGAGGGCGTATAAATCTTTAGATGCCTATAACTATTTGCTGAATGGTCACGTACAAGACTTGTGTGGTACGATCCGAAATTCTGCCTAGCCAGCGCCAAGGCCAGAAGACGAAAATGTAAAGAATGACATTACAGTGCAATTTTAAAGATGTAAATATTTTCAAGAAATAAAAATTCCAGTTACAGCAAATTCATTTTTGAACCTTCTTACCAGGTTCTTCAAAAAAGTCTAGTCACAATCAATCACAACAATGTATATACAATCACAGATGATTAAGAAATAAAATTTCAAATTGGAGCCTGTACTCCGTCAATTCTGGCACCCAACAAGACATTTTAAGCTCCTTATTTGGCCGAATCTGTGCTGGTTTGTATTGGCTGCCTCCAGTTTCTCTTTGTTTTGCCTCCAGCTAACGCCATGATGTAATTGTGACGTCGACTTGGACCAAACTAGGAACTCGAATTGATAAACTTCATAATGCTCTATGAAATTCCACCCTTAAAGAAAGCTTGTGTTTTTATTTTTTTTCAGGGCAGAAAATGTCAAAACAGGAAGATCTGAAAGAGATGGGGGACATCTCCTCTGGTATGAGCAGTTCCATCATGCAGCTTTATTTGAAGCAGGTGCTGGAGTCTTTCTTCCACACGCAGTCCAGCGTACGACACTTCGCCCTCAATGTCATTGCTCTGACCCTCAGCCAGGGACTCATACACCCCGTACAGGTACACACACCCTCATACAGCAATACAGACATTATAAACCCAGCATTAATGCCATTACTTGTCCTGCACAGAATTTTAACTTCTATGCATCCCAGCCCTTTGCATGTTGTTTTGTTTAACTTTATACATATTAATAAGATGCGTTGGTTAAATGTGCAGTAGTTTTTTTTTTAAGCTCACCAAGGCTCATTAATAACAGTAATATTGTACAGTAATTATAGAGTCACATGATCCTTCAGAAATCATTCTAGTATGCTGATTTGCTGCTGATACATTTCATGTTAAAATGAAGCTCCTGTTTGTTTTGATAAACAAAGTTCAAAAGAACAGCATTATGAATGGCTTCACTATAAATTATCATCCTTTTTTTAAATCTTGCCATTTGCAATTTCATGCAATTTAATATTAACTTTGCTATGTAAAAGTTTGAATTTCTTTCACAAAAAATAAATAAAAAATCTTACTGACCCCAAATCTTTGAACGGTAGTGTATGTAAATGTTCTTCCATAAATCCATTTGACTGATTTGGTCATTCTTTCAGCGATGATTAAGAGTGCAATGTTCTATTTAACACATTTTAATGGATTAAAAATCCATTCCACAGATTTGTTTCACCACAATCCACACAGGAAATGTAAAAAAAGAAAAAAGGTGTAGGTTGGGTGTGGGCATACTCGTCACTGTCACAACCTTGGCTGTGGAACGTGCAACTAACATGGACTTGTCACTTTTCCTTCCTCCTTCCAATCACAGTGTGTGCCATATCTGATCGCCATGGGGACGGACCCAGAGCCCACCATGAGGAACAAAGCGGACCAGCAGCTGGTGGAGATTGATAAGAAGTACACTGGATTTATCCATGTGAGCATCAATCTGCACACCTTGACACGTGTCATATTCATAAACTGGATTCCAGTTCACTATTCACCAATTAATCAAATGCATCGGAAGAATGTACCATGGGATACCACAATATACTGTGAAGCATCTAGGTTAAACCAACCTGTAATGGTTTTATTGTATCTTGTATAATAGTATAATTAAATTATATATATGTGATAGAATTAGATTCATATATAGCTGGTTTATTTTTTTATTTTGTCTACAGATGAAAGCTGTAGCAGGGATGAAGATGTCGTACCAAGTGCAGCAGGCCATCTGGGCTTCATCAGGATCTGTGATCCGTGGTTTCCGTCAGGACGAGTCCAATTCTGCTCAATGTTCTCACCTCTACAGCATGGTCCGTGCAAACAGACAACACCGGCGAGCGTTCCTCATCGCTCTGCTCAATCTCTTCGACGACAGCTCGGTTAGCAGTCTTTGTGTGTCTGTCTCTCCCTGTCGTTGGCTCTTTGTTGTAATGTTGAGACTGACCTTTTCCATCTGTCTCTCTCTCTCTCTGTCCGAGCAGAAGATGGAGGTGAGCATGCTGTTGTTCGTCGCTGATAATCTGGCCTACTTCCCCTATCAGAGTCAGGAGGAGCCGCTGTTCATCATGCATCATATAGACATCACCCTGTCTGTATCAGGCAGCAACCTGCTGCAGACATTTAAGGAGGTAAACGTGCTCAAGTGCTTGTGTCTAACAGTTTGTGCAGCACATTTCAGCACTGATTGTTTTGTGAGCCTGTGTCAGTGTGTAATCCAGCTCTGTGAAGAAGCTGTATTTGAAGGATGATGCAGTGCAAACTCACAGCCTCGGTGTGAACGTAGCAAAACGCTGTTGCGTAGAAGACATTTACGTAGAAGTCTTATAGGCACAGCATCAAAAAATGGCCCATTTAATTTTAAAGGTCAGAAAGTGGAAAATAGTCCTGAAAAATTTAATTATGATTGTGTAAAAAAGTTTATGTAATAAGCTGTACAATATGCTTCCTTTAAGCCCCCTTATAATCAGTGATTTTTTCTTTCTTTCATATTTATATGGATGTCTGTACTTTCCAACGTAAAGTATGATTTCAGACTGAAGCACAACACTGTTCATTTACACGCAAGCAGCAATAGGAGTGAAGTGCACGTGATCCATCACTACATCCTGTAGTGGAGTGTCGGTGGCAATATAGAGAAGTTAATTTCAGTCAAGTTCCCTATAATTTATGATGTCTCATACAGTACATACACGTCATGCTGACTCCAAGCCTGAATAGTTTCGTAAACACAGATAGACTGGCGCTGCTTGCGCTTTCAATGCAGTTAAATAGCTGTGATGGTAAAGAGCACTCGTTGTTTCTCGTTCATCTTTAATATTAAGCATTTTGTTTTCTGATTCCATTTATATTTAGTCTTTTGTCTAAAAAAACCCAAACAATTAGTTGTTTACAACCTGGCATATTCATGAACGTTTGTAGGCAACCAGTAGTGGGAACGCCCACTAGCGACCTCGCCGTCAGCCACTGGCAACATGCAGCGACAAAGATTTAAAGCTGAAAGGCTGCTTCACCCAAGCTCATCTCCACATCTACTCTGAGTTTGGATCACTTATAATGTGCATTTTAAAACGCAATGTTTGAAAGCAGAGAAATCAAGACAGCCATAAAACTATTCGTATTTTTATTTTACTGTTAAAATTATTGTTATTTTTACAGTACATTAGTATTATTGCAATGATAGTATTTTTATTTTAATTTTTTTTTATACCATTATTATTATTAGTAGTAGTAGTATTACTATTTTTATTTTAGTTTTTTTAGTTTTATGAAAAAGTTATCAAATTGAATGGGAAAAAAAAATTGTCCATAGCTCATAACATTCTTGTATAATGTCCGTCAAGGTTTTTTGCTCCAAAAACAATTTAGTTTTACATGATAATTTTTCACTTTCTGTCTTACAAGTAAAACAAGAGGTTGTTACTGTTATTACTAGCTTTAACGCATTGGTTATGACACACTTTCACATATTTGAATCATGGATGGTTGTGAGAGAAATTCCACCATGATTTCTAAACGGGCTGTTTTTGTACCAGTCTCTCATTAAGGTCCCAGGCAGGAAGAGCAGGAAAAGGAGACGACGACGGCGACGACATCAGCAGCCACAGCCACAGCAGCAGCAGAACGGTGCGGAGGAGGAAAGGGGAGAGCAGAACGAGGAGAGAGAAAGGAACAGCGGAGATGAAGATTTTGACGGTGATGATTATGAGGAGGATGAGGAGGGGCAGCGAGTTAGGAAGCCTAAGCCCATGGAGGTTACCAAGCAGTCAGAGTCAGATTCTGAGTCTGACCTCGAGGATGCTGATGCTGTCATGGAGCGTCTTCCTGATGACGCATCTCCTCTCCTGGACTTCGCTAGGGCTTCACAGGGCATACTGCTACTGCTAGTGCTCAAACAACACCTTAAGAACCTCTACGGCTTCTCGGACAGGTAGCAAAACACCCATCATGCACCTCAACGACTCCCAAAAATAATGATTGCTATGTGTTTTATATATATACTGTATTTATTCTGCTCTCTTCCAATGCAGCAAAATTCAGAAGTACTCTCCCTCAGAGTCGGCCAAGGTGTACGATAAAGCCGTCAACAGGAAGTCGTCGGTCATCTTCAGCCCACGGCAGACCATTGATTTCCTCCACCGCGATGAGGTTCATGACGAGCTGTCCTACGAGCTGAAGAGGAAGATCGTCAAACAGTACCTCGATGTGAGCATACTTATTTTCTTTCAGGGAAATTTTTTTTTTTTTAATATATATTCTATTTATATCGCTATTAATATTATTTAACATTATTTGTTTTTAATAAAAATTATCATAATATTTACCAGTAATAGTAAAATTTCAAGGAGGCTACGGGATGACTTAAAAAAAATATTATTATAATATTATTAATTTAATAATAATAATAGGTATTATTATTATTATTACAATATTAAAATAATCAAACATAATTTAAATGCTTAAACACTTGAGATTAAATTGAGTTTTTCACCCCTTGTTTTCTCCTAAATAATTGTTCTAGTTATAATGTGTTATATATTATTTTATTAATAATTATAATTATTTTCACACTGTCAAAGCTGCTGGATTACTTTTTTTATTTTTTTATTTTTTTGGCCCGCCACCACCCCCCCTCTTCGGAGGACAACTTTATTTTTAATAAAGCAAAATATATACACAATATATAACAATACAGACAATAGATTTATATACAGTGCGTAACCATTCACCCAGTTTAGTGAGACCCTGGGTACATAAGGGGAGGGGGGATTATAGCACCACGTACAGAGTGTAACACGCAACATATAAGACACAACAAGGTGACAGACAGACAACAGAGGGACAAGACAATTGACAAACACAAGAACGTATTATTATTATTGATTGAATAGAATGATCTTGAGCAAATTCTATTTGTTAATCTGAGGTTTACATTAGTTGGTCATGATTAAGGTGTTAGAGGGGAAATGGGTTTGGAAACATGCTATGCATGAGTGTGGATAGTGTATGCCTGTGTGTATATATGAAGTGATAGCTGCAGGGGCAAAAGAGAAAGAGAAAAGAAAAAGAAAATATATAAACTTATAGAACAGAAGGGGGGAGGTATGTGTCTGGTAATGTACACGGCTTGTAGTTATGTTTGTGTGGTATTAAGAAATGTCAAAAACGGGGACCAGGTGTCTTCAAAGGCTGCTGGATTACTTAAAACTTAAACTTTTGCAATCACATGAATCATATAATTTAATATATATAATAAAATATTTAGAAACATGCAGCTTTGGTCACCAGAAATGTTAGAGAATATATATATATATATAGTGTTGTAGAATGGGGACCTTCAAGTCGATGTTGAGAATTGCTTATTTATACTGCATGCTCTGCTTGATTCTCAGTTTAAGTTGCTAATGGAGCACCTGGACCCTGATGAAGAGGACGAGGAGGGAGAGAACAGTGCAAACGTGAGGAATAAAGCCATCACCTCACTACTGGGGGGAGCAGCCACAAGCCCCCGAAACCACCACACACTCGACTCCGAGGATGAGGAGAGTGACGGAGAGGAGAGGACACCAGGGGTAAGATAAGTCTTTTTGACTGTCACACTAGTCTGATGCTCTTGGCAGCTTATTCTGGCCAAGTACCACATCCTTAGATGGGAAGAAACTGTCTGACTGAAACAAGATCATTGCTCATGTTTTGTTTTTGTGTCTTTCGTCACCTTTATTTATATAGCACTTTGTGCCATACAGATTGTTTCAAAGCAGCTTCACAGTGATTAACAAGAACACAACAGTGTTAATGTTGTTAAGTTCTTCAGTTACGAAAATACAATTTCAGTGGTAAAGCAGCTCTAAAAAGACAGTAGTGTAATTATTCAACTCAATTTGGTTCAATGTTGAGTCCACTGATTTAGTTCAAAAGCAAAGTTCATCAGTTATGAAACAAACTTCTACAAATACAGGAATAATGTTTATAACTATAAAGCAGTTCTTAAGCTGAATAATGACACTATTATTCTCTAAAGTCACATGATTCAGTTCAGTAATGGTGCAAAGTTTGTCAATTATGAACAAGCTGAATTCAACTATAAACATCTCTAGAGAAGGCAATAGTGTTATTTAGCTCGTCAGTTCAGTGTTGATTTAATTCAGTTCAATAACAGTGTTGATATTGCAGAGTTCATCAATTATCAAATGAATTCAGTTCAGCTTTAAAGCAGCTGTACAGAACACAATAGTGTCATTATTCAGCTCTCTTCAGTTTACTGTTGATTCAATTCAGTTCAGTAATAGCGCAATGTTCATCAATTGTAAAACTAATTTGAATTGGCTATAAAGCAGCTCTACAGAAGAAAACATTGTCATTATTCAGCTCAATTCAGTTCAAGTTTGTGTCAGTGCAGTCAAATCAATGATACAGTATTACTGAATATTATATATCCAAAATCGTCCCCTAAACCCTCAATCACTGTTTCCTATGTTAGTCCACTAATACAGTTCACTTGAAGGACTCAATGAAAAAAAGTGAGTGAATTCAGACAGCCGTTGAGCGTACATCGGCTGTACACTCGGTGCGATGTGGGATTGAATGAGTGCACTCAATAATGTCCACTATGGTTTTAGACACCACTACAAATTAGGGCTGGGACAATATATCGATGCATCGTGAATCGAGAAATTATTCTGGATCGATTCCCATTTTTCCGAATGCATCGCGATTCTCTCTCGAATCGATTCTGAGTTTCGTTTTTAGATGGAGTGCTTTAGAAACAGCATGCTTGTGAACCTTCTATAAAATAATCATTCATAAAGTTCGAAATGGTTGAAGTGAATTACAAGGGTGTTTGCAGTGGGCTGTTTACATTAATCTCGCGTCATAAAAGCATTCTGAGGTGCAAGTACATTCTCAGACTCAGCCGAACACACAAGCGCTCTTCTTCGTGAGCATTTGAGCGTGCGGTTAAAAACTAAGATCAGGATCAATTCGCGATGCATTCGGAAAAAATTGGAATCGATCCAAGAATCGCGATGCATCGATATATTGACCCAGCCCTACTACAAATGACTGTCCCCTCAAATAATGCCCTGTTCAAGGGTATAGGGGACGATTTGGGATTCAGCCTAAGAGTCTTTTAACCCCTCTTCACAGG
Organism: Abramis brama; assembly: GCF_963993115.1. NCBI lineage: Eukaryota > Metazoa > Chordata > Actinopteri > Cypriniformes > Leuciscidae > Abramis > Abramis brama. Next base: position 5,566,950 of record NC_139967.1, on the reverse strand, counting down.
CGTCTCGACGCGGGAGGCGCACGGGAGACTCTGCGGACCTGCTGTTGGCGAACATGAACGAGTCCGTCAGCGCGCTCGATATCATCGCCATCCACTGCCCCAAATACCGAGACCGGCCGCAGATCGCACGCGTGATCCAGAGGAACAGCGACGGTTACAGCATCCACTGGATGGCAGGCTCTTACTCCAGCTCTTGGGCTGAAGCGAAGCGCCGCGACGGACGCAAGCTGGTGCCTTGGGTCGACACCATCAGAGAGACCGACATCATCTATAAAAAAATTACACTCACCAGTGGCAACAAGCTCAACCACAAAGTGGCGCAGACTCTACGTTCACTCTACGCTGCCAAGGACAGGAACTCCAGCTAATAATACGTAAACATGCACACGCACTCACATACCTCCCATCTCAGATTCTCTCAGCCTAATGCAACAGCCAAACACATCTCCCGGGTCAGCCAAACATGAACACACAAAACACGAGCGGCTATTCTACACTACAGACTCCTTTCTCTCTCTCTCTGATGCACTCTGGGTCTGGTGGTGACATTTTGCCCTCTGTGCCAGGGTGCATCGTCGTATCGCAGGAATAAAATGTTTGGAGAAACATTGTATGGGTGCTCCTTCGCTGTTGTGCAGCAGATTTCTGGTTGTTTGATTTCTACTCCCAGTGTATCATAGTTTAACATAAAAATATTGTTTATATCTATAAAAGAAATTTAAATATATACTGAATGTTGAAAGAATTAGTTTGTTGATGTTTTTACTTTAATTCTTTCTTTTTTTTCTCATTTTCTTTTCGAATTTCTTAGCGTTAAGCAGCTTTCTATAGCTTAGCTCCTCCTTTACTGGCTGATGATAATTCTCTCTGTTGAGCTGTTTGTCCATTTTGTACGATAGCACCGTGTGGCTGTAATTTATTGTGTATAGCATGCAGTGTCTGTGAGGAGGGCTGTGTCGAAGGAGATTTGCGATAACAGGTCGCCCTGCTCAGCATAAAGGGACTCACATGCCTCTGATGGAACAAATACTGCAATAAATTTTCTACTTCTCTTACTTGCAAGACTCATCCTGTCCGTTTGCGACTCACTTGTCTTTTAATATTTTTGCATTTTTTGCCATGCACGCTTTTTATTTATTTTATTGACAGGTATAGTGAAGAGAGGACAGAGCATTATGCGGGGACGACACGTCCAGTGTGTTGGACATCTTGTGCACGGCTCTTGTAAAGGTGCCCCAAGTAATGTTTTCTATTACAGAATTCAATAAGAAATGAGCACTTTTTATGGTCACACTTTATTTTAATGTGTTTGTGTACGGATAACGAGTAATATTAGATAACGGCATGTTATTACTATAGGTTTACACTGAGACAACAGCATTGGAGGAGAAAGACTCAAATAGTATTTTCTTGTAAAGCACTCCAATAATCTGTTTTAGTGTTGCTTGTAATTATGCATAATATTACTATAGTTAATACATGTAGCAAGGGCACATAAAAATGAAGCGTTACCCTTTTTACTTTTTTATTTATCAATTTAATTGAATATTGGAGCACGTTCAGGACCAAACCACATCTGCGCACAAGAATGGTACTTTTATTATGTATACAACCATGCACTTGCAAGATGTTTTATTCCTCTTAATGTGGTTGTTCAGTCATTTTGCTAAACATTTAATAATGATAAATTATTGAATGAAACTTGCCTTAAACTAACTTTTTCCAGGCTATGCCATCCTTCAGTTGTGGTATCGTCTCGTATACTAAGTGATCCAGAGCTGGTGGGGTCAGCGGAGAGACTAATGTAGGTTGTTTAGGATAGGAGACACCGAAACAAATGTAGTTATTCCAAAATACTAGCATACTGCTATTACTATTATTTCTGCAATTAACTGTATAGCTTGTACTGTGCACCCTATGCAAATTTTATGCATAGAAAACCCAATTACCTACTTTATTTTTTAATTGAACTGTCATTGATGAACCCTAAGTGTAATATCAGCCACAGTTTTTAACACTAAAGCCTACTGCATCATATTTGCACATTTCCAAGGTCTCTAAATTATCAACATGATCAAAACTTGGCTGGAAAAACCTGTTGAACACCTGTTGTCTGATTTATTTATACTTTAAGTAAAAGGCCTTTTAGTATAATTGTAAAAATGTCCCCCTTCAGGTCGTGGTTCATATGTCTTTTTAGTGTGAAATCTTTACTGATTTTTATAAAGTCAACATAAGAATAACTTGGTTATAAGTAATATTTCAACTTAGGTTTTCTTGATTAACATTTACATTGCTTGATATTAAAATGCGAGTCATATGATTTATCAGGTTTTTAAGGAACATTCATCTTAACCATTGTACTGCATTGCATTATACACTGCCCAGCCAAAAAAACAAAACAGTCTTTGTTTGGATTTAAATATGCAAATGTTAAGAGTCTATGATTGGATCATTATTGCTGTGATTATTATGTTTCTAGCATGTTATATGTTTGGCAACAGTTCTTCTAACCCTAATTGATGGAGTGTGTAGCTTTTCATTTCTTAAACAACCATGTGATGTAGGAAGACACATCATGGCCATATTCCAGGATCACAATGTCAAGATTCATCCGACTCAAATTGTGAAAGAATGTATTGTGAGGGAGCATGAAGAATCATTTTCACACATGAATCGGCTCCTCTGAGTCCAGATCTTAAATTCACTGGAAGTCTTTGGGATGTGCTGGAGGAGACTTTACAGAGTGCTGGACTCTTGCATCGACATTACAAGATCTTGACCAAAAATGTAAGCACCTCTTGATGGAAATAAATGTTGTGATGTTATTTTTTTATAAAGATGTGCATACATTTTTTGTCAAGTGTAGGAATTCCCTGAATCTTCCATGTTTTCTATGACTGAAAAGCCTGAATACTGCATTCCACAGGATTACTTTTTTTCTTTCAAATGTGGCTTGGTTTGTTTATGTCCTCTTGTACAGGAAAGCTTCTGCTTCTGTACGGCTCCAGTTTTTATTCCTGTAGTTTAAACAGTAGAGCTTACATGTGTTCGATTCTGTGGGAATGCATGAACTGGAAAAAATATGTACCTTAAAAGGCAATAAATTAATGTGCCAAATGTGTAAATGTAAATATATGCTACATTTTAGGATCCAAAATATCTGGCCTCATGTGATTTTAGAAGTCAGAAATGTTTCTCTGTTAAACATTAAGCTTGCCTTAAAAAATGAAACCATTCCTATGAGCCGAAACATGAGCACTAGCCTAATATGCTGTTGGTCCTCCGTGTGTTGCCAAAACAGTGCCGACCCGCCAAGGTCTGGACTCTACAAGACCTCTGAAGCCGTCCTGTGGTTTCTGGCACCAAGATGTTAGCAGCAGATCCTTCAAGTCCTGTAGGTTGTGAGGTGAAGCCGCCGTGGATTGAACTGATTGGTCCAGCACATCCCACAGATGCTCAATTGGATTGAGATCTGAGGATTTTGAAGGCCAGATCAACACCTTGAACTCTTGATCATGTTCCTCAAACCATTCCTGAACAATGTGTGCAGTGTGGCAGGGAACATTATCCTGCTGAAAGAGGCCACTTCCATCAGGAAACACCATCGTCATGAAGGGTGTACCTGGTCTGCAATGTTTAGGTCACGTGTAAAATTTACGTCCACACGAATGGCCAGACATTGTCCAGAGCATCACGTTCCCTCCATCGGCTTGCCGTCATCCCACAGTGATCCTGGTGCCATCACTTCCCCAGGTAAACGACGCACATGATGGTTTTTCCCTCTTCGGACACTGTTGGTAAATTCTCACCACTGCTGACCAGGAGCAACACACAAGCCTCGTCATTTAAGAGATTCTCTAAACCAGTCGCCTTGCCATATCAATCTGGCCCTTGTCAAAGTCGCTCAGATCTTTATTCCTGCCCATTTCTCCTGCATCCAACATTTATTACGAGAACTGATTGTTTGCTTACAATCTAATCTACCCAGACCTTAAAGGGGTGGTATAATGCCCTTTTCACATGATGTAAAATAAGTCTTTGATGTCCCCAGAGTGTGTATGTGAAGTTTTAGCTCAAAATACCCCACAGATATTTTTATATAGCATGTTAAAATTGTCACTTTTTGAGGGTGAGCAAAAACACACCGTTTTTGTGTCTGTCCCTTTAAATGCAAATGAGCTGCTGCTCCCAGCAGAGGGGGCGGAGCTACAACAGCTTGTGTTCTGAACATTTCAAAAACTTTTAGCTTTTTATGTTCAAACCAGAGTCAGACAAAGATGGAGAGACTCAATAAGTGACAACATGTAGACAACATTTCTAAATGGTTAGATGATGAATTTATGTAGCTGATGTGTAGTTATCTTCTAGTCATTGATTAGCATATTCTGTCATGATAATCTATGAATCGCGTTCCCGGGGGCGGGGTTTATGTAAATTCTAGGGTTGGTGATGTCACTAACCTAGGAGGAATGTTGTGTAGTCCCTACCAGCCGTTTGTTGTAGTCCTTAAAAAACGATTTCTTTAAAAGCAAATATCTCCCTTTGCTTTGAACTTTGAGCGTTGTGACTTTGCAGATGTTGTTTATGCTCAAACAGCAACATTACACACCAAATAAAGTTAAAAAAGTGAAATCATCAACCACCCCTTTAATATGTGGCCTTATTAGGATGATCAACGATATTCACTTCGCCTGTGACTGGTCATATAATGTTTTGGCTCATCAGTCTATACCAGTGGTTCTCAAACCTGTCCTGGAGGACCACTAACACTGCACGTTTTCGTTGTCTCCCTAATCAAACACACCTGATTCAACTCATCAGCTCATTATCACATGGGTTAATGAGCTGATGAGTTGAATCAGGTGTGTTTGATTAGGGAGACAACGAAAACGTGCAGTGTTAGTGGTCCTCCAGGACAGGTTTGAGAACCACTGGTCTATACCAAATGAAAGAAACTTTTAAAGTTAGCCATGTTTAAATTCCACGACCAACTGTGAAATCTCATTAGTCCAAAAAAAGTTTTTATACAAGAACATGTAACAGATGCAAAACTCAATCTAAGTTCTTTGGTGTCATTATTTTTTAGCTATTGCTGTAGAGCGTCACATTGCTTTACCTGTCAGCAGGTGCTGGAAACAGGACAACAGGTGTTTGCTGCAATGGAAACATGCGTCATTCTGGGAGAAGAATACATGTTATGACTGGCTTCTGGCTACAGCCTGCATGATGGAGAAACAGATAAGTGCCCAGATAAGTAAACATGTATTTAACTATACATGTTTACAGGTAAATATGAGCAGTGTATGACAAGTGGGCCTGTCTTATTTAGATGAAGTATGTCCCAATGCTGGTGTACATGTTCTATTTCCCATCAATGAAGAAACCCATGGTCTGCTTACCTGTTGTCTTACTTCCCTGTATTGCATATTGAATGAATCATAGAGTGAGGAGTAAATGTGTTTAAATGAATTGGGAATACCCTCTACATCTCTCTCCATACCTTAAACAGACACAAAGAGATGTATTATTACTGCTCATGATGGCAAGTCTTCTGTTAACACACACAATGCACTGTAATGAGACTGCTGGATCACTTGAGTTGAATTCTGCGGCCGTTCTTTTAGATATTGACTTGTGAGCTTGTAATGCTCTATAATTACAGATGAGGAAAAGGAGAGGCTGGAGCGTCGAGTCTGGCTGCAGATTTGAGCTTGAAGCTGAACTGAAAGAAAAAGGGTAAGAGATGTTTTCACACCACATACAGGCTGTGAGACGAGACGGCAAGGACTAGGCATTTCAGAAAGTCCAACCAGATAAATCAAAAAAATTTGACTCAAAGTAATAAAGTATAGTTCTTTCAGTATTACTTTTAGACTATTTGCATTCGTTTTCAGAATAAGTAATTTTTTTTAACTTGAAATGTTAAAAATGTATCTATAATATGTGACCCTGGCCTGGACCACAAAACATGGGTCAATTTTTTTGAAATTGAGATATATACATCACATGAAAGCTGAATAAATAAGCTTTTCATTGATATATGGTTTGCCGAGATACAACTATTTGAAAATCTGGAATCTGAGGGTGCAAAAAAATCTAAACATTGGGAAAATCGCTGTCTGTATGTAGCCTATGTATTTTTTTTTCTTGAGAAAAATTAACGCCTATCTTGTGTACCTAATATTTATCCAAATGAGTCAATATTAAATCAAATCACAAGAATTGAATTGAAATCGTGAAATTTGTTTCAAGAAATTGGTAAAAATAAAAAAAATACGTAGCTTACCAGAAATTGTACCATATAAACATTGTAACATGATGTCACTAAACCTAATAAAATTCAGTTTAGTTACTAAAATGTTTTGACAATCACAATACACTTATTGTGATGCAAGTTTTTTTGCAAACCCCCCCTAATCTCCCCAAATCTCACTCCAAGTTAAACTCAAAAGTATATATATTAAAAAAAACACTTTTAAAAATAACACATTTAATGGTGAATTGTTAATTTGCATACACGAGCAGTAACTGCACTACATGTACATATTCACAGGAATGATTATTGTAAACACGATTTAATTTTGATTTATTTACCTACCCATCTCTCTCTCTCACACACACATACACACACACACCCACACACTAACCCGACCCCTAAGAAGAATACATTTTACGGGTGTTAATCGAGCTTGATCACCGCTATCAGATGAAGATGCGCTGCTTACGTCCTCCTCCATGTTTACATGTGCGTAGTGATATTGGCTTGATTGCGGCTCTGACCTACTTACATTTTCGATGTAAAATGCTGATTGGTTGAAAATCTAGCTCAACAGTTTTATATGTCTCAATACGCAGTCAATATAGTGCGCCAATAAATTACACTTTTCTCATTGACTGCAGGATAATGCGTGGAGAACTTTTTGCTTGGATACCTTTTATTAACGTTGAACATATTGAGCAAAAGAAAAAGTAGTGCCCCGTTTGTCGGAACGAAACTGAACGATACAGCTCACATACAGCGGCCTATCATGGATTCGATCAAACACCAACAGATAAAAAATCAAAACCTGACAACCTCTGCTAGTAATCTTATAATGGGCCATGTTTGGATCTTCCAACAGGACCGTGATCCAAAAACAAACATCAAAACAAAAATGTCAATGGCCATCCCAGTCCCAGACCTGAACCCTATAGAAAATGAGTGGGCTGAACTGAAGAGAAGAAGCGCCAACATGGATCTGGGAATCTGGAGAGATTCTGTAGAATGATCTCTGAACTCCAAACTCATCAGGCGTTATAGGAGAAGACTCAGAGCTGTTCTCTTGGGAAAAGGAGACTGCAAAAAGTATTTAATAAAAGGGGGCAAATAATTGTTCACAATGTGTTTTGGAGAAAAACATTTATTTCATAATGTGATTTTTTTTTTTTTTTTTTTTTTTTTTTTTACTTCAATAAAAGGTTAGATTTTTGCATTTAAAAAAAAAAATATCAAAAGGATTAACAATGCAGATTTATTTTTTACAGCCATCTTTGATCATATTTACCAAGGGGGGCAAATATTTCTGCCCAGCACTGTATATCCAGCCTCCCTCCCTCCGTCTAGTGCTCACATTACAGATTTACAGCAGCTAATGACTAATTACTAATGTTACTTTTGACCTGGGCCTGTGTTTGTCATGTTGAGGTAATGGCATTAACAAGGTTGTTTCTTGTTGGCGGGTGTATTAATGATGTCCTGTGTGGTGTGTGATGACACAGGGTGAGTGCAGTGGCCGAAACGTGAACTCTGAATTAGAGATCAGGTCACGAACACGCTCCATATCTCTGGTTTCAGTCTCTTTCTTAGTCATTTCCATCATCACTCTATTTTTACATCTTTCTTCCACAAACCCAAGCTCTTAATTGAGTCAAGGGGTAATCAGTCTTACTTTTCGGTATTAAATTAGACCAATCTATGTTTTTATGTCACTGACTCAAAAAACTTTTGAACAGTCTTAAAGAAAAAACATTGATGACTAACTTGTAAGACTAAGTATTAGCAGTTTATGCAACCGGCCCCAAGTCTGACTGAAAACTGTGAAACAACGTAAAGATGAGTACTTTTTTGAGGGTATTTTTTTATTAAACAGAATTAATAACAATGAAAAAATAACTAGGGGAAAAACATATAAATAGGTATTTAAATATATAAATAGGGTTTAATGAATTATCAAATAATTCAGTTGGGTTCTGTTTTTAACATTGAACATACAGGTGAAACTCGAAAAATTAGAATATCGTGCAAAAGTTATAATTTTGATGATTATGGCTTACAGCTTATGAAAGCCCCAAATTCAAAATCTCAGAAAATTTGAAATTACATGAAATCAATAAAAAAAAGGATTTTAAATACAGAAATGTCAGCCCTCTGAAAAGTATAATCATGCATATGTATATAGTTATACACTCACCTAAAGGATTATTAGGAACACCTGTTCAATTTCTCATTAATGCAATTATCTAATCAACCAATCACATGGCAGTTGCTTCAATGCATTTAGGGGTGTGGTCCTGGTCAAGACAATCTCCTGAACTCCAAACTGAATGTCAGAATGGGAAAGAAAGGTGATTTAAGCAATTTTGAGCGTGGCATGGTTGTTGGTGCCAGACGGGCCGGTCTGAGTATTTCACAATCTGCTCAGTTACTGGGATTTTCACGCACAACCATTTCTAGGATTTACAAAGAATGGTGTGAAAAGGGAAAAACATCCAGTATGCGGCAGTCCTGTGGGCGAAAATGCCTTGTTGATGCTAGAGGTCAGAGGAGAATGGGCCTAATGATTCAAGCTGATAGAAGAGCAACTTTGACTGAAATAACCACTTGTTACAACCGAGGTATGCAGCAAAGCATTTGAGAAAGCCACAACACGCACAACCTTGAGGCGGATGGGCTACAACAGCAGAAGACCCCACCGGGTACCACTCATCTCCACTACAAATAGGAAAAAGAGGCTACAATTTGCACAAGCTCACCAAAATTGGACAGTTGAAGACTGGAAAAATGTTGCCTGGTCTGATGAGTCTCGATTTCTGTTGAGACATTCAGATGGTAGAGTCAGAATTTGGCGTAAACAGAATGAGAACATGGATCCATCATGCCTTGTTACCACTGTGCAGGCTGGTGGTGGTGGTGTAATGGTGTGGGGGATGTTTTCTTGGCACACTTTAGGCCCCTTAGTGCCAATTGGGCATCGTTTAAATGCCACGACCTACCTGAGCATTGTTTCTGACCATGTCCATCCCTTTATGACCACCATGTACCCATCCTCTGATGGCTACTTCCAGCAGGATAATGCACCATGTCACAAAGCTCGAATCATTTCAAATTGGTTTCTTGAACATGACAATGAGTTCACTGTACTAAAATGGCCCCCACAGTCACCAGATCTCAACCCAATAGAGCATCTTTGGGATGTGGTGGAACGGGAGCTTCGTGCCCTGGATGTGCATCCCACAAATCTCCATCAACTGCAAGATGCTATCCTATCAATATGGGCCAACATTTCTAAAGAATGCTTTCAGCACCTTGTTGAATCAATGCCACGTAGAATTAAGGCAGTTCTGAAGGCGAAAGGGGGTCAAACACAGTATTAGTATGGTGTTCCTAATAATCCTTTAGGTGAGTGTATATACTAAATATATTAGTTTCACCTTTTTAATTTGAATTACTGAAATACATGAACTTTTGCACGATATTCCAATTTTTCGAGTTTCACCTGTAATCAGAGAAAATTCAAATTCTCCACATTAGTGGAGGTTAAAGGTCAAAAAGACACCATAAGAACTTTTAAAACACGCAGCACACAAAATGTCTCTATCCCCTATCCTGTATCTCCCTCATGATTCCCTCAACCAAGTCAAACTCACACATGTAATAACCTGAAATTGCTTTTATTGATTTTCCTGTCTTGTGTCATCGTCTCCCACAGCTGCTTAGACACAGCCACATCTCCGTGCCGAGTGCCTCTCCATGGTGTGGTATATCAGGTTGTCGTCCAGAAAGGACAGGTCGTCATCGTACTGGACAGGTCGACAGCAGGCGGTGGGAGGGGAGCTGCGCAGAATCTTTTTATCCCCGCCGGCGAGGCTGGTGAGGATCTTGTCGTAGTTCGTGAGTGAGTTTACACACACGCCGCTGCAGTAGCTGAACATCATCTCCTCCTGACTCCGGTAGCCCAAACCCAGATCTGACACTTTCAGCTGGACTTGTCTTAGTGCACATGCTCTTTCTTTTCCTTTCTCTCTCTCGTCACGACTCGGCCTCTTCCTGTCCATCTTGTTACGGAGGAAACCTCTCCTTTTCAGAGATCTCTTGAATCTATGGATGAACGCTGAGTCAGGAGTGGGCAAGCTGTCTGAGGACAGAGGAAAGAGATGTTCCCACAGTTACACTACAGATACATCTGAGCAGTCTGAACCTGAACAAGGAAGTTTTACGTGGACCGATTATTCTCTTTGTGTATATGCATGCTTTGAAAGGGTCACATCATGAAAATGGTCATTTAAATGCCCTCCAAGTACACATTTTGGAAAACCATACCGATATTGTCTCCCTGTAAACTACAAAAATGCAAATTTGTGAAAACGGTGACGTACGTGTTCAGTCAATAGCATAGACAGTAAAAGAAATGGACACAGCGACCCCATAGACTTCAACGGAGAAAAGTGAAGTCAATTAGAAGCACTCACTTCCTGATGGCCGAGCGTACTGCGCAGACTCAAACTGAGCTTGACGACGTAGATGTGACGTGAGCAACCGGTCTGTCTTCTAGTAGCTGTGCCAAGAGAAATCTGAATCATTCCCTTCCGAATCTTGCAGAGACGGGGAGTGTGAGTAGGGGGTGTCCATGAGCTAGGAGCAGGAGCAACTTTTGCTAAGTATTCTGATTAATTATTTTGTCATTTTGCCTCCACGTTCCCCCAATTGCCCGCGAGCTTCTCCTCCTGTCCATACGGTAATTTCTCTACTGTGCGACAGAGTCACGTGGTTATGACACAATCGTTAGCCTATTTTTACAAAAACTGCTTCTACGAGGCCATAACGTAAGATACAAGGTAATGGAGCCTTTTATACATTGTCGTGTTTCTTTAGAAATAAACAATGGACAAATAGAGTGAAATAAGGAGCTTTCGCACTGGAGGAACCTTTTCATAGTTCCTATTGACGGAAGTTCCCTGATTTTAGGGTGTTCGAACCGCAGAAACTAGGAACGATTTTAGTTCTAGGAACTCCTTTTAGAGGAACTAATTTAGCTCCTACTTCAGAGTAGGGTCTAAACCATAGACTGTAAAAAAAATATGGACGTAGTGTCCGTGACGTCACCCGTAGGTTTCTGAAGACCGTTTTTGAAGCCTAAAGTGGGCTTAGCCGACCGTCGACATCTTGGCAGCGCGTCACTCCCGGATAAACGAAAATGGGCGAAAAACCCTAACGTTACGGCTAACAGACAGCAGACAAACGGCTAATGATGACTAATGACCGCAGCAGCGGGAATCCACCTGTCACTCAAAAGTGGACACACCCTTAATTATGCAGAAATTTTAGGGGAAATTTTTAAATCTTGATGAGTTATAAAAAAATTCACCCCCCTCACAGTTTTCATGAAGGGCAAAATTAGCTGCTCCAGACTGTAAACATGTTTTTTTCTGCTGTAAAGTTGGGCATTTCAACATGGGGGAGATGCAGATTTGACTCACTTTTGCAGCCAGCCTCAAGTGGCCAGTTGATGAATTGCCGTTTAATTCACTTACGTGTTGGTTTCAAGAGAGAGACAGGGAGGTTGCCGCTTGGTCTAAACCAGCACTATAGAGAGCCTAAGTCCCTCCCCTCCGCTTCCGACTCATGGGACCTTATTTCGGAAAAAATATGTATGGTAGTCAATGGCGAGAGACAACTTATCTTTTTATTCCGTCTGAACTGTGCCCTGAATTACACATATGATGTTTATCAATTTAAAATATAATTATGAAAGTCAAGAAAGTCGCAATTTGTCATAAAACAGAAGAGTAACATTTAGTTTTATGTGAAAATCGCTCAGTGAACTACATCTCTCGTCTCGCACTATGTACGTCACCAACATGGCTGTCACCATAGCGCATTTCATCTACGAGGAAAAAATTGACGGCGTAACGTTACGATTATAACGTAAGACTATAGAAAAAATGACAGACGTTAGCTTCAGTAAAGTTAGCTTCATTCATTGAGAGAAAAGGTATGACGTCACATGTGCGCCTTTTGGGTTTGTAGTCTCTGTAATTACGTATTTTCACAGTCTTATACCTCAACAGTTTTACATCAAACTGCGACTTTCTTGACTTTAAAATGTATCTTTTAAATTGACAAACATCATATGTGTAATTCAGGGCACAATTCAAACGAGATCAAAATGTTTGTTGTCTCTCACCATTGACTACCATACAATATTTTTCCGAAATAAGGTCCCATGGTGGTCCACCGGAAGGGGAGGGACTTAGGCTCTCTATAGGAACTATCCGTGACGTTAGTGTTCGCTGATTGGCCAAACGCACGCGAAACACCAGCACTCGTCATTTTAAAAAAGGCTGTGTAAAAACACAGATTACAGCCTATATATTAACTCCAGAAACTAACTCTACGAACATGGAAACCAGTGATAGATGGGCCTCTTAACCTTTACGCTGAGGAGAAAATCCAACGCAACTTTGAGTGGGCCAAGCCAAACATGATTATGTATTTCTGCTCAGCAACACTGGACATCGACCACACGGCATACGCTAATAACTTTTCATTACTGTCTACTTTCTATGTATAACAGTTCTATCTAATAACGTATTAGACAGGACTGTTGGACAGAACGTAAAATAGATGCATGTAAAACTAAATCTGTTTTTGCTGGAGAACCCTTGGTTAGGGGACCTCAAGAACAAATAACTGATAATAATAAATGATATGACCCTTTTGAAGTGCACTGCACATTGTGTTTTGACAGTATGTAAAGACGGTAGTGTTTTGATGTGCTTTGTGAAACGGTACCCCCCATTTACAACCATGAGAGTGCGAGTAGAGCGATCAAAGAGCCATAACGTGATATAGTTTGCATTATTCTGACAGCTTTTAGCAACAATACTGCTTTTGTCCACAGGCACCAGATAAAATACAGGTTTTCTAAACGGAGATGAGTTGTAAGCTGATAGAACTGGAGTAGTGTGTGTCTAGTGTCCCACCCAGGTACAATGGGTCACCTGAAACTTCTTTACTCAACCACCACAACAGTATCAGGTGTGTCCTGAAACGCGCTTTATCACACCTGTGTGTATTCGTGTGACTGTTATTTATTTAATAATAAGAATCAAGTAGCTTGTCCTGACCTGAGTGACTTCTTGGCTGCGGATGTTTGATCGTTCGAGCATCAGGCAGATTTTGGTCCAGTCTTTGAGAACACTGAGCGTGTGGCTGTGAGCAGCGAGAGTGTCCGGCTCTTTTGGGGTTTTGTAGAAGCAGCGGGACAGACGACACGCCGCTCAGCATCAGTGCACACGCCAGCATCACAGCCCAGATCTTCATCTTCCTCTCTCCTCAGCTCAGAGAGCCTGTGTCAGGCAGCACAAACACACATTACACACATGAAGTTCAGTCAGAGTAAACTGCAGCCTTTATTGTACTGTATTTCTATCACATTTCTATCACATACTTTTAGACAGCCCAGCTTTATCCCTTTTTTGGAAAAAATGATTGAAAACGTTAAATTAATATATCAGTTCAGACAGATATATTGCTTTTTTTTGCGGTTGTTCCAGTTGTTTTTATTGATTTACTTCATTTCTCTGTCAAGCAAGTTTGAGCTACTGTGAAAAAGGCACTTAGGAATTACATTTAATATAGGCTAATAATTATAATATTACCCCAATATTACCCCAAACACTTCTTTAAAAAAAAACACAACTAGCCACTATATGAAAAAAGGCACTTTGTAAATTAAATTTCTTATAATTAATGATAACAAAAATAATGATAAATATATAACTTAATATGTTATTATTAAAGTAAATTATTACTAAGTAAATTAAAAATATCCGCAACTAGCCAATAGCTACTAAAAAAAGCACTTTCTAAATTAACTTTGACATAATTTATTTTAATAAAGCTTTATTATTATGATATAGCCCCAAAACAATTAACATTAAGTAAAAAAAAAAATACACACAACTAGCCCCTAAATACTATAATAATAATTTAATTTAACACCATTAGTAGTAGAATAAATAGTAGTATATAGCCCCAAATACAATTTAAAATTAAAACTTAAAAACTAAAAGAAAAAAAAAAGTGATCAATGATGCTTTAAAAAAACATTGAAAAAGATGTATGATTATCCACTCACCTGAGTTCAGCTCTGTGTATCCTGCCATCAGCACTGATGATCACAGAGCCAAAGGTGCTTTCCGAAAACATTTATAAAATAAAAACAGCGCATATTATATTTCCTTTCAGCTGACTCTCGTGTTCTTCTGCTGTCAGGGATCATCGCTGACCAACTACATCGGCGGTTCAACATATGATCCAAAATATATTAGTGTTGCTATACATCCGCTTCAATAATCAGATTATGGTTTTTAATTGTATTGATTATTGAATTGTTCAGGTCCAGTTCATTCCCACGCCAGCTGTGGCGATGTGCGTGCGCGTGAACAGTTCGCGCGCTCAGTCAAAACACGCTGAGTGACTTCATGGACAAAGCAAACCGCCTCCTGTCCTGGATATTATTAAACGTGCTGGAAAGATCGCTAAAGATAAAAATATGCAGTAGCTCTATTATGAAATGTATGCTGCCTTCACGTGCTATCGGAATTATCGTAAATACTAGTTCCCTAGGTAAAAAAGGGGACAGGATCGCCCTTTCAAGTCAAAATTTTAATTATCTCGTAATCACGACTTCAGAAGTGGAAAGTAGGAAATGTCCGATAGCACGTGAAAGCAGCATTATGATAATTTAGTTCTCACACACAACGATAATTGTCGTTTCTCACACATTAATTATTTTATTATTTAGCTATATTCAAGTGATCTATTGTCTCGTTTCACAAGAATTCCGTGCTGAAGGGATAAAATACAATATCTCTATCCCACAATAAAATAACTTACCTGCTATAATTTGTTTGGCAAAAAAATAACCTGTTGATAATGGATTTCCACTTCCAGCTTGAGATCAGCGCTCATATACATGACAAACGCCCCCTCTACCGGTCTATAGTCTACAGTGCAGTGCATTTAAAAATGTACAGATTTCCAAATCTGGATTACTAGTGCTCTAAATGGGATCACAAATCACAATATGAAAAGATCAACAGGTAGGCTAGAAGAGTCCTTTAAGTGTTTTTATTTGAAGAGAAAGAAAATAGCAAAATAAAACATTTTCCAATTCCTTTAAACAGTCAGACCCCTACAGCCCTGAAAGGACATGGTGACAGAGAGAGGAAAAAAACATTTGTGAGAGAAGAATGCAAAAACATTGAAAGATAATTGTTCCTCCCATCTCCGTAGCTCCTCATCTGAAGATCCACAAATAAATAAAAATAAACAAATATATACAATAAGGGATGCACTATTTAGAAACTGCTTTTGACTGTCTCTGATGATTGTGTCATTGTAATTAATATAGCCTACAGTGTTAAAAGCTGTTAAAGTTAAATATTTTAATTTTGTCTAATATTGGCAGGGGATTATTTTATGAGGACAAAATCTTTTATTTTTTAATGTAGGCTACTGTACGGAAGGACATAATAAGGCTATCTATTAATGTCCTTCCATACAGTAGCCTACATTAAAAAATAAAAGACTTTGTCCCCATAAAATAATCCCCTGCCAATATTAGACAAAATTAAAATATTTAACTTTAACAGCTTTTAACAATGTGTACTTTATCACTGCAATGATTAAACAAAAATTAAGTTCAAAATATCAATAAATATGCTGTATATTCTAACATTATTATTTTACCAATTTTAAAGTTTCATTACATTTTTTGTGCCCAGAATCCACCCTGAATTCACCCTTCTGATGGGATCAGGAAAATCCTGCTTTTTTGGGATCAAAGCTATCACAATCCTATACTGAAAAGTTTTGAACAACATACTGAAGGTTTGATCTAGATCAAAATCAAGACATGAAACCAAAAACCTAAACGTGATCTAATCCGATTTCAGAATCTTTTTCTTTTGAACCATATTCAAGATTTATCCAATCCGATCGCCTGTTATTATTGCTAATTTTTCAGTTTTCTCCTATCTCTGCCATTAAGGCATTTCCTACATCAGGGGTTCTCAACCTTTTGCAAGCTGGGCCCCCCAAAAGCTGGTTCATTGCAGTTGGGGCCCCAGTGACCCACCCGCCAATGTATGCTTTATTATTGTTATTATTACTAGGCCTAATAGTAGGCATCATCTGCATTTTTTACAGAAGCTTGCAGGTAGGTGATGTTAATGTGAGACCTGAGCCTGCTTTGCCTTGCAAATATCCTCAATTCTTGGCTCAATGTTTGATAAACATAGCCTCAAATCATCCTCGATTTGTGCACGATTGCGGTATTTCATTTTGAGTGTAGTCATTTTTGAGAATCCTGCCTCACACAAATATGTCGACGCGAAAGGAAGGAGAATCTTCAAGGCGACGTCACATACGTCACAGACACCAGTAAAAGTCGCTGGATTTGTCGCTTTTGACAAAAAAAAAAAAAAAAAAAAACAAGTCGCCAGGAGGATGATTTGTTTGTGTTATAATCAGTGCTTGAAGTGGGGGGGGGAAAGGTGGCGGTACTCTCTTTGCATTGGCAAATCATGAAATTTTTACAGTGAAAAACAAAACTTGGAGATATTGCTGTTACAACAATTTATTGTTATTTATTTATTAACAACATAAATGTATTTAAACATGTTTGTGTGTGCGTGGCTGCGTGCGTGCGTGTGAGCATTTCACAAAAACTAAAGGAAAGCTTTAACTGTAGCCTAAGTTATATTCTGACTAGATTATTCGTTTTTTATATATAAAACTACAATTTCTGCATTTTTCGCATCCGTAGCAAATATTTTGAGGGGTGTTTTTGACAATTGAGAGCCACCAAATGACGAATATGAAAAAACGAATACGACAGTTTCGGACTCAGTCAGGGTGCAAGGACCTTAAACTTTT